>NC_041402.2:194646988-194946988 GCF_900747795.2 Erpetoichthys calabaricus | reverse complement strand
TTGTTTTATCTTCTTCTATTTATCTTTTATCCTGTCTTGTGCCCTGTGTTGGCTGGGATTGGCTCCAGCAGACCCCCCGTGACCCTATGTTTGGATTCAGCGGGTTGGAAAATGGATGGATATTTATCTTTTATATCTCGTGTTGTCCTTGTATGTTGCACCAATACAATCAGGACAAATTCCTAGTACACATTAGTAGTGCTGGGCGGTATACCGGTTCATACCGAAAACCGTGTTTTATTTATATTTTTTTTATGATATGGATTTTTCTTCTACCGCAACACCGGTTTAAATTGCCTAAACGACGTTCGGAACGTGGTGCAGTGGGAAACTGTTCAAGTGGGGACCTTTTTCACTGCTACACCGCTAAACACAGTTTTGTTGCACTAGGGCTCTTTTTCACTGCTACACCACCAAATAGTGGGCGGTAGCATAGGTATATGGAGGACTATTTCGGACAAAATTAAATAAATAAATAAATGAATGCGCAAATAAATTAAAAGTTCTGTGAAATGTGAAAAATGGACAGATAGCATTCCGAAACTGAAGCCGACGATAAAGTTGAACATGAACAACAGAAGAACTTTTGCTGAAAAAAGGAGTCACGTCCGTCGACTGGAGATACTTTAGTTTTAAAAGGTCAGATGTGTAAATACTGTTTCTATACTACTGGATAATACTGCAAGCCAAGTTGTACTTGTTTTTGTACGTGCTAGTGTATGTTCTGCTTGTATTGATCCTGCGATGTGGTGGCGACTCGTTCAGAGATGGGTGCAACTCTGAATGGATGGCATAATTAAACATGTATAACAAAGATATTTTTAAAGTTCTGAACACTCCGTCGGCTAAGTTAATAACTAGTTTTAATTTCACAAAGACGTTTATCGTGTGGTGATTGGTTATGTGGAGAAAGAAAAAGGAAAGATAGGAACTGGGGTTTTGGTAGAGAGCAGGAATATCATGAAGTGAATGGATTCTGTGCGGTGATTGCTGCAGGCGCCTGCTCTTAGTGCGGAGGAAGTCAGTTTAAAAAGCGTAGTGATTAACGACTGGGTCGGGGAACACTTAACACAAAGTATTTGATGTGCTGCATTAACTTGTGAAGGGGTTTGAGAAAATCTAGTAAATTAAACATTGATTTTAGGATGAAGTTTAGTTTACAACATTCTACTTTAATTATAAAATAAACTATGAGAATAAAGTGGAAATGTCGACTTTAATCTTGACATAAGCGTCAACATGAAAGTGGAAATGTCAAGAATAAAGTCAACGTGTCGAATTTATTCTCGACATATAGTTTGTTTTTTTCTTCCGTGTCCATTTTTTTTTCTTCACAGTGGCCCTAATGCGCTTCCATTGGGCTAAACCACAAACAGCATTATAAATGCAAGTTACAGTTTTATTATTTATGTATATAGCTTAGCTTGAAGCAAGGTCCATATTAATGCAGTTTGCCTAAATGATGGTTCAGTTGGTAAAGATGTCATCACCAAGTTGCACTTGTGTTATTTTAATTTGGTGAATACTGTGTAATGCACCTGGGCTTGAAGCCTTGAAGTAATGGTGCAACTATCAGTAACACTATTATGTATTTTATTGCTATGGGCAGCACGGTGGCGCAGTGGGTAGCGCTGCTGCCTCGCAGTTGGGAGACCTGGGTTCGCTTCCTGGGTCCTCCCTGTGTGAAGTTTGCATGTTCTCCCCGTGTCTGCGTGGGTTTCCTCCCACAGTCCAAAGACATGCAGGTTAGGTGGATTGGCGATTCTAAATTGGTGTGAGTGTGTTTGTGTGTGTCCTGCAGTGGGTTGGCACCCTGCCCAGGATTGGTTCCTGCCTTGTGCCCTGTGTTGGCTGGGATTGGCTCCAGCAGACCCCCGTGACCCTGTGTTCGGATTCAGCGGGTTGGACAATGGATGGATGGATTTTCTTGTTATTATTTATTAGTTTAAATATTATGCAGTTTAATGATGGTAAAATTGTTTAAAAAGTCACTTTAACGTGTCAGTGGACAGAGATTGTTAACATTAACAGAAAGTGTAGTTGGTTTACAAAAAATATTTACTATTTATTCCTTTTCTAAGACATGTTCAGTGCAATCCAACTTTCGACAAACAAGTCTAAATGTCTCTTTGGATGGTTGAAAATATGTTGTCAAAATCATAGTTTAAGCTTTTGCAAAATTTGTTCAATTAAAAGGTTCTATATTTTGACTGCGTCTGTCATGCAATGTGATTCCTTCTCTTTAGTGCCACCCCCTTGAAAATTATCACTTTATGGGGCCATGCAAACCTGGATTAATACTTGTGTGCACATTAAAATGTCTTTTTGTACGATGTACAATTCTCATAACAGTCGAATAGGTTATTCTTAGCCAGTCTACTGCAGTAATTGCAGTGGAAAATGTGGTTAACATCCACTCATGCATGGGAAAAAAATACCGTCTAATACCGTGAAACCGGCAGAATTTAGAAAAATACCGTGATATAGAATTTTGGTCATACCACCCACCTCTACACATTAGTGTACCTGGCCAATAAAGTCAATTCTGACATCTGTGAATGCAGGCACTTCTCTCATCTGTGAATTCTAACAATGGGCGCAACGACTTGGGAGGGCATTCATGAGAAATTTCCCAGCGTGAAGATATTTTCAATGGAACAGAAACACAGCATTAGTTGCTGTTTACTTTATAGCTCTGGTAAAATGACTGAACTCCTACTGGGTGGTCTGGTGGTGCAGGGGTAGCAACAAGGAGACAGGGTGCTACCTTAGTGGAGTTTGCTTGTGTAGAAGAAGAATGTTCTCCTCAGCACCATGTATTTTGTGTGTTTAGTAAATTAGAATTTTTATAATAACTATTTTGTAACTTGCCAGTGAGAGACGCTTTGGCTTATGAACTAACAAAAATATGTTATTCCAGGGTTCAGGAGAAATAGTGTCCACATGAATAAAATGTAAGCTGTTTCTTGTTTTCCCTTTCTCAGAGTGAATGTTTCAGGGACAAGGTCACAAGGCTGCAGAAAGTACATGTGGTTTATGCAAAGGCGTCTCTCCTGTGCTCAGCTTTGAAAACACAGATAATGCTTAGCTCAACAGACATATTGTTTAACTTTACTGTTTTGATAAGGATGTTCTTTCTGTCTTATTAATCATGAGATGCTGAAGTATAAAAAACCCCTCCTGGCTTTTGATCAGGGTTCAATTGAGCTTTGCGGCAATAAGTTATACTCTTTTGAATCTCTACTTACTGCGACTCCGAATGAATAAATAAAGTGAATTGAGAAAATATTATCTGTCTGCTTTTCAGTGTGCCTTTTTCGTCCACACTTGTGATCCCCATGGGTTTCCCACCACAGTACAAAGTCAGTGTGGCCTCTGCATTTCTGTTCAGTCGACTCCGACACTTCTACATCTGCCTCCTGAAGACTGTTTCTGCTAAGTAGCTCACCGATATGTGTGTGTGTGTGTTCATCCTGCAATGGCCCCTTTCCTGCCTTCTGCCCGATGTTTGCTTGGATAGGCTCCAGCTCCTCCACACCCCTGCTCACAGTAAGCAGATTTGCAAATGGATAGATGGATGGTTTTAACTTCTACTCCAAACTACATTGTGAATCTTCTAGTTTGTACTATGATATAATAATGCTGATCTTCAACAAGGGTCTGGAAATGGGAATTGCTGTGAAAGACCCTATTATAATACAATACAATTTATTTTTGTGTAGCCAAAAAATCACACAAGAAGTGCCGCAATGGGCTTTAACAGGCCCTGCCTCTTGACAGCCCCCCAGCCTTGACGCTCTAAGAAGACAAGAAAACCCTTGTAGGGGAAAAAAAAAATGGAAGAAACCTCCGGAAAGGCAGTTCAAAGAGAGACCCCTTACCAGGTAGGATGGGCGTGCAGTGGGTGTCAAAAAGGAGAAGGTCAATACAATACACTGAATAGAACAAATCCTCAATACAGTATAAAAATAAAAAATTTAGAAGTACAAAGCAGAATTTAACAGTAGATATCATCACATAATATGATTTGGATTTATTTAGAGTCCCGGAGACCTCGGCCATCAATATTATAAACAAGAGCAATGAATTTCAGTCCTGGGGGGAAATGCATGAGGCTGTGTTCACCTAAGTGAGCAACCTCTGCTCTACTGGATTCCTACCTAAATTTCAATTCAACAGAATTCATTTTTTTATTACTGCAGGAGGACAACTTGATTTGTCGGCAGGTTTTGAGAGGCCACAATGTAAAATTAAAAATCAGCAAAGAACGCAGCCATCAAACATAAACTTAGTACAAGTAACTAAATGTAGCAGTGAACATAACACTTCAGGTATGACTCTAGGTAAGAAAGATCTACTTATATAACAAAACACTAAGATCTGGCTGTCCAGTCCCTCAGAGCAATCGGATTGGTTAGGGTGGCTTTGGTGCGATTGGCGAGTTTGGTGACAAAAGAGGACGTGCGTGTGTGACAAGGAGACGTAGTGGTGCACACTGACAGACTCGCCTTCAAAGACAAAAGTATAAAACAGACAGGAGTGAGAAAGGCGCCTCAAAACTAAACATAAAGAGTCTAAGAACTGCACTCGAGAAAGGGAACGCCCGTGAAGAGACGTTCAGACGCACGAATACAGAGGAGAGGCACCGAAAGTACACGTAGGATAGATCTGCAAATTATTCTATTACCCGTCTTCGAAAAGCACCATGGCAAGTTACATATAAAATTAAATCAACATCAGGACTTGACTAATGGCTGAGGCGAATGGCACGATTGTTCCTCTTCACAGCTAAATCTCTCTAAGGCAGGGGTCCTCGATCACAGTCCTGGAGGGCCGCTCCAACCCAATTACTTAATAAGAAGCCCTTATTGCTCAAGTGACACTTCTGCTTCACTTTAGTGGTCTCGCTCATTAACATTTTGAAACCTTTATAATAATAATAAAAATAATTCATTACATTTATATAGCGCTTTTCTCAGTACTCAAAGCGCTATCCACACAGGGAGGAACCAGGAAGCGAACCCACAATCTTCCACAGTCTCCTTACTGCAAAGCAGCACCTCTACCAAATTAAACTAATCGCTCCTAATTAGCAATAACATGCAAATGACAAAAGAGAGCAGCATTTCTCCATCAGCTATGCTGATGACACACAGCTGTATTTATCAATAGCACCTGATGACCCCGATTCTCTTGATTCACTAACACAATGTCTGACTTGTATTTCAGAATGGATGAATAGTAACTTTCTCAAGCTAAATAAAGAGAAAACTGAAATCTTAGTGATTGGCAATAATGGATACAATGAGGCTATTAGAAATAAACTGGATACATTAGGATTAAAAGTCAAGACGGAGGTAAAAAGCTTAGTAACTGTTGACTGTAATCTGAATTTTAAATCGCATATTAATCAGATCACTAGGACAACATTTTTTCACTTAAGAAACATAGCAAAAGTTAGACCTCTTATATCATTGAAAGATGCTGAGAAATTAGTTCACGCGTTTGTTTTCAGTCGACTAGAATACTGTAACGCACTCCTCTCAGGACCACTCAAAAAAGACATAAAGCGACTGCAACGACTGCAGAATGCAACTGCTAGAATCCTAACTAGGAAAAGAAAATCCGAGCACATCTCTCCAGTTTTGATGTCACTACACTGGTTACCTGTGTCATTCAGGATTGACTTTAAAATTTTGCTTATGATTTATAAAGCCTTAAATAATCTCGCCCCATCTTATATATCGGAATGTCTGACATCTTATATTCCAAATCGCAACCTCAGATCCTCAACTGAGTGTCTCCTTAGAATTCCAAGAGCAAAACTTAAAAGAAGTGGTGAGGCGGGCGGCCTTCTGCTGTGATGCACCTAAAATCTGGAATAGCCTGCCAGTAGGAATTCGCCAGGCTGATACAGTGGAGCACTTTAAAAAACACATTACTGTGAAGTTATGAGAAGGCCATGTTACAGTAATTTAATCCTGATACTCTGTATATCCAATTCATTATAATAACTATTCATGGTGGCTCTAAAATCTGTACTAACCCCTACTCTCTCTTCTGTTTCTTTTTCCGGTGTCCTTTTGGTGGCGGCTCTTGCCACCACCATCTACTCAAAGCACCGTGATGTTCCAACACTGAAGAATTAAAAGCCAGGAGTCTGCATGTCCATCATCATCAAGTCCTTCCATGAGAACCCTAACTACAAAGAGGACTATTTCATTTATGTTAGGTAGAATGCCCAGAGGGGACTGGGTGGTCTCGTTGCCCCCTGCAGATTTTATTTTTTTCTCCAGCCATCTGGAGTTTTTTTTTTGTTTTTTCTGTCCACCCTGGCCATCGGACATTACTCTTTTTTTTTTTTTTTTTTTATGTTAACTAATATTGTCTTATTTTAAGTTCTTATGTTGTATTTTTTTTTATTTATTGTTCTTCATTATGTAAAGCACTTTGAGCTACTTTTTTGTATGAAAATGTGCTATACAAATAAATATCATCTAGCTTGTTACCATTTACACCTGTGTGTATTTATCACGGGCGGCACGGTGGCGCAGTGGTAGCGCTGCTGCCTCGCAGTTAGGAGACCCGGGTTCACTTCCCGGGTCCTCCCTGAGTGGAGTTTGCATGTTCTCCCTGTGTCTCCCCCAGTCCAAAGACATGCAGTTAGGTGGATTGACGAATCTAAATTGGTCCTAGTGTGTGCTTGGTGTGTGGGTGTGTTTGTGTGTGTCCTGTGGTGGGTTGGTACCCTGCCTGGGATTGGTTCCTGCCCTGTGTTGGCTGGGATTGGCTCCAGCGGACCCCCGTGACCCTGTGTTCGGATTCAGCGGGTTGGAAACTGGATGGATGGATGGATTACGTAAAGCACTTTGAGCTACTTTTTTGTATGAAAATGTGCTATACAAATAAATATTATTATCTAGCTTGGTACCATTTACACCTGTGTGTATTTATCAGGCACTATTGGGTTTAATTAATTACTTTAAGGGACAGTGAAGAGAAAAAAAGTGAAGGACTGAGAATTACTCGTCCATTTTAGACTGCAAATCATTTGGATGATATCCTTAGAAAGGGGAAGAAAATCAAGGATATCAGAAGGACCTGACATGGCAGAGTTAAAGCACTGATGAGCCATGAAATTAAATTATTGGCAAGAATTGCTTTCTAATTAAGCAACCGGGTTAGAACAAAAACCTGCAACCACTACGGCCCTCCAGGACTGTGACTGAGGACTCCTGCTTTAAGGCAAAGGATATGGGTGTAGATCTCAGGTGCGTTTAACATTATTACGTGTAAGGGCGCAGTTAAATTCTGAATTATTACCCTGTGAACTGTTAAAGGTTGTTCTTCATCTATGTGCTAATCACGAGAGTGTGTAATTATGGTAACAATAGGCGTCAGATGGAGCGTCTTCCCTGCTGCCCTTGTATCTGTTTAATGACGGCTTACGTTTTGTACTTTTCTGCTGCAAACAAATTTTCCTCCGAGATGATGATCAAGATAATCAACCTAACCTAAAGGCCAGCAGTTCACCCCTTGAGTCTAAGCCTGTGGATGTAAAATTAGATGAATTTAGAAGATCAAGAAGATCAGGTGGTGTGGGGTATTCGAACCATTTGCTCTTCCTCCTTGGAACCCTGAACTTAAGACGCGATGGCAACAACTGGAATCGAGGAGGTCAAGGAGTCGCGTCTGACAGAAAGAAGACCTTCTGCTTTCCATAACACTTGCTTGTTAAACATTGAGGTCTTGTTATTTTACAGTTTTGACTGTTTCTGTGTTTTGTTGCGGACATTGACATTTCCAAACCAGGCCAGCAGAACACATCTAAAGGCAGACTCAATACAAGATTTATTTGGGTGGAGTGGTGGCTCTGAGGCTAAGGATCTGCGCTGGTATCCCAAAGGTTGCCAGTTCGAATCCCCGTCACCCCTCCTACTGTGCTGGGCCCTTGAGCAAGGCCCTTAACCTTCAATTGCTCCAGGGGCTGACCCTGTGCTCTGACCCCAAATGGTATGCGAAAAACCAAGCAATGTCCTTCTGGATTAATAAAGTATAAAAAAAATAAAATAACGGGGGGACTCGCACTAAACAGATGCGTCTTCGCTTCCTTAAGCGGCAGAGCCGAGGGAGACCCCTCGGTATTTTCTTTCAAAATCTCATACGAGTCTCCATTTGCAAGCTGCTATTGAACCGTTTTGCTTCTGTATCAACCCTGAAATTTCAAAATTGGGCTTCCTAAATTTTTCGCAGTGTGGCGAATATGTATGTTAGTTACATGGAGATGATTTTGTGCTACTTTTGACGTTGATTGTTTTTTTTTTTCCCCAGACTAAATTATTTCCCAAGCCCCCCACATTACTTATGCTGTTATTTATTAAAGGGTCTCACTGGTGGATCGGACACTGAAGTAGCAGCGGCCTTCCACATTTTGGTTGCATTTTCCTCCTGTCTACTACAAAAAGGGTGAAAGAACAACGAAAGAGACAATAAGATAAGAATTTAAAACTACAGCAAAAACAAAGATTTCTAAAATTCTTGTCAAGAAGAAAAAAAAGATCAGCTAATTAAACAAGAAGACCAATTCGAGATTTAAAATGACTTTTGGAACAAAACTTCCAAAGGTCAGGCGTGCAGCCACAGTGGGCCTCCGACACTGAACTTGAGGACCACCAAAATAACCTGAAGGCTTACATTACACTGAGAACGTAAAGAGAGAGGGAGGCCAAGACTGAGGCCACGGGCTGCCGCTTAAAGGAAGCCGTCAAGGAATAACGGAGGAAGTTAGTAAAGCCGGCTTGGACTCGGGAGGCCGCCCCACGTTGGCCGTTGCTGCCCCTCGGGTATTACCAGGGTGCCTGGGCACGGCTCGCGAGATGCGGTAGTAGCCGTAGAAGAGCTGGCGCCACAGGAACTCGTCCCTCGAGACGGCGTGCCACTGTCGGCACACTAGGCTGGCAGACAGGACGTCCTCGTGCTCCAGGTGCATGAAGATCTCCAGCAGAAGACTATCGGGGAGAGCAGGGAGGCGACGCTCCATCGTCTCATTGTCACCAGCGCGGCCTGCAAATGGACAGACACAACAAGTCAGGCTTTCCGAGTTGGAGGGCGGCGGCGGCGGCGGCGGCGACGCGTCGCTCAGGTGCATTACTTCCATCCGACGGCGCCCGTCATGTCGAGACTGACCGCAACCCGCCGCGCGGCGTTACACCTATCGCGACTTCCCGCCCATCCGCTACAGCAGCAGCGGGCGTCGCGAACTCCATTTCCCACAACCCCGCGCGTCACTCTACTACCCGCCACTCCCACCCGCTCGCCCTTTTTCTCCCTTTCTTCTTTTTTTTTTGCACTTTTGTCTTTGTCCTGCTCGATTCATTCCCAGGCTGGACGCCCTGCCTGTTATTTCTTAATTCACTCCTCTCCTTTCAGCGGTTCCTTGTCTCCAGTTTCCCCACCACGGCAAACCACCCCCTTCATTTTCTCTCTCCTGTAAGCCGAAGCACGGGAGGCCACAAAGAAAGGCAAATCCAATTCGTCCGCGCGGACAAACTTCGTGAACCACAAAAATGACAGCGCCTCGTACCCACCTCGCCAGGCCGGCTCGTCACTCTGTTCGTCAAAGGCAGCATGGCGGACACCTCCGAGCGGCAGATTCCACAGCGCCACCCGGCGGCTGGGAGTTGTCACGTGGCTGTCTGTGTCCTCAACGAGCAGCATCCCCCTTGCGGATTGTAATCGACTGCTGCGCTGGAGGTTCCCAAACTTTTTGAAGCCAAAGCAGTCGTACCAGCAGGTCAGGGCCCCCCCACTTCTATTAAAGTCAATGCTGCGATGCTCGGCTTGCTCTCGGATCTTAGCTTCTGCTAATGGCAGCCCCACGGGAGGATTTTGGATAACAGCGGACTTGTTATTCAAAGGTAACTCTTAATAAACGTAGCCGGCTACTGATCAGATAGCACGTGATTTGCACTTGAGCGGAGCGGGGGGTGACATTTTGGGGGTCTCAACCTTTTTTTTTTATCTCCTAGAACTGAAGTGTTTTTAAACTGTTAATTGCTGAACTCTGCTGGGCACAGCTAAAGGCGTTGACGTCCTTAATCCCCTCCCTAATTAATATTACATTTGGGAATTTTAACACGGGGTCACTGATTGTGTTTTGTGTGGGTCTGCGCTTTTTCATTTTATAGGTGTACACCAAATGCTTTTTTTACTGCATTATTACTAATGTAAAAGCAGTAATGTGATTTGACAAATAATAGTAGTAATCATAATAATACATTTTATTTATATAGCGCCTTTTCCATGCATCCAGAAAGAATAACAGGGCACGTAAAACATTGGATACAAATAATGTGCTCATAAACACTAAATAAAGATAAATACTGGATTTTTATGATAATTTAATAATTAATAATTTAATATATTTTTTACCTTTACAAAATGTATACAGTTGCATACAAGTGCAGATCAAAAGCAGGAGAAAAAAAAACCTTCACAAGTTACATACAACTTATGGTCCAAAAAAGATGAAACAGAAAACAGAGCCCCCAAATAGCTCCAAGTCCGCGTGATGCTGAGCCCACCTCATGGCCGCCCTCTGCTCTTTCTGTCCGTTCCGGTGTTCGGCTTTAAGGATGGACGAAGATTCCCCAGACATAAGCGACTCTGCCTCCATCCATTCATTTTCAAACCCGCTGAATCCAAACACAGGGTCACGGGGGTCTGCAGGAACCCACCGCAGGACACACACACACACTAAGAACAACTTAGAATCGCCAATCCACCTAAACCTGCATGTCTTTGGACTGTGGGAGGAAACCCACGCAGACACGGGGAGAACATGCAAACTCCTCACAGGGTCACCGTGCCGCCCAGGACTCTGCCTTCAACACTGAAATTCAGTGTCAACCTCGCTAGGAGAGTCGCGGCCCCCGGGTGGACCCCCAGTTTGAAAAGCACAATGGAGAGCAGCCGGCGCTGGAGATAAACGCGAATGTGAAATGCAAGATGTGAACTGAAGTTTACTGCCAGGTGTGAACGGCGTATGGCCGGCCGGCCGGCCGAATTCACATTTAGCGAGAACTCAGAAGGAATTTCTATTACTGTATCTCAAAAATGTGCTTCGTGTTTCCAAAAGTTGCCAATTGATTTCAAGACATCTGAAAATCGATTCTCTTACATTCTGCAAAACATCTTCAGATACCCAAAAACAGCCACGTTTTCAAATGTCGTAAATTGACCTCGTAGGCATTTATGATTTCTGACGTTCATTCTCTCTGAATTAGGGGGTCCCGGTGAGGACGAAAATGAAGAATAATAAAGCATGGCAGGGATTTACAGTTCAGGTGCACATCTTAATTAAAATTTCCCTCGATTTACTTCATTTGTGTGCACGTTTTTTTTTTTTAATTAAAAAAAATTGTGAGTTTAATTAAAATTAACACACAGTTTAGTTCGTCCGTCAATGGTCCATAAATGTTGTTAATTCATGCGTTTAATTAAAACGTTCTTTCGATTTAGTTAATTTGTGCGTTTAATTAAATTGTTTCCTTTATTTAATTCGTGCATACATTTTAATTAAAACATCCATCCATCTATCCATTATCCAACCCGTCATATCCTAACTGTCTGCTGGAGCAAATCCCAGCCAACACAGGGCACAAGGCAGGAAACAAACCCCGGGCAGGGTGCCAGCCCACACACACTAGGGACAATTTAGACTCGCCAATGCACCTAACCTGTAGGTCTTTAGACTGTGGGAGGAAACCCACGCAGGGAGGACCCGGGAAGCGAACCCAGCTCTCCTAACTGCAAGGCAGCAGCGCTACCCACTGCGCCACCGTGCCGCCCTAATGAAAACATTACCTTATTTAAATTAATTTGTGAGTTTAGTTAAATAGTTCCCTCGATTTCGTTAAATCATACTTTTAATTAAAACATGGCCGTTTTGCTTGTTTTAATATATATTTTGTACAATGTTTTATATCTCTCAATTATATAAAAAATCCTGACAGAAGACTCTTTTTCCATGAGATTTTTTTTCAAGTCCCGTCCTCCTCTCCACGGCCCACACCCGCGGTCCTCTCACCTCGCACTGGTGTGAATGTTTTTGTCAGACACAATTCCTGCGCTCTCAGCTCTTATCAATTTTAACGTTTTCCTTATTTTAAGTTCCCAATTAAATGAAGATCTTAATGAAGAATTTCATCCCAACGGGTTATCAACAGAAGAAATGAGTAGACGGGCAATCCTGGCACCGAGAAACGAGGAAGTCAAAATTGTCGATCGGTTACACGTCGAATTGCTTAAATGCGTATCAATAGACTCTGCTGAGACAGTTGGTGGCGATGGTGAGGAAGATGAAAACATCAACTTACAATATCATGAAGAATATCTACAACCGTTAAGTAACACCGTCTGGTCCTCCACCGGCCGAATTTCCGTACAGGGTGGTCCAGATCCAATTATACAAACTGTTCGACTGACAACCGTCTGCGCGCAATGCAGGGCAGGTGCTGCCATCTATCGGCAACAAAAAGAATTTTAAGTGAAATCTCAACGTGCTGGGCAGGTACTGTGAATTCTCTATGTAATAAACTTAATACGTTATAGCGTAATGAAAATTGCATGATTAGATCTGGACCACCCTATAGAAAGAAAGAAGGACGTATCGTAATGTTATTGTGTAATTTATGTCTGAGTGATGAGTTGTATTCAAAATCGGTCGAACAATTCTGACATGCAAAATTTTAACAGGCGACTATAGAGTAAAGCCACGCAAAATGACACCTTTTATTGGCTAACTAGAAAGATTACAATATGCAAGCTTTCGAGGCAACTCAGGCCCCTTCTTTAGGCAAGATGATTACATCTTTGCCTGAAGAAGGGGCCTGAGTTGCCTCGAAAGCTTGCATATTGTAATCTTTCTAGTTAGCCAATAAAAGGTGTCATTTTGCGTGGCTTTACTCTACATTCATAATGGCTAACACGGTACAACACCCTAGTACAACAGGCGACTAGAAAGGTAACGCAGTTCATCAAACCTGAGACACCACAGGAGATCGTGATATGCCATTCGTATTAAAACGTTTACAGTTTAATAACTTTTACAAAGACAATTAAAAAGCGCTATATAAATGTAAAGAATTAATAATTTTATTATTAATTAACAAATCACAGGGACAAACTTTCGAAAAAGTCGGTTGATTTATTAGAGAGAAAGAAACGAAATTCACTCACAATACGTTGTGTTGTCACGATGAGAGTCCAAACACGGAAACAAAATTCAATGCGATTTTGACAAAACGTTAATCCCAGATGTTTTTTTTTACTTAAGTTTTACAGAAGAAGTGTAAGTGTAAAAAATATTTTCATATTAATTTCAAAGCCAAACAGAACGAAAACGTATAACGCAACGAATACCTCGAATGCAACATGAAAGCTAATTTTCTCTCAATTTCTTAGGTTTTACTATTTTTTTAATAAGGTTAATTACTCGCTGTAATGTCAAACATTCTATTATGCATATGTAACAATTCCCATGAAAAGAACAATCTGTTTAAATTGTACATCTAACTTATAACTTGTAATCTATCTAATTGTACATTTAACATTATACATAGTTATTGTCTGTTTTTTTCACCTGTATTATTATCATTCTTTAATTTAATATTATTTATTGTATCAGTATGCTGCTGCTGAAGAATGTGAATTTCCCATCGGGATTAATAAAGTATCTATCTATCTATCTATCTATCTCTATCTGCTCCCCCATACGCGAGTGGCAGAGCCGTGGAGTGGCTAACGTGCATAGCGCCCGCCCGGGGTTTGGCAAGTGAAGCGAGCCGTGGGCACAGCCCCCCAGTATTTATTATTTCTGACTGCACATCGCACACCGTTCTGTTGTGTGCCTCGGACACTCCATATGGAACCAAGACGCCCCCCCCCCCCCCCAAAAGGTCACAGCTGAGGTTTCATTCGTGTCGATCTGGTGACCCTCCTCATCCTCGGCGCCATTACTGAGCCATTAGCGCCACTCTCGTAGTAAACTCGCTTCACAGGCGTCGCTGTCACGATTTTTTTCGGTTTTCCACGATATTCTCAAAGCGGTTTGTTTGGGTGTCTTTGTGTCTGGCGCCGCTCAGCTGGACCCTCGCCGTTGTCTCTGTCTGTTTGCTCAGGTGCGGGCTTCACTTTTTAAAGTTCTGCGGTGGCCTAGTGATTTTATTTTTTCGGGACTGGCGCAGTTTAAAGGGTGGCTGACCTTGTGTCTGTCTGTCCGTCCATTAGTTGTTGTCATCGATCACTTTGACTTCTCCTCTACAATCCAATTTAGCCCTTTGCACAAACATTTGAAATGTCAGAATCTGCCTTTGCTTGGCTGGTTCTACTGTCTGTTGATACGTTTGTGTGAATGTTCATGGCCTCATTTGGCTGCCGTGTCTCCCCCTCACATGACGTTTACAGGAGGCCGTCACCTTCCATGGCCGCCCCCCAGCACTGCCGCCGTTGCCACTCCAATCCTCCAGCCTTTCTTCCCTGCTGCTCTTTTCTCTGCCTGCACATTCAAGCTGCCGGCTTCACCTCACATTCCGATGTGGATTTACCATCGGGGTGTTTTGGGTGGGCGTCCAGGGGCCTGTGATGGCAAGGAGCCTTTTCACCAATCCAACCTCCCTGGCACAATGAAAGGATCGAATCTCTGTGTGCCGAAATGACCCGCCGTTGGGGGGGGGGGTTAGGGGGGATCACGCTCGATGAAACGATGTAGACACCAAGTGCCAAAATGACAAAGGGGACACAACTCCCCCTACGCTTGTTGAAACAATCGGGTCTCCGTGCGTTAAATTCAAGAGTGGGAAATACCACAGTGCGCTGTTAAAAAGTATAATCAGCTCCCAGTTAAAGAGCTAAGACACTCAGAGTTTCTGTGAGGGTCTTAATTTGGGCCTACCGACACCAGTCACTTAGGGTCAGAGCTGGGCTGATCGAAGGCAGGCAAACACACAGGAGCGGGGCTCGTAATTTGGGCTCTTTAAGTGTTTGGTCGTCTCACTCACTCGTTTGTTCACACAAACACAAACCCACCCGTTTCTTCTCAGGATGTCACCAGCCATTCTGACAGCATTTCTCACCCCCCCCCCCCCCCCCCATTGCACCCCAACAACAGTATCTCTTTAACCAGGCTTCACCAGCTCTGATCCCTCCCTCAGGATCTTCCCTTCTCACAAGCTCCACCCCTTCTGATAGCTTCTCTCTCAGGCTCCTCCCCTCTGTGACAGTATCGCTCTCTCTCTGCAGCCCCACCCCACCAAAGGTATCAGTCTCTCTTTAGCTCCGCCCCCTCAGTCTCTCTCTGCAGCCCCACCCCTCCAACAGCGTCAGTCTCCCTCTAGCTCCGCCTCCTCAGTCTCTCTGCAGCCCCACCCCTCCAACAGCGTCAGTCTCCCTCTAGCTCCGCCTCCTCAGTCTCTCTGCAGCCCCACCCCTCCAACAGCATCAGTCTCCCTCTAGCTCCGCCCCCTCAGTCTCTCTCTCTCTTCCAGGTCTGTTTTCTCCTTCACTAATTTTCACTCCCAAACGCCCGTCTAGACAGACAGCACCAGAGGACTCGCTGCTTTGAGTGTTTACGATCCATGAAAAGTTCACTTTTATTTAGAACGCGGTTTTTGTCCTTACCAATGTTCTAGTTTCTCTTTGTCCAGTGGTCTTCTTCTTTGGTAATTTTGGTTGAAAAGTTTGACAATCCTCGCTGCATTAACTGTCAATTCAGCAGCCGGCACCTCCCAGGCCCCCCGGACTCTAGCCGTCTGCCATGAAGTCCATACTGGCGTGGAGGTCTCAGGGCTGTGAAGGTGGCAAGTGACAGGATTGGGATTTCCTTTTGTCACTTCAAAGGCAGCAGCCTGAGCTTTTGCAGTCATTCACACCACCTGCCCTGACATTCCTTGATGCGGATGGACCCCCCATGATATGAGCTATCATCAGACACAAAACATGTTCCAGATGGTTACGAGATGTCTGTGTGTGTTCAAGGATGGACACATGGAACAAGACGGGCTCCTGCCAGTGGCCTCCTTCTTTAAGGAGCTCACTGGAGTTCTTCTGCATGGATACAATGAGAATGAGATGAGGGCTTCACATACACGAGGACTTCAACAATAGATCGGCAGGAAAGAGACCTCGAGACTCCATGAATGGATGGATGGCACTGCCACCTCAAAGGTCCAGGGCCCCGGGCTCCAAATCCCACTCCTGAAAGCTGTCCCAAACCCAAAGACATGCACTCACACACAATAGGCCTTGTGTCATTGTCAGCGAGTGTGTGTGCCAATGGGTCTGTGACGGCCCCTCGTGACCCTGAACACATCGGTGGGACAGCAGCACACATCTGGACGACAGCGAGAGATCCTAAGTAGTCCAATAAACAGTACAAATTTAAACTTTTCACTTCTGCCTTTCATAACAGCGGCACAAGAGAGTGACGACGGCCTAGCAAATGAAACCCGGGAGATCAAAGAAACGAAAAATGAGTGACGAGGAATATGAAGAGGAAGAAAATCCTGCAGCCACAGGGCGGCGCCAGATACTGGGCTCAGCTGTCGTCACATTTAGTGGCTGATCTCGCTGGTCTGAGGACGTCCGGTCACATGACTGCCTCGCGACTTCTAAAGTGTCCTGAGCCCCCCTCTCACCGTGAGAGCCGCCTGACCGCACCGGTGGTCCCTCACAAGCTCCACCTTCCTGTTTTTTTTCCCACTCTGTTGTAGCACCAGAGCCTTGTCTTCTACTTGTGTGGTGCAACTCGGCCATTTCCGTACTTTCCTGGTGGTCTGAACAAGAGGAAAGGTTGGGAGTATGCGCCGATTACAGCGCGCCAGGCAACCACCACACAACAAACGACCAGGACTGAGACCCGAGTGGAGCCGAGTAACGGGCGACACCTCAGCACCACACCGAAGAGGGTGGTTTTTTTTTTTTTTTTTCCTGCCACCAACCCCCAAGTTTGACCAGTATGAAGATTAATGTCACACCCATGACAGAGCAATGGCAGCTGAAGGGCCCGACGCAGCAGAGTCACTACTGGCATTTGTTTATGGGATTCGAACCGGCAACCTTCCGCTTGCCAGCGCTGAACCCTGACCTCAAAGTTAAGACAAACATCAAAACAGGTGGCATGTCACAAACTGACCGGATCACAAGTCACCAAGATGATGTAAAATGAAGGCCAGGACTTCAATGGCTGCTGAAGTCGTGTAACGTGACTCGGGCTTAACTCGCCAAGCTTGGTGGACGGAATGGCCTCCTGTCACCTGTCGACTCCTAATGTTAGGACACTGCGGACGAGGACAGGCCATTCAGCCCAACGACGCTCGCCAGTCCTTTCCACTTCTCTCTCTCTATTATAATAAAACACATCCTGGGACGCGATGCGACGTCCTCAGAGAGACACTTTCACATCCCGCGAGACGAATCTTTGTGCCAAGAGATGGAGCCGGAAATAAAAGACAAAGAGTAGATGACAACGTAGAATGTCGTAAAGAATTCAAAAACGTTGGCGTGATACACAGGCAGAGCAGCTTAGAGATAATGGAGGTAGGAAAATTCAAAAGTCGCAAAAAAAAAATAATGGTAAAGATCAAGAAACAGAAATTACTACTCGGTGAAATAACGGAACAACGAAAAGAGATCGAATATATGGACAGAGGTGATATGACACAAGTGTGGAGATATTGTGTGGCTTTAAACTTTAAGTCAGAGACGTGTAGATCGTCTAATTCGTGTTGCCATCAGGGAAAAGCGGCGTTTCTGTCCAATGAAGAGGAGAATCTGCGAGAATTAAAAGATTGGTTGTTTGCGAGTGGCAGAGACGTGAAGTGACTGGCACGTAGCGCAGGCCAGGGGGTTGGCGAGCGAAGCCCCCTAGTCTTCCAAAATAACATCAAGTCGAGTTTTGAAGGTCCCTAAAGTCTCACTGTCCACCACACTGCTTGGTCGTGTATTCCAAGTAATAATAATTCTTTGCATTTATATAGCGCTGTTCTCACACTCAAAGCACTC
The DNA here is from genome assembly GCF_900747795.2 of Erpetoichthys calabaricus. Taxonomy (NCBI): domain Eukaryota; kingdom Metazoa; phylum Chordata; class Cladistia; order Polypteriformes; family Polypteridae; genus Erpetoichthys; species Erpetoichthys calabaricus. Next base: position 194,928,928 of record NC_041402.2, on the reverse strand, counting down.
CGCATTTGCAGGTTAAGGGCCCAACGGAGCAGAGTCCCTACTGGGATTTACGGGATTCGAACCGGCGACCTTCTGATCGTCAGTGCAGATCTCTAGCCTCAGAGTGTCTGCCGTTCTGTGTGTAAAGAAAAACTTCCTAATGTTGGTGTGAATTTTCCCCTTCACAAGTTTCCAGCTGTGTCCCCGTGTTCTTGATGACCTCATTTTAAAGTCACCGTCTGACCCACTGGTCTAATCCCCTTCAGTCACTCAGGTCTCCTCATCATCTCCTAAAGGCTCAGCTCTTTTAATCTTTCCTCCTAACTCATCCCCTGTAGCCCTGGACTCAGCCTAGTCACCCGTCTCTGGACCTTCTCTTGTGCTGCTCTGTCTTTTTTGTAGCCTGGAGACCCAAGCCTGCACCCAGGACTCCAGACAAGGTGTTATAACAGACATGGCGTCCCCTACCTGCAGATGTTTGTCACAGTAACACACCACGGCCGAGCAGTGACCAAATAAAGTTTTATTTTTAGGATGAACTCGCAAAACACAATGAAGGGGTGAGTAAGGAAGGGATGGAATGACACAAGAAGATGAACAATGGAAACGATTCCACTTTCCAGAAGTTACTAAACCTCGATGACCGAGTCGTCATCTGTCTGATGTGACACACACACACAGGGACACACCTCACACACACAACCCGCTTACCGGTGACAGCACTGGGAAACAAAGCATTAAATCGAGCTGCCATCCCTCGCGTCCCGTGTGCTCCTAGAGGGGGGTCTATACTCTTTTAACATCTCTAATAAATATTGGTCTTTCCGGAAACGTTGGGAGACGCTTCAGCCATTAATGCGGTAGTTGATGTGAATCTCTGGTTTGATTTCACAGACTAAGCTGAGCAAGTGGCTGACGACGGCTTCTCGGTTCTGCTGGTAGTTCGCCTGGATGATCCGGATCTTCTCGTTCGTGTCCTTGTCCACCTCCATCGACAAGTTGCCATGCGATCCAAGAGCCTTCGTGTCACAAAAAGAGAAAAAAAGAAAATTTAATTCTCAGATGGGGGGAAAAAAGAAACCTGTAACCGTGCAATAATTCACTAGTGAGAGCAGAAAAGAGCAAGAAAAAGGGTGAATAGCAAAAGGCCAAATATGGCGTCTACACCTGACACAAAACGCCGTCAGCTTCAGTGCTAGTTAGCTTAAAGAAGCTTTTGTCACAGGCTTGTCTTAGGTAAAGAATTTAGGGGTAACTGTTGACTCTGACCTGAATTTTAAATCACATATCAATCACATCTACTGTGGGAGGAGAACACGGGGACAACATGCAAACTCCATGCAGGGAGGACCCGGGTTTGTACTGTGAGGCAGCGGCACTACCACTGCGCCACCGTACCACCCGCTGCTAGAATCTTAACTGGGAAAAGAAAATCTGAGCACATCACCCCAGTCTTAGCGTCACTACACTGGTTACCTGTGCCATTCAGAATTGACTTTAAAATACTGCTGATGGTTTACAAAGCCCCAGGTCCTCCCTGTGTGGAGTTTGCATGTTCTCCCCGTGTCTGCGTGGGTTTCCTCCCACAGTCCAAAGACATGCTGGTTAGGTGCATTGGCCATCCTAAATTGTCCCTAGTGTGTGTGCCCTGTGGTGGGCTGGCGTCCTGCCCGGGGTTTGTCTCCTGCCTTGTGCCCTGTGTAGGCTGGGATTGGCTCCAGCAGAATCCCTGTGACCCTGTAGTTAGGATGTAGCGGGTTGGATAATGGATGGATGGTTTACAAAGCCTTCAATAATCTGCTCCATCTTATATGTCAGAATGTCTGACACCTTACACTCCAAAATCGTAACCTTAGATCTTCAAATGGAGGTCTGCTTAGAATCCCAGGAGCTAAACTTAACAGAAGTGGCGAGGCAGGTGGCCTCCTGCTGTTACGCATCTCAAATCTGGAATACGAGTTTACCGATAGAAATTCGCCAGGCTGATACGGTGGAGCACTTTAAACAAACTGCTAAAAACTCGTTATGTTAACATGGCTCTCTCACAGCTTCATTTTAGTTTAATCCTGAGGCTCTGGATATTCAATTAATTATCATTATCATTCCTGGTGGCTCTAAATTCCATACTAACCCCTAGTTTCTCTTCTGTTCTTTTTCCAGTTTTCTGTGGTGTTGATCTGCGCCCCCAACACCTGATCAAAGCACCGTGATGTCCCCACTGATGGATTAAAGGCCAGAAGTCCACATGACCGTCCTCATCAAGCTCTTCCATGTGAACCCTGAATACCATGAGGACTGATCGAGGTCATTGATGTTGGGTAGAATGCCTAGAGGGGGCTGGGCGGGTGGTCTTGTGGCCTTGGGACCCCTGCAGATTTTTTTTGTTTTTTCTGTCCTCCCTGGCCATTGGACCTTACTCTTATTCTATGTTAGTGTTCTCCAATTTGCTTCTCTTACAGTGGGGCAAAAAAGTATTTAGTCAGCCACCAATTGTGCAAGTTCTCCCACTTAAAAAGATGAGAGAGGCCTGTAATTTTCATCATAGGTAGACCTCAACTGTGAGAGACAAAATGAGAAAAACAAATCCAGAAAATCACATTGTCTGATTTTTAAAGAATTTATTTGCAAATTATGGTGGAAAATAAGTATTTGGTCACCTACAAACAAGCAAGATATCTGGCTCTCACAGACCTGTAACTTGTTCTGTAAGAGGCTCCTCTGTCCTCCACTTGTTACCTGTATTAATGGCACCTGTTTGAACTCGTTATCAATATAAAAGACACCTGTCCACAACCTCAAACAGTCACACTCCAAACTCCACTATGGCCAACACCAAAGAGCTGTCAAAGGACACCAGAAACAAAATTGTAGACCTGCACCAGGCTGGGAAGACTGAATCTGCAATAGGTAAGCAGCTTGGTGTGAAGAAATCAACTGTGGGAGCAATTATTAGAAAATGGAAGACATACAAGACCACTGATAATCTCCCTCGATCTGGGGCTCCACGCAAGATCTCACCCCGTGGGGTCAAAATGATCACAAGAATGGTGAGCAAAAATCCCAGAACCACACAGGGGGACCTAGTGAATGACCTGCAGAGAGCTGGGACCAAAGTAACAAAGACTACCATCAGTAACACACTACGCCACCAGGGACTCAAATCCTGCAGTGCCAGACATGTCCCCCTGCTTAAGCCAGCACATGTGCAGGCCCGTCTGAAGTTTGCTAGAGAGCATTTGGATGATCCAGAAGAGGATTGGGAGAATGTCATATGGTCAGATGAAACAAACTCTACTCGTCGTGTTTGGAGGAGAAAGAATGCTGAGTTGCATCCAAAGAACACCATACCTACTGTAAAGCACGGGGGTGGAAACATCAGGCTTTGGGGCTGTTTTTCTACAAAGGGACCAGGAGGACTGATCCGTGTAAAGGAAAGAATGAATGGGGCCATGTATTGTCAGATTTTGAGTGAAAACCTCCTTCCATCAGCAAGGGCATTGAAGATGAAACGTGGCTGGGTCTTTCAGCATGACAATGATCCCAAACACACCGCCCGGGTGACGAAGGAGTGGCTTCGTAAGAAGAAGCATTTCAAGGTCCTGGAGTGGCCTAGCCAGTCTGCAGATCTCAACCCCATAGAAAATCTTTGGAGGGAGTTGAAAGTCCATGTTGCCCAGTGACAGCCCCAAAACATCACTGCTCTAGAGGAGATCTGCATGGAGGAATGGGCCAAAATACCAGCAACAGTGTGTGAAAACCTTGTGAAGACTTACAGAAAACGTTTGACCTCTGTCATTGCAAACAAAGGGTATATAACAAAGTATTGAGGTGAACTTTTGTTATTGACCAAATACTTTTTTTCCACCATAATTTGCAAATAAATTCTTTAAAAATCAGACAATGTGATTTTCTGCATTTTTTTTTTCTCATTTTGTCTCTCATAGTTGAAGTATACCTATGATGAAAATTACAGGCCTCTCTCATCTTCTTAAGTGGGAGAACTTGCACAATTGGTGGCTGACTAAATACTTTTTTGCCCCACTGTATGTATCTATAAATAAAATCCAATGTCCATCTGTCCACTTTTCTCAAGAGGACTACTTCACGGATTTAGATTGTTTTTTTTTTCTTCTACAATTTGCTTGAACATTCCGGTTGATTTTGCGACTTCTCTCATCTTGCTAAGTATCAGAGTTTGCGTGTGGCACCCAATATTTTCGCGAATCCGAGAGAAAGGCTGGGGGCCAAGGGGAGGGAGAAGCAGGTCGGGTGGGACCCTCCTCACTCACGCGCCAGCCGCCATTCGAGTTGCTCGACCTCTCACCACATGTTGGAGTGCACCTTGCCTCCGCTTAGCTTGCACTGCCTGTTTGTTCAGCAGACATCATCATCTAGAGATTGTTAAGGAGTAACATTTGACATTTTTGAGACAGAAAGAGAGAGATCAGAGATATGTGTGTTTTAGAGGGTAGCTGCTGATTGGCTGAGATATCATGGCCATGTGCTCTTCTCCCCACGCAGGAGACGCTCACCCGTCAGAGCTGAACACCATCAGATACAGTGATGACGTCTGACGTTAAAGCGTACCTACCTTCTGCTTTGCCAGAATTACATTTCTTTTTATTTTTTTGTGATTTTAAAAGTTTGTCCCGTTTCACTATAACACAGGCAGAGCTGTAGGGGACAGCTAGTCTATAGATATAAATATGGAGACACTTGTGTGGTTCTGTGCTCCTTACTGACCACTCAGATCCAGCAATGAATGGCATCTGGTGATGCCACCTCTGTGTGGTCTCAAGTCTCAGTCCAGACTATCTTCATGTATACAGTCATATGAAAAAGTTTGTGACCCCCTCTCAGCCTGCATAATAATTATCTTTATTGTTGAAAGGAGAGTCATCAGTGGTATGTCTTTCATTTCCTAGGAACATCTGAGTACTGCAGTGTTTTCCGAACAAAGATTTTTAGTGACGCAGTATTTAGTTGTATGAAATTAAATCAAATGTGAAAAACTGGCTGTGCACAGATGTGGGTCCCCTTGTCATTGTGCTGATTTGAATGCCTGTCACTGCTCAATGCTGATTGGTTGATGAGCTCATTAAGCCTTGACCTTCATAGACAGGTGTGTCCAATCATGAGATATAAAGGTATTTAAGGTGGTCAATTCCAAGTTGTGCTTCCTTCCCTTTGACTCTCCTCTGAAGAGTGACAGCCTGGGATCCTCAAAGCAACTCTCCAAAGATCTGAACACAAAGATTATTGAGTCTCCTGGTTTAGGGGAAGGCTACAAAAAGCCATCTCAGAGGTTTAAACTGTCAGTTTCTACTGTAAGGAGTGGAATCAGGAAATGGAAGGCCACAGGCACAGTTGCTGTTAAACCCAGCAGGTCTGGCAGGCCAATAAAAATCCAGGAGTGGCATATGAGCAAGATTGTAAGAATGGTGACAGACAGCCTACAGATCACCTCCAAAGACCTGCAAGAACATCTGGCTGCAGATGGTGTATCTGTACATCGTTCTACAATTCAAACATCTGTATGGCAGGGTGATGAGAAAGAAGCCCTTTCTGTACTCACACCACAAACAGAGTCGCTTGTTGTATGCCAATGCTCATTTAGACAAGCCAGATTCATTTAGAACAAAGTGCTTAGGACTGATGAGACAAAAATTGAGTTATTTGGTCAAAACACAAAGCACTTTGCATGGCGGAAGAAGAACACCGCATTCCAAGACAAACACCTGCTACCTCCTGTCAGATTTGGTGGAGGTCCCATCATGTTGTGGGGCTGTGTGGCCAGTTCAGGGACTGAGGCCTTTGTTAAAGTCGAGGGTCGGATGAATTCAACCCAAGAGCAAAACATTCTTCAGGATAATGTTCAAGCATCAGTCACAAAGTTGAAGTTACGCAGGGGTTGGATATTCCAACAAGACAATGACCCAAAACACAGTTGGAAATCTACAAAGGCATTCATGCAGAGGGAGAAGTACTAGAATGTTCTGGAATGGCCGTCACAGTCCCCTGACTTGAATATCATCGACAATCTATGGGATGATTTGAAGCAGGCTGTCCATCAAATTGAACTGGAGAGATTTTGTATGAAGAATAGTGAACAATACCTCCATCCAGAATCAGACACTCATCAGAGGCTATAGGAGGACAGCGTTGAGAGGTCATAAGGATGCTCAACTAAGTATTGATGTCATATCTCTGTTGGGGTGTCCACATTTATGCACCTGTCTAATTTTGTTATGATGCATATTGCATATTTTCTGTTAATCCAATAAACTTAATGTCACTGCTGAAATCCTACTGTGTCCATAAGGCATGTCAGATATTAAAAGGAAGTTCAGCCAATGAGAAACAAAAATCCAAAGAATTAAGAGGGGTTCCCAAACTTTTGTATATTATTTGGTGAAACAAGCTTCCCACCTCCATCTGAACTGCGGACTCCCTCAATGTGTTCAGGAAGTCTTTGGAGACCCTCTGGTTTAGTGATGTTAGCTGTTAGGTTTTGTAAATCTGCACGTCGCTTGTATGTTGTCTTGAGCTTTTTCAGCTGTGGAAATCAATTTTGTACCCTTGTCCTGTCACGCTTGTTCCCAAACAGCCCCCAAACTGATGATGTTGACCTCTTTTGTAAGTCGAAGTGTCAGCTAAGCAGGTCAATGGAGATGTAAATGTCGGCGCAATGAAAGAACTTCTTGGAATAAGACGGCTCAGTGAAGGCACTGCCATGAGTCACAGCCGTCTGGTCTCGCCTCACCCCCCCCAAATGTACGTACCGTGGCCTCTTTGGTCTTGAAGTCCTTCTCCCTTTGCATACGGTACTGCTCGACCTCTGCTTGAGCTTCCTCTTTCGCTTGCTTCAGCCTGCGATTCTTTCCTGTGAAACAGAAGACAGTGAGTCATCAGACCGCGCCGTTTCAGAGTCATCGCTTTTTTCCATGATTACTGCCCAAGTGACTTTTTGTCACCTAGGAAAGAATAAACTTGAGAGGAACAGTAAAGTCACTGAAACCCCTTGACAGGTCAAGTCGCTCACAGACTCCGACACATCTGCCCCACTTTCTACTGGAAGGCTCGACACTCCAAGTTCACTTTTTTGTTTAAAGAATCGAAGTTTTGTGATGTGTGTGTCACTTTAGATAAAAAGCCAATTAAATAAAAGCGTAAGCGACGAGATCTCGGAAAGACAGATTCTCGCTAAGAGTGGTGTGGTCAAGTGACCTGAGACCAGTTGTCTGCCTCACTCAGACCTTCACCCTTCACACGTGTGGACAATTCCTGCAATTTAACAGTGAAAAAAATTGACCCGATAGTTCCTCTGGTTCAGATGTGCCACGATCGTGTAATCTGCCATGGCATCCTCAGGTACAGCACATGACCGAGAGGCGACCCAATTGAAAAAAACAAACAAAAAACTGCTAATTTAGTGGACAACCTCTGAAGTAAAGAAGCTCGTGTCCTTCCATGTCACCTAGAAAACGGTACGGCCCACTCGCCATCAGCCGCCGATTTAATCCAACCGGAAAAAAGGGGCGGAGCAGCAGTGCGGCAAGCAGCTGGTGACGACGTAGTGGCTTTGCCAGGACAGCGGAGACGCAGCGGTGGCATTCAGCTCCACGTTATGAACGGCTTGGGCGCTGGTGCCACGGCTTCTGTCATGTGTCACCTGAAGTGCTAATTGGGTGTCATATAACGTGCAAAAGACAAGAAACAGAAGGATAATTCAAAAAAGGCACTATATAATTAATGCATGGATAGATCAGAGAGGCACAGCACAGTTAATAGACAGCTCAATTATAAAGGCGCTATAAAATTCACAGACAGATCAGATGAGAAAAGTGCTATATAAAATGTAAAGAATTATTATTAAAGGCACTACATAATCAACAGTCAAATAGAAAGGCACAATATAATTGAATGACAGAGCAGAAAGACACTATATAGTTAATAGTTAAATTGATCAGAAAGGCAATCTATCTGCCTATTGATTATAGTGCCTTTCTAATCAGTTTCCAATCTATCTGCCTATTGATTATAGTGCCTTTCTAATCAGTTTCCAATCTATCTGCCTATTGATTATAGTGCCTTTCTAATCAGTTTCCACTCTATAATCAATAGGCAGATAGATTGGAAACTGATCAGAAAGGCACTCTATAATCAGACAGATTAGAAAGACCATGCATAATCAATAAACAGACCTCACAAGGCACTTTATGATAACTGATTTCCAGACCATAACAGCTTTACATGATCGAGACAGACGGAGCACAAGTCCTGATTTGTATTTTTCATTCATTTTTTGTTATCCTTTGTCCAGAATGGATTCTGATTCTCGATGCGGGACTTTTAAACCCCGGTATTCCTGATTTTGAAATGTGATATTTGACAAACTTGTCATGTATTAGCATTTGGCTGTAAAGCCATTTTGTTTGTTCCTGTGGCTCCTGTTGTTGTGATGCAGATCCCAGTTGCCAGGGGCGTGTCATCAAAGGTCACAACCTGGAGGGGTTAGAAGGTCGTCAGCGGCCATTTTGTTTTCGAGTTTGCAGATAGAGCTTCACATTCAGAATCTTTCCGGGCCTTTTGCTTTTTGATCTCTTGCTGTCGGGTTTTGACTTCTGAGTTTTGATTTTGTTTGACTTTTGCTTCCAACCTGTTTGCTTTTTGACTACACGTTCCTCCTGGTCCTTTACATAAAAAATTTTTACCAACGGTTGTGGCGAGCGTCCTCTTCTACGCGGTGGTGTGCTGGGGAGGCAGCATAAAGAAGAAGGATGCCTCACTCCTGGACAAACTGGTGAGGAAGGCAGGCTCTATTGTAGGCATGGAGCTGGACAGTCTGACATCTGTGGCAGAGCGATGGGCGCTGGTCAAACTCCTGTCAATCATGGAGAATCCACTGCATCCACTGAACAGGATCATCTCCAGACAGAGGAGCAGCTTCAGAGACAGACTGCTGTCACGGTCCTGCTCCACTGACAGACTGAGGAGATCACTCCTCACCCACATTATGCGACTCTTCAATTCCACCCGGGGGGGTAAACGTTACCATTATAAAAAGTTATTGTCTGTTATACCTGCATTGTTATCACTCTTTAATTTAATATTGTTATTATCAGTATGCTGCTGCTGGAGTATGGGAATTTCCCCTTGGGATTAATAAAGTATCTATCATATAGTGCCTTTCACATCTATCTATCCATCCATTATCCAACCCTCTATATCCTAACTACAGGGTCACAGGGGTCTGCTGGAGCCAATCCCAGCCAACACAAGGCATAAGGCAGGAAACAAACCCCGGGTAGGGCGCCAGCCCACTACAGGGCACACACCAGGGACAATTTAGAATCGCCAATGCACCTAACCTGTGGGAGGAAACCCATGCAGACACGGAGAGAACATACAAACTCCATGCAGGGAGGACCTGGGAAGCGAACCCAGACGGGTCTCCTAACTGCAAGGCAGCAGTGCTAACCACTGTGCCGCCCATCTATCTATCTATTTGCATCTTCTTGCTAATAAGGAGCCATTAAAAACTGAGGATACGGCTGTTTGAGAGTAAAATAAGCAATAAGGGTTCAAAATCTTAACAAGCAAGATAACTAAGATAAAGCAGAAGTGTTACTTGAGCAATACGGGCTTCTCATTAAGCAATTGGGTTGGAACAAAAACCTGCAGCCACTGCGGCCCTCCAGGACTGACTTTGCCCACCCCTGTGTTAGCGTATGTGGAATACAAGACAGCAGACAGACGAGCTTCTCCTCCATTTGTGAGGCTCAACTCACACGCCTGCTCCTCATTCCTCATCACTATGCACTGAACTTCCAGCTGAATGCTCATTGGCTCTCCACTCTCACACGCAAAGAGCCCGCCCCCCTCCGATCAAAGAGGAAATCAGATGCAGGCTCGTTTGTCTCCATCACACTGGATGACTGGGAACCACAGACTGGCTAAGATTAGGCACATGACAGTTACTGGAACAGTCGTCTAATGTGACATGGGCCTCACCAGCAAGAAGATCCAATCGTCTCTCTATGTACAGTGCATCCAGAAAGTATTCCCAGCGCTTCATCACTTTTTCCACATTTTGTTATGTTACAGCCTTATTCCAAAATGGATCCAGTTAATTTTTTTCCTCAGAATTCTACACACAACACCACATAATGACAACGTGAAAAAAGTTTACTTGAGATTTTGGCAAATTTATTAAAAATAAAAAAACTGAGAAATCCCATGTCCATAAGTATTCACAGCCTTTGCCATGAAGCTCGAAATTGAGCTCAGGTCCATCCTGTTTCCCCTGATCATCCTTGAGATGTTTCTGCAGCTTCATTGGAGTCCACCTGTGGTAAATTCAGTTGACTGGACATGATTTGGAAAGGCACACACCTGTCTATAGAAGGTCCCACAGTTGACAGTTCATGTCAGAGCACAAACCAAGCATGAAGTCAAAGGAATTGTCTGTAGACCTCCGAGACAGGATTGTCTCGAGGCACAAATCTGGGGAAGGTTACAGAAAAATTTCTGCTGCTTTGAAGGTCCCAATGAGCACAGTGGCCTCCATCATCCATAAGTGGAAGAAGTTCGAAACCACCAGGACTCTTCCTAGAGCTGGCCGGCCATCTAAACTGACCGATCAGGGGAGGAGGGCCTTAGTTAGGGAGGGGACCAAGAACCCGATGGTCACTCTGTCAGAAGTCCTCTGTGGAGAGAGAACCTTCCAGAAGGACAACCATCTCTGCAGCAATCCACCAATCAAGCCTGTATGGTAGAGTGGCCAGACGGAAGCCACTCCTTAGTAAAAGGCACATGGCAGCCCACCTGGAGTTTGTCAAAAGGCACCTGAAGGACTCTCAGACCATGAGAAAGAGAATTCTCTGGTCTGATGAGACAAAGATTGAACTCTTTGGTGTGAATGCCAGGTGTCACATTTGGCGGAAACCAGGCACTGCTCATCACCAGGCCAATACCATCCCTACAGTCAAGTATGGTGGTGGCAGCATCATGCTGTGGGGAACTGGGAGACTAGTCAGGATAAAGGGAAAGATGACTGCAGCAATGTACAGAGACATCCTGGATGAAAACCTGCTCCAGAGCGCTCTTGACCTCAGACTGGGGCGACGGTTCATCTTTCAGCAGGACAACGACCCTAAGCACACAGCCAAGATATCAAAGGAGTGGCTTCAGGACAACTCTGTGAATGTCCTTGAGTGGCCCAGCCAGAGCCCAGACTTGAATCTGATTGAACATCTCTGGAGAGATCTTAAAATGGCTGTGCACCGACGCTTCCCATCCAACCTGATGGAGCTTGAGAGGTGCTGCAAAGAGGAATGGGCAAAACTGGCCAAGGATAGGTGTGCCAAGCTTGTGGCATCATATTCAACAAGACTTGAGGCTGGAATTGCTGCCAAAGGGGCATCGACAAAGTATTGAGCAAAGGCCGTGAATACTTATGGACATGGGATTTCTCAGTTTTTTATTTTTAATAAATTTGCAAAAACCTCAAGTAAACTTTTTTCACGTTGTCATTATGGGGTGTTGTGTGTAGAATTCTGAGGAAAAAAATGAATTGAATCCATTTTGGAATAAGGCTGTAACATAACAAAATGTGCAAAAAGTGATGGAGATCTGTGAATACTTTCCGGATGCACTGTATATTTCTAGATCTACACAGAATGCCCAGAGAGTTTGGACATGTCATTGTTGTCATCGTGTATACTCCTCCTCGGGCGGACGTGGAGATAGCGAGTGACATCATCCATTCTGCTGTTGCTAAGTTACAAACACAGCACCCCGAGGCACTTGTGCTAATCGCTGGAGACTTTAACCATGTGACGCTGGACAAAACATTACCTGCATTCTCCCACTATGTGGACTGCAACACCCGGGGAAATAAGACTATTGATTTACTGTATGCAAACGTTAAAGACACATACAGCGGCACCCCGCTGCCTGCGCTTGGGAAAGGAGATAATAACCTGGTTCTGCTTCAGCCTCACTACAAACCAAAAGTGAGAGTCCTACCTGTAACCACACGATCATTCAGGAAGTGGACCCCGGAGGCCGAGAAGGCTCTGAGAGAATGTTTTGGAACTACAGACTGGGATATCCTGCAGGGATCACATAGTGATAACATTGAGGAGGTTGTTGACTGCACTACTGACTACATCAACTTCTGTATGGACATTGTAGTTCCAGTAAGAACTGTACGCTGCTATGCTAACAACAAGCCATGGATTACAAGTGACATCAAGGGCCTTTTGAACCAGAAAAAAAGGGCTTTTAAAGACGGTGATCAGCATGAGCTCAAGCGCGTGCAGAAGGAACTCCGAGTCCAGATCAGGGCTGCGAAGGAGCAGTACAGGAGAAAGCTGGAGCAGAACTTGCAGAACAACAGCATGAAGGAAGTGTGGGATGGGATGAAGATCATCACTGGCTGCAGCTCAAAGCGGGGTACCACCATCGAGAGAGACGTGAAGAGAGCAAACCAAATGAACATCTTCTTTAACAGGTTTGACCACCCTAACCCACTCTCACCTCAGAGTACTGCACTCTCTACACATCCTTCTGCGGATACCAACATAGGAGAGACATCCCCACCCACAATAACAACAGCGCAAGTGAGCAGAGAGCTGAGGAAACTTCGTGCCAGCAAAGCAGCAGGTCCAGATGGAGTATCGCCACAACTGCTGAAGGTCTGTGCATCAGAGCTGGGGAGTCCTCTACAGCGCATCTTCAACCTGAGCCTGGAACAGGGGAAAGTCCTGAGGCTTTGGAAAACATCTTGCATCACCCCAGTCCCAAAGGTATCACATCCTAGTGAGCTGAATGACTTCCGGCCTGTCGCTCTAACATCACATGTGATGAAGACCATGGAACGGCTGCTGCTTCACCACCTGAGGCCACAGGTCCAACACGCCCTCGACCCTCTGCAGTTCGCATACCAGGAGAAGGTGGGAGCGGAAGATGCCATCATCTATATGCTACATCGATCCCTCTCCCACTTGGACAGAGGCAGTGGCGCTGTAAGAATTATGTTTCTAGACTTCTCTAGCGCCTTCAACACAATTCAACCTCTGCTCCTTAGGGACAAGCTGACAGAGATGGGAGTAGATTCATACCTGGTGGCATGGATCGTGGACTATCTTACAGACAGACCTCAGTATGTGCGTCTCGGGAATTGCAGATCTGACATTGTGGTCAGCAACACAGGAGCGCCGCAGGGGACTGTACTTTCTCCGGTCTTGTTCGAGTTATATTGGAAGTCCGATGTATATAGGCTGGAGACCTGCCACGTGCAAAAGTTTGCTGACGACACTGCTATGGTGGGCTGCATCAGGAGTGGGCAGGAGGAGGAGTATAGGAACCTAATCAAGGACTTTGTTAAATGGTGCGACTTAAACCACCTACAACTGAACACCAGCAAAACCAAGGAACTGGTGGTGGATTTTAGGAGACCCAGGCCCCTCATGGACCCCGTGATCATCAGAGGTGACTGTGTGAAGAGGGTGCAGACCTATAAATACCTGGGAGGGCAGCTGGACGATAAATTGGACTGGACTGCCAATACTGATTCTCTGTGCAAGAAAGGACAGAGCCGCCTGTACTTCCTTAGAAGACTGGCATCCTTCAACATCTGCAGTAAGATGCTGCAGATGTTCTATCAGATGGTTGTGGCGAGTGCCCTCTTCTACGCAGTGGTGTGCTGGGGAGGCAGCATTAAGAAGAAGGATGCCTCACGCCTGGACAAACTGGTGAGGAAGGCAGGCTCTATTGTTGGCATAGAGCTGGACGGTTTGACATCCGTAGCAGAGCAACGGGCACTCAGCATACTCCTGTCAATTATGGAAAATCCACTACATCCATTAAACAGTGTCATCTCCAGACAGAGGAGCAGTTTCAGCGACAGACTGCTGTCACTGTCCTGCTCCACTGACAGACTGAGAAGATCATTCCACCCCCAAACTATGCGTCTCTTCAATTCCACCAGAGGGGGTAAACGTTGAACATTATTCAAGTTATTGTCTGTTTTTTACCTGCATTTTTTATTACTCTTTAATTTAATATTTTTTGCTGCTGGAGTATGTGAATTTCCCCTTGGGATTAATAAAGTATCTATCTATCTATCTATCTATCTATCTAAAGAATTCAAAAACATTGGCGCGATACACTGGCAGAGCAGGTTAGAGATAATGGAAGTACGAAAATTCAAAAATCTCAAAAAACTGACAGTAAAGATCACATTAGCGCAAACAAATGGAAATTATTACTTGGTGAAATAACGGACTGCGGTGGGTTGGCACCCTGCCCGGGATTGGTTCCTGCCTTGTGCCCTATGTTGGCTGGGATTGGCTCCAGCAAACTCCCGTGACCCTGTGTTCTGATTCAGCAGGTTGGAAGATGGATGGATGAAATAACGAAACAGTGAAAAGATATTGAACATATGGACATAGGCGATATGACAGAAGGATGGAGATATTGTTCAGATTTAAACCCTAAGCGTGTGATTTGTAGATCGTCTACTTTGTGTTGCCATCAGTAGTGTTTCTTCCCAATGAAGAGGCATATCTGCGAGAACTAAAAGATTTGTTGTTTGGTGAACGTGAAATCCACACACACGACTGGCAGGGATGAGTACATGGAGAGAGTGTTCAGAGGATGAAATGAGAACATGAAGGACCACCATGTAAAGGGGAAAACATAAGAAAGCTTTACATTTATAGGGTGGCTTTCTCACTACCCAGAGTGCTTTGCTAAGTAGGTAGGGTGCCACTTCAAGCACCGCTAATGTGCAGCACCCACCAAATGGATGAGATGCCAGTACACTCACCACATGTGAGCAATTAGGGGGTGCAGGGGTGAGAGACGGGGGATGATTAGGGGGACCAGAATGACCAGGCTGGGGTGGGCAATTTAGCCAGGCTACTCTTTATGAAGGCTGCCCAGGGAGTCGGGACCCCGGTTTAATGTCTCATCTGAAGGATGACGTTGATTGATTTCACAGCGCGGTGTCCCCTGTCACTGCTCTGAGGCATTGGGATCCTCGCACAGACCGCCGGGTAAGCGCCCCCTGCTGGCCTCTCCAACACGTCTTCCAGCAGCCCCCCAAGCTTTTCCTTAGATGGTCTCCCACCCAAGTCCTGGCCGGGCCTGCACATGGCGAACTACAGATGGGTGACCCCTTCTGAAGTGCAGACATGTCATGACCGCCACATTCCCCGTGACGCCTTGAGCTGAGGACCACTAATGTGCAGCACCCACCAAATAGATGAGATGCCAGTACACTCACCACATACTTCACATATACTTTGACCCCTGCTTGCTTCGCTTGCCAACAGCCCGGGGTGCACTACGCGCCAGCCACTTCACATCGCCAAGGAGATGTGGACAGAACGGCTGCTGGCTTGCTGCTCGCTCCTCCTGCCGAGCTGCATGTCCATCATTTAAAAGCCTGTACAGCAGCTGTCCTTCTGTCTCACGTGACGTCAAATGGTCTTCTGAGAAGATCACGTCTCGACCCAAAATCTTGGGAGGGAGACTAGAGAGACGAGACTTGATCTTCTCGGAAGACCATTTGACGTCCCGTGAGACAACATTTAAGACAAGTTCACGGACATCTAACCTAGCAGTTGTTGGATTGCTTTTAGCAGACACGCTTCATGTGCTCCCAGCTCTTAAAACAACGACAAGCAGAACACGCAGCTCGCCAGCAGATGATCCGAGCGCTTCTCCTTAGCGTGTGCTCAGATCCCATCCCTGCGTTATACATCCTGAATGAAAGAGATTTAACCACACACGGGGCCGGAAATAAAAAAAAGTTTAAAAGAAAAAGTGAAAATAACGCATATGTAACAATACCCATGAAAATAACTAATTGTAAATCCGGTAAACCAAACCCGGGGGTGGGCGAGCAAAGCCCCCTAGTTTTTATTATAATAGAGAGATGTACATACATCTTATATATACTGTAAACGTCTACACGTAGAAGTGTGTCTGTCTATCAGGGCCGGAAGTGTGAGGCTACAACATGAAGCTGAAGGAAATCGATTCAATCGCCAAAGTGAAACCTCCGAGGAGACAGAAACTCACTTAGCCGCGGATACACAACCGATGCAATTGATTGATTCAAGCACCAGAGTCCATGGTTTCTAGGAGCCCGGTCTTTTTACAGCACATACTTACACGGCTTCTATATATGAGATACGTAAAATCCAACGTCTGCCTGCTTTTCACGAGAGAACTACTTCGCAGATTTAAATCGGGTTTTCTTCTAGAATTTGCTTGAACATTCCGGTTGATTTTGCAACTTCTCTCATCGCGTTAAGTATCAGAGTTCGCTTGCTGTTCTGATTTATTTGCGCGAACCCAAGAGGGAGGCTGTGGGCCGAGGGGTGGGACCCTCCTCACTCATGCGCCAGCCTCTGTTCGAGTCGCTCTCCCTGTCGCCACGTGTTGGAGCGCACCTCGTCTCCACTTAGCTAGCGGTGCCTGTTTGTTCAGTAGACGTTATCATCTAGAGATTGTTAAGGAGTAACGTTTGACGTTTTTGAGAGAGCGAGAAATCAGAGCTCTGTGTGCTTTAGAGGGTAGCTGCCGATTGGCACAGATGTCACAGCCATGTGCTCTTCTCCTCGCGCGGGAGACACTCTCCTGTCAGAGCTGAACACCATCAGATACGGTGGTGACATTTGATGAGCATTACATTTTTCTTTTTAATTGATTTTTAAAGTTTGTCCTGTTTCACTACTACGTGGGCAGAGCAGCGGGGGGCAGCTAGTGTGGAATATAACAAAGTTTGTAAGCAGGGATGTGCAGTCGGTAAAGAAAACCTCCGACTCCTCCATTTGTAATTAGACTTTACATTTGTACTTACTATGCTGATTGAAAGCGCACCACCTATAAGATACGAGGAGTTTCTTCTGTGAACCTTTAAGCACCTTAACCTGCTCAAGTTTGGGTTTTAGCAGGGGTGTCGAACTCCGGGCCTGGAGGGCCACAGTGGCTGCAGGTTTTCATATTCTAACCCTTTCCCTAATCAGTGACCAGTTTTCACTGCTAATTAACTGATTTGCCCTTTGTTTTAGTAGCCCTGTTTTTAAGGATTCACTCCTCTGAATTGATTTGTTTCTTCATTAAATGACAGCCAAACAGAAATGAGACGTGAGACGAGCCAAGAGATGACCAGCTAAATTGGGTCTTCAAACTCCAACCAGCTTCTTAATGAGAAGCCGATTCTTGCTGTTAATTAAACTCGTTTTTTAATTCCATGGGTTGTTTCTGTTCTCATTCTGCCACAGCAGACATTTCCAAAATTGTTGATTTTCTGTTTTTTTCTAAGAACACCATCAACATGGAGTATGTGAATTTCCCCTTGGGATTAATAAAGTATCTATCTATCATATAGTGCCTTTCATGTCTATATCTATCTAATCCTGCCAACTATGCCAAAATGTCTATATCTACCTATCAGTCTATTATATAGTGCATTTTATATCAATCAATCAATCTATCATATACTGCCTTTCATGTCTGTCTATCTATCTAACATGTTCTGGTGATCTGAGAGATCAACCTTACTGAGACCTTCACCTTTCTTTATTTTCAGATATATTCAGATATAGCTGGTCATGTGGGCAGCTCGTTTTGTGTCTCATTATTGTTTTGCTGCTAATTAAGGAAAAACAAACAACAAAGGGGCCTGAGTCAAGATAATTAAAATTAAAAAACTGGTCACTAATGAAGAAGATGGTTAGAAAGAAAACCTGCAGCCACTGTGGCCCTCCAGGACCGGAGTTTGACTCCCTTGGTTTAAAGGGTGAAGTCATGTGGCTGTGGCTTTTTTTATATCCATTATCAAATAATACTACAAAATTTAAAAAGAGGTCATCTTAATACATAATTCGCCTGCCTCCTCACTCACTCACTCACGTCCGTCCGAATCCGAATGCGCAGTCGCCTTCTGTCCAGCTGCCCGAAATACCTTACGAGACCGACATCCAACCCCAACATCGCGGCAGGCGGCGGATTTACGGCCGCAAAAATTCAAAGAGAAAGGCGACTTCGATTAAAGCTCTAGAGGCCTGAAAGGCGATTTCAACTACAGCTCGAGGCCTAATTACGCATTCTGATTCAACTACGCATTCATTCAATAGACCTATATCAGGTTTGTGGTGCTTATACTTTATTACTATTCCATATTGTACTGGAACATTCATCATTCAATATTATACTATAGGCCTGGAAAATTCATCAACTAACAGTACAAGCCTGTACAGTAATGAGTGAAGCGGACTACAGTCATTACAAAACAACTTCTTCGTTACTTATCATTTGTTCTTCATATACTGCTGACACAAACTCCTGGCCGTTTCATCTTACGTTGTCGAAACGGGCTCTTTGTCTGGTATTTTTATAATTAAATTGAATTAGTATATGTGAAAGTGGAAATTACAACACATTATAATAAAACTTACATTTGGTCAGACTCTGAATATTTTAAATCGACTCCTATACTCCAGTAACCCACTAACAGACTCCACAGCCCTCTTTGATGTAAATGACTTTTTACAGTTAAGGAATGAATTCTTCCACAGTCTCTCACCCTTCCGCCATGTTCTCAGCAGGAATTATTTTCTCTCATTCACTTAATAGTTCAACAGCTTAGCCACCCGAGCTATGGCACGATTAAGGAAAGAATGAAATTGCGGGGTAAGCCGAGCCGTCGTCTTGCATTGGTAACTGCGTGGCGGGCACAGCGCCCAAGGCAGGAGAGCGTGAAGATGTGGCACACGCTGCACTCGGATATTCACCTTCCACTGTTAGCCCCATGGCTCTCGCAGAATGGGATGGGCCCCTTAACACCGCTTACTCGGCGTCTCCTGGCCATCTTCTGTGCCAAGCTGAGTGCTTTACCCGTTTTTAATTGAAAATCGACGGACCCGTTACACGACTCTCCCACGTCTTTCAAGGTCAAGTGCCTGCTCCTGGCTATTTGTGGTCCTCAAGAGCCCATCTAAGTGGTCTCAACTCAGCAGACGGTCATTCTAATGGGACAATTTCACATCTTTGTTGATATTCCTACATGTAACTTCACACATGATACTACTTACTTTTGTTTCTCTTTTATAATGTTCTTTTTTTTTTATTCCAACTTGTTTTTTCATTAATTCTTAAATGTCCTAATTCATAATTTTGCAGGTCATATATTATTCTGTCATTTAGGATTTAATTTGTGATATTAGTTTGTGCAGCACGGTGGCGCAGTGGGTAGCGCTGCTGCCTCACAGTTGGGAGACCTGGGGACCTGGGTTCGCTTCCCGGGTCCTCCCTGCGTGGAGTTTGCATGTTCTCCCCGTGTCTGCGTGGGTTTCCTCCCACAGTCCAAAGACATGCAGGTTAGGTGGATTGGTGATTCTAAATTGGCCCTAGTGTGTGCTTGGTGAGTGGGTGTGTTTGTGTGTGTCCTGCGGTGGATTGGCACCCTGCCCGGGATTGGTTCCTGCCTTGTGCCCTGTGTTGGCTGGGATTGGCTCCAGGAGACCCCCGTGACCCTGTGTTAGGATATAGCGGGTTGGATAATGGATGGATGGATATTAGTTTGTATCCAGTGTTACTAATTAGATAGATACTTTACTAATCCCACGGGGAAATTCACATACAGTTTGATCTTTTTCTATGCCTTTCCAGTGTTACTAATTTGATCTATTTCTATTATTCATGATACATTATTATTGTGAATTTCCCCTTGGGATTAATAAAGTATCTATCTATTCCTTTTGTACCCATTCAAACACTTGTAAAGCACTTTGAGCATGGGAAAGGCGCTATATAAATGAGATGCACGGTTATTAAGTTAACTCCCGGGAGGCCAACCTTTCAATTTTAGTTTATTTTAGTATCGGCCTCTTCACTGAGGACTGGCCTGAGCGTTATGACACTAAATATAATCGCATAAAAATACAAAAGGGGGGTGGGAAGAGGGCAAACAACACCCCCCCCCCCCGGTGACTTGTTAAGAACAAGTCCTACAAACTGCAACACCCGTCAGACAGGGCCGAGTCTCCCCTGCCGGACTCTCACGGAGGACCGGTCCTTGGCAGGCAGGGTGCGCTCCTCCACAGCCCCCCTAAACTACGGGTGGCTCCCCTCGCCCTTCCTAAACTTGCCCACAAGCGGACAGAGGGCTTCCTCGTCTACAGTGCTCTCGGCTCTGTCATCACTGGCTCTTCCACGTACTTACGAAAGACGCTATACTGACAGATCTACCGAGGCCTGTGCGTTATGGGGGCTGGTAGCGTCTTATTTTCAAAAAGAGTTTGTCCGCCGATGCCCAGTTTGAGTTTGAGAGGAAGCCTTTGTTATTTTTTCACTAATTGTTAGACCTGACATTAACTTCCTTAAAAGTTTACACAATTTCTGTGGTCAAGTTTCGTTCCCTCTTGCACGGACTGAAGGGGCTCCTTCAGTGAAAGCATCTGCAACTTTTAAAGACAGGACCGGGACTGGCGTTAGAGACTCACGTTTTCGGGCCTCGGCCACCTTCTCCGCCGCTCGCTTTTCGGCCTGCAGCAGCTGCTGGACTCCCTGAGACTGACTAGCCATGATGACGAGATGTTTGTGAAAAGATGAGCTCTGAGCCGACTCTCTCCTCTTCGACACAACTATGAGCAGCCGGGGTCAGCTGACTGACTTGGTGTGAGTGCGTGCGTGCGTACGTACGTAAGTCAGTGCGCAAGCCCTACGTAACCCCACCCCTTTAGACGGCCGGCGCGATGTTTCCTGTGCTTTGCTTCGAGTTTTCGATAACCGAGACGCTGCTGCCACCTGGAGGACTAATAAAATATAAGCGAGCTGTTCAGTTCGGCTGATTTAATGTGAATCTTGCATCTGTTAGAACAAGCAAACAAATATATTCTCTTTATTTTTATGTTTATACATTAAAAAATTGTTAAAAATAATAAAAATATAAAATAAACATAAAAAACTATCCCTTCAAAAAGAACAAAATATTGTTAAGTCAAATCATACAGTGAATCAGATCTCCTTTTTTCTATTATTAAAAACATTTGTATTGTTGCAGGGTAAATAATATCAATCTTTATTTTTATGAATGTATATAATGAAATAATTACTGTATCTTGTAAGTAAAATAACCAAAGTCAGTTCTCCTTATATACTATAAAGAAATAATTACATTGTTATACATGCAATTCTGTCTGAATGACAGTCTGAATGATTTCTGCCCAGTGGCACTCACATCTGTCATCATGAAGTGCTTTGAGAAACTGGTGCGGAGTCACATCATCGCCTGTCTGCCAGTAGACCTGGGCCCATTTCAATTTGCTTACAAAGCAAAGAGATCCACGGAGGACGGTGTGGCCACAGCCGTTCATGCTGCCCTGACCCACCTGGAGCAGCAGGGTAGTTACGTCAGACTTCTCTTTGTGGACTTCAGATCGGTGTTTAACACCATCCTCCCACAATGACTGGTGTCCAAACTGGCAGATCTGGGACTACCATCACTTACCATCTAGTCGCTCCTAGAGGGTCAGGCTGGGTCTCCACACCTCCACTGCTCTCCGCCTCAACACTGGGACGCCGCAGGGTTGTGTGCTCAGCCCACTCCTTTACACATATGACTGTGTCCCCACTCACCATAGCAACAAGATCATAAGGTTCGTGGATGACATGATGGTGGTTGGACTCATCATGGGCAAGGAGGGTGAGCTGGCATACAGGAACGAGGTGGAGCGGCTGTCAAGAGTCAATAACCTGCTCTTCAACACCACAAAAACAAAGGAGCTTGTTATTCAAAACTGACATCCAGCCACTCATCATTGGCATGGGGCCTGTGTGGAGAGGGTCCCGGTGTTCAGGTTTCTGAGCATTGAACTGGAGGATGACCGGACCTGCAGCGCCAACACCAAGGAGCTGCTGAAGAAGGCGCAGCAGAGACTGAGAATCCTCAGAAAGAACCATCTCCCCAAAAATCTGCTCCTTGCCTTTTCTCACTGTTCCATTGAGAGTGCGCTCACATACGGACTGTGTGTGGTACGGCGCTCCACAGGGTCATCAGGACAGCGGAGAGAACAATTGGCTGTACCCTCTCCAGTCTGGAACAAATCTACACCTCCTGATGCTGCAAAAAAGCAACAGACATTTCACAGAATTCATCGCATCCCGGTCATTGCCTCCTCCAGGTTTTGCCATTGGGCAAGAAATACACAGCAATGAAAACCAGGAGAAACCGCCTTAGAAACAGCTTTAATCCAAAAGCAATCATGGCCTGAACTCAGAATAAAACTCCTCCGTATCATTCTCCCAATGTGCAATACAGACCTTAAGTCAGCCAGTGCAATTTGTATATTTTGTAAAGTACTTTTATTAATATTCGGTTTGCTATTATTTTCTCTCTTCTTGTCTTTGTATTCATAAGAGTTGAAAAGAATTTATTATTATGCCTCACACTGAGTCGACTGCACCTTCAATTTTGTTGTTCCTTTGTAAAAGTGACAATGACAAAGATCTATCTATCTACCTAGAAGTTAATTAATGGGGAAATTTGTATTTGTAAACAAAATAATTCTCTTTTTACTTCTCTTTAAATTTTCTATTTACCATACCAGGCTGAATAATTAGACTTGTATAAGTTAGTGAAACAAATTCTCTTTATTTCCTATTTAACATAATGATTGCATCTTGTTTTAAGTAAAATTTAAAAAAATCATTTCTCCTTATTTCCCCATTAATAAGTAATTCTATTGTTATCAGTAAAAAAAATTAATTCTCTTTATTTCCCATAAATAAAAATAGATTTTGCACATCAATTAATAAAGTCAATGCCCTTTACTTCCTATAATAAATGAAATAAAATATATTGCTATAAGTTAAATAAAATATATTCTCTCTATTCCCATTAATAAACAATTATATTGTTGCAAGTTAAAATATTTTCGATTCCCTATTCCTAAACAATGATATTTAAGTGGAATAATAAAATGAATTATTTTTTCCATAATAAATATTACAAATTAGACTTGTGTTAAACAGTGAAGTCAGTTCTCGTTATTTCCTACTAGCTCTTCCCCCGCGGCTCCGCCACGTAGTAGAGAAACACGTCAAACTCTAAAAATCAATAAACAAACGTGCAGGCTGACCGATTCGAACGGAGGCTGGCGTTTGAGGGCTCCGCCCATCTCCCCCACTTCTGACACCACGCCCCCTCTCCTCAGCCCCGCCCCCGAGAATTACCGCGCATGTATTGCTCCTGTAAGCGAACTCTTGATACTTAGTGCGATGACAGAAGTCGCAAAATCAACCGGAATGTTCAAGAAAATGATAGAAAAAAACCCGTTAAGTAGTTCTCTCGTTAAAAGCAGACAGACGGACGTTATAATATTATTTATAAATACTATTATAATAAAATCTAATATTTATAACTGTATATTATATAATACTAATATATATATTTATATTTATATGTGAGAGATTATTTAACACAATTATTGCATCTCTTTTTTAAATAAAATAAAAATCAGTTCTCCTTATTTCCTAAGAAAAATATAACATTGATTGTATTATTAAGAAGTTGAAATACACAAGTTCCATTTCCAATTAAGGAATGATTATTTTTTAAACAGAATACCAAAATTAATTCCCATAAATCAATAATGAGTAAGTCCATCCATCCATCATCCAACCCGAAACTGCAGGGTCACAGGGGTCTGCTGGAGCCAGTCCCAGCTAACACAGGGCGCAAGGCAGGAAACAAACCCAGGGCAGGGCGCCAGCCCACCGCAGGGCACACATACACACACACTAGGGACAATTTAGAATCGCCAGTCTTTGGAGTACTCGGAGGAAACCCACGCAGACACGGGGAGGAGATGCAAACTCCATGCAGGGAGAAGCGAACCTGGGTCTCCTAACTGCGAGGCGGCAGCACTACCCACTGCGCCACCCGGCTATTGAAAGTTAAATTGTAAAATCCCTCCCCACTCCTATTAATAAACTAAATATTGTTGCAAGTTAAATAATAAAATCAACTCTCTTTATTTCCCATAATATAAACTGTATAGAATTAGTAGCTTATTATAATAGTAAAATCTTTTTTCCTCTATTAATCAAGTATATTGTTGCCAGTTAAATAATAAAACGAATTCTCTTAATCTGCCCAAAAAGAACCCAATAAAATAATGTAATTGCTGCAATGGCTGTTCTCCTAGGGCCTGCTGATGTCCACTGCACAAAGTGACCAGCCAGCACTGGGTTGTCCATCATTCAGATTACCCTAATCCATCCATCTTTCATACCCTCTCCAGATGCTGAGGTCAGCTGGCACCTTTCCCAGTAGGCATCGGACAAAGGGCAGGAACACCAGCCCATCACATGGTGACCCCATACAGACACACATGCTGGCCATGCCACCGCACCTGCATGTTTTTGGACTGTGGGAAGAAAGCAGAGCAGCTGGAGGGCACCTGAGAACATGCAAAATCCACGCAGGGAACACCCGGGACGCGAACCCCCAGTCTTCTTAATGTGAGACAGCAGCGCTACCACTGCACCAGCCCATGAATGGGCAATTGTACACAATAGCAGACAGATATACTTAAAGTGGTTAAAACAACTCACAAGGCAGGAGATAATAAAGAGCAATGAGGCAAAATGAAAGACAGACCAGCATTTTCACTCCAGCTGGCAGCACTGCGGACCCTGCTTTGTAATGGGAATGCTCATCCCAAGATCTGCGGTGCACACCGACAACGTGCTGATCTCCACTGCCCTCCTTGTGCTCCGAGTCTCCTGCCGGGTCTCTTATCCAAGTCAGGATCAATTTGGGGGGGTTTCAGAGGTCTATCCTGACAACACTGCGTGCAAAGCAGGAAACAGCGCCAGACACAGACATCCACACCGGGCCAATTCAGCTCACTTTGCACATTTTGGGGGGGGATTTTGGTAGCAGGAAAGCCCCACGCATGCAAAGCTTACATGGCCAACGCCTGCTCCTGTTTATCCTGGGACCCTGAAGAGGTCTGCTTGACTTACCAGTGCACACTTCTCCTGGACTCTGGCAGTGCCCTCGGCCGCCTCTCTTCTGTGATGTGCTTCAAGGTCCAGTGCTGAATGGATGTCTACTGCCATGAATAAGCTCAGTCTCTGTGTCCATGGCACCGTTTCACAGATGGGGATCTCGTACAGCTGGACAAGACCAAAACTGAACTGCTCAGCACAAAGCAGATGAACAAAGTGGGAGGCAATTCTTGAGGTTTGTCACAGTCAACATGAAAGATGGAAAATAAAACAAATTCAATGTAGCAATACATGAGAAAGAATTCCAAAGGCCGAGCAATTCTTACTCATGCTGCATTCTGAAACACAAGCAGGGACAATCGAAGCAGGTAAAGATGAACTCAGGAGTGTGACTTCAAACAAGTAAGACACCGCAGACTTTGCACCACCTTGTAGCAAAGTTTATTAGCATAGGAGGCAAAGACGCTGAACAGAGTATGCAACATTCAGTCACTGGGCCCAGCAAGAGGGTCCCCTGAATGACATCGTTAGGACATTGCAGTATGGCTTAGAAATAACAAAAGGGGACACAAGCAGCTAGGTGGCTGACTGGACCCCAAATGACATTTAAAGAAGAGGCCACTACATGACCTGAATAGACGTGAGAGTTAATACTGTTACAAGCACCGTGAGAAAAATACTGAAGAGCGGAGCAGGCGTCACTTTCATGTTAATGACAAATACGAATACGTGGCCACTGGTTAGGAAAATGAAAACTTTAACAGACTGCATGTCAAGGTATTGATCTGGGGTTGGGGGTTACAGGCTGTCTAACTAAGGCACATTGAAGACCACTGCACCCTTCTGCACTCCACCGTCAGAGAGAAGGAGAGTACAGCTGGGCACACTAGATAGTGCAATTCTCATCGGGGTCACACTGCCTTCCGGTCACAGAAACATCTTTGCTTGATGAATGTAGAAGATCGATGAACCAGAATCGATACGATTCGCAGTTAGCAATGACATTCAGGCATCAGCGAGGAGTTGAACAAAGTTAAGAAGCTAAAGTAATGTTAGGACTCTTAACCTACAAGGTTAGAAACACCTCAGCGTGGTCCTACTCTTGACCAGAACCATCCATATCCTCTTCTTTTCCGTTTGCTCTCGTTTACGATCTACAGCTACAGAAGTAAGGTGGCCCCCCTTAGCTGAATGGGCTCAATGAGGCATCTGGGTACACTCTTCACATGTCCTTCAGCCAGTCCAGAAGCTGAGGGACGTAGTATGTGATGATGATATCTGCCCCTAGGAGAAACACGAAGCATTTAGCCTCAAGGATGGCACCCACAGGGCAGCAGCACCGTGTGTGTTCTTACCTGCCCTCCTGAAAGCTGTCAACGCCTCCATCACAGCAGTGCGAAGGTCGAAGGCTCCTGCCTGGGCACCATGCCACAGCATTGCAAATTCTCCAGACACGTGGTACACGGCAAGGGGGTGTGTTGGATGCTGCAATGTGCAAAACAAAGGGAGCCAAACTAAAGGAAGGCCATTTGGTGCAACTGAACTTTGTCACACACTACAGCAGCGGTTCGCAAAATGTTGCCATATGTGGTGTAATTTCGCTATTCGTAGGGAAATTTTAAACTTGTAGCGGTGTATCGGCAGCAAAAAATATAGGATTAAATTTGATTAGGGTTTCAAAAAAACGATTAAAACTTATGAAAACTCGAGTCGCAAATACTTAAAGGTTGACAAACACTGCACTACAGCCCTGTTCCATCCCCATACTGGATAGTCCACTCCTACAATCACAAGGCAGTATGTGCTCACCTTGTCCTTAACCTCTCGGATTATGTCCAGGTAAGGCATTCCCGGCTTCACCATCAGCATGTCGGCCCCTTCCTGCACATCACGGTCCTAAGACAGCACAAGAAGATGGGCAAACAGGATTTCAATGGAGATAGTCCAGACTGGACTCGGCATGGCAGTGACTTGCCAAGACTCAGCCAGCACAGCCAATGTCAAATATTCCTCCTTACCACAGCTCGGATTGCCAGGCCACGGGCCCCAGGGGGCAGCTGGTAGCAGCGACGATCCCCAAATGCGGGCTTGGATTGGGCAGCATCTCTGGAATAAAATTTATAAATGTGGGGAAGTTAAGAGAAAGGTTAGGTTAGGAGCACACGCCGATACAGTGTATTGCCACACCCATCACGGAAGTTAAAAAACAAAAAGACAATTTTAACCAAACTGCGTATACCTGAAGGGTCCATAGAAGCAGGAGGCAAACTTTGCACTGTAGCTCATGACAGACACCTAGAAAGCAAAGACAACTCAGGCTTGGCATGACACAGAACTGAATCAATTTCCCCAAAGCCCCCAAACTATTAAACCAATAAATAACAATACCTTGTTTCCCAGGTTGTTAGACAGCAGCGCCTGCTTTATGGCGCCTACACGGCCATCCATCATATCAGAGGGAGCAATGATGTGGCAGCCTATTGGTTAAACAATACATCCAATTGATTTGGTGGTCTTCTACCCGAATAGCTTATCAAGGAAACCTCAACTGGAGGATGAAATTACCCACAATCCTCAGAGTGGCACCTCCACTCACCTGCTTCAGCATAAGACAGGGCGACCTCTGCCAGGCGCAGGCAACTTGCATCATTATCCAGAGTGCCGTCATCTCGAAGGATCCCTGAAACGAACACAGCAGGGGGAAGATAACGGACAGCAGATTAACAGAAGTGCCCTTGGGCGACAATCACTTACTGTTGGATCCCACCATCTACAGAGCAGCAGCCTCGGGCCTGGCCACGAGGGTCCAGTGATTACGACATAAAAATCATGCCTGCGGCCACCCTCCTCTTCTCTGTTCTGTTTTAGACGTGCAGCTTGTTTTTTTACAATGCCTGCCATTGTGACGCACACACTGTACTTACTGTCAGTTGACTCCGATTTATTCCAGTTAATTGTTTGTTACTCTTACCTGTCAGTTTTAATGCGCTTGAATCGTCTGCTGATGTATCTTATTTCATTTTGGTTTGTCTACTGCTATTCTTATGGACAGAAAATGATCCACGACTGGTCCATCCCTTCAGCTGGTCTGCAATGCAGGCTGATGGCTAATTATAGAGGAGTACAGAGTGCCTGCAAAAGGCCGTCTTCATTAAAACTGCAATGACCGCCGCCTTCCAGCTCATCTGCTGTTGTATTCATTCCAAAAATGTGACTTGAGACAACTGTGATGCCTGGGAGGCATTTCCAAGCACACACAATAGCGTTGAGAATGACAAACGCAGTATGCTTAACAAAAACGGTAACAGTAGCACAAAGACGGTACCAATCTGGAAAGAGCAGAATGAAAAATGGGCGGCAAGGTGCTGGCGCAGGGATTGTACTCCCACAGCGAGAACTACGCCTGGGCGGCGGAAACCATTGGTAACAATTTGGATATTATTAAGGGGACCTTACACATGTTTAGGCGTCTTTTGAAAATGCAGCATTTCATCAAATATTTTGGAACTGTTCAGTTCTGTGATTCCCAAACTTCATCCTGGGGACCCCCTGTGGCTGCAGGTTTTTGTTCCAACCAGCTTCTGTTTTTAATTGGACGCCTGGGCTAATTAAGTCAACTGTTATTTCCCAAGTTCTGTGTTTTGGGAACAATATATATCTACAGTATCTCACAAAAGTGAGTACACCCCTGACATTTTTGTAAATATTTGATTATATCTTTTCATGGGACAACACTTAAGATATGACACTTTGATACAATGTAACGTAGTCCGTGTACAGCATGTGTAACGGTTTAAATTTTTCTGTCCCCTCAAAATAACTCAACACACAGCCATTAATGTCTAAACCGTTGACAACAAAAGTGAGTACACCCCTAAGTGAAAAATGTCCAAATTGTGACCAATTAGCCATTTTCCCTCTCCGGTGTCAAGTGACTCGTTCGTGTTACAAGGTCTCAGGTGTGTTCAATTTGGTGTTCTCGCTCTCACACTCTCTCATACTGGTCACTGGAACTTCAACATGGCACCTCATGGCAAAGAACTCACGGAGGATCTGAAAACAAGAATTGTTGCTCTACATAAAGATGGCCTCGTCTATAAGAAGATTGCCAACACCCTGAAACTGAGCTGCAGCACGGTGCCCAAGACCATACAGCGGTTTAACAGGACAGGTTCCACTCAGAGCAGGGCTCGCCATGGTCCACTAAAGAAGTTGAGTGCACGTGCTCAGCGTCATATCCAGAGGTGTTCTTTTGAAAATCGACGTATGAGTGCTGCCAGCATTGCCTTAGAGGTTGAAGGGGTGGTGGGTCAGCCTGGCAGTCAGGGCCGGATTTTCCTATAGGCTAACTAGGCTTCAGCCTAGGGCCTCAAGATCAAGAGGGGCCTACATTCAAATTGTTAGCAAAATGTTATTATCTCTCATGTAATTTACAAACTTAAAAATGGAAGGTGAAAGGGCCTCATAAGTGGAATAGCCTAGGGCCTCTTTTCATATAAATCCAGCCCTGCTGGCAGTGCTCAGACCACACACCCGCCGCACACTGCATCAAATTGGTCTGCATGGCTGTCGTCCCAGAAGGAAGCCTCTTCTAAAGATGATGCACAAGAAAGCCCGCAAACAGTTTACTGACGACAAGCAGACTAAAGACATGAATTACTGGAACCGCGTGCTGTGGTCTGATGAGACCAAGATCAACTTATTTGGTTCAGATGGTGTCAAGCGTGTGGCGGCAACCAGGTGAGGAGTACAAAGACAAGTGTGTCTTGCCTACAGTCAAGCATGGTGCTGGAAGTGTCATGGTTTGGGGCTGCATGAATGCACTGGGCAGCTACAGTTCATTGAGGGCACCATGAATGCCAACATGTACTGTGACATACTGAAGCAGAGCATGATCCCCTCCCTTCGGAAACTGAACATGATAACGACCCCAAACACACCTCCAAGATGACCACTGCCTTGCTAAATAAACGGAGGGTAAAGGTGCTGGACTGGCCAAGCATGTCTCCAGACCTAAACCCTATGGAGCATCTGTGGGGTAGGTGGAGGAGTGCCAGGTCTCTAACATCCAGCAGCTCCGTGATGTCGTCATGGAGAAGTGGAAGAGGATTCCAGTGGCGACCTGTGAAGCTCGTGTGAACTCCATGCCCAAGAGAGTTAAGGCAGTGCTGGAAAATAATGGTGGCCACACATAATATTGACACTTTGGGCACAACTTGGACATTTCTCACTTAGGGGTGTACTCGCTTTTGTGAGATACTGTATATTAAAATGTACCAAGCTGTTGTATGGGAATAATGCATTTTTTTTTTAAAACAATATTTTCATCTTGATTTTCATTCTACTATTCCTGGTGTGCTAATTGTTTAAATTTAATCCATTATTTACTAATTAGTGGGTCTGACTCAAAAGTTGTTGTCTGTCTGGGTTAACAGATTTAGAGTGGGTTTTTTTTTATAATTTGCTTGAACATTCCGGTTGATTTTGCGACTTCTCTCATTGCGCCAAGTATCAGAGCTCGCTTGCAGAAGCGATATATTCGCACTAATCCGAGACAGAGGCTGTGGGCCAAGGAGAGGGGGAAGCATGACATCAGGAGTGGGGAGCCAGGCAGGGCCCTCCTCAATGTCCTGTGTCACTACTATGTGGGCAGAGCCACCGGGGACAGCTAGTGTCTTTATAAATGTAAATCTTATATATATATATATATATATATATATATATATATATATATATATATATATATATCTCTTCTGGTTCATCCTGCTTCCTCTTCAAAAGCGGTCCCGCCCACACGCAGCCGACACGGCATTTCTCGATTCCTATTCCTGCTCTTTCAAACCCGTCTCTACGCTGCCTGAGACCTCCCATACACCCCCACGCTGCTTTTCTCGATTCCTATTCCTCCTTTGGACTACCACGTTCCCTGCTCCTCTCTCATGACCCCATTGGTGTCCCGTCACCGCCCTATATCTAGCCTGACCGCATGACCTTTCAGTTCAGCCATGTGTGTGCCTGGGAGACTTTTCCGTATCCTGCTACAGGAAGGTACTCTGTCGACCATTGGCATTGGTTTTGCTCCTTTCTATTCGTTTCGCTCCTTCGTATTTTCGTTATACTGCGACTGTGACTCAATACTGAGCATCACAAACGACAATTCTCTACATATTAACAACAAAGTTCTTGATCTTATACAGGGTGACCTTCAAGAGTGTAGATACAGTAGTCAGTGACGATCCTAATGATCCCACAGGAGTTTTTACATTCCCTCACACCAACTGCCATGCCTCCCCATCTGAAGATGGGAGCTGTAATTATGCTCCTCCAAAATATTATGCCATCAAAAGGTCTTTGCAACGGAGCAAGACTCATCGTTACCCGAATACATACAAATATTATTGAGTGCAAACTGATCGCTATACAAAATTCTGAAACAATCTTCATTCCCAGAATCTCTCTCCTTCCTTCCGACACCAATCTCCTTTTAACATTTAAACGCACACAATTCCCACTCAGACTCGCCTTCTCCATGACTATCAACAAGTCCCAAGGACAAACGTTTGCAAAGATTTGCGTTAATCTACAACAACCAGTCTTCAGCCACGGTCAGTTCTACGTGGCTTTTTCTAGGGTTAGATCTTTCGACTCATTATCTGTTGTCTCCACCAAAACGTCTATTCACAACTCCGTCTTTCAAGAAGCATTTATTTCTTCTTGATTTCTGAATTCCTTTCTCACCGTTTTCTGTTCCTATTCTTACACCGCCGTATGCTATGGCGGGCGTCGGCTAGTGAATTATAAATTGCTTTGTAAGACACCTTGGATAATGGCATCCACTAAATAATCATATTTCACACATATATGGAAACATTAGCCGAGTCCTCAAAACCAGCCCTGCCATGTTCATCAGTGGGGTAAACACATCCTGACTAACATATTGATTCCTATAATAAACGTTTACTTAAGTAAATCATCCATGGGAGGCTCGGTCGTTCTGCCTTCCCATTTCCTTAGATTACAATTATAAATTTTAAAAAAAGATACAAGTATACTGACTGAAATGTGTCCTAAAGCAGACCAGTTCTTCCCACTACTTCCAAAACTTTGACCATAATTCAACCCCCCAAAAATAAAAGGTTGCCGTACCACAATGACCATGAGACGTATAGGGACAAAGGCACAAGTCACAGGCGATTAGTAATTGGGGAAACGAGGAGCGCAGTTTCTTGATTGCCTGGATCACCGGGGTGTTCTCTGAATTTGCTGCTGAGCCGTGGTCATCCTGGGAAAAGAAAAACAGACAATTGTGGTCTCAGGGCAAGGAGATCAGATAACAGAGCAGATGAGGAAAAAAACAAAGAAAATATTTTTACAGAACTATTGTGTTTTTCACCTTTCATACAATGACAGATACATTTTGCTGATCTGTAAATAATGTTATCCAGATTTTTATGGGCTATTTGCATTTCATGTTACAGTTGACTTACTGTCACCAACATCTGGGGTTCACATCTGTTTCATTAAACAAAGCCACAGAGGAGCACTCACAGATACAAAACACCGAGAATGCCAGTCCTATTGCCGCTTGGCACCTGCCTTCATATACATTTGTCCAACAGGGTGCTTCATCCCCTTGTCTGCTACAAAAGTGCCGAACGAAAACCATTGGCTCATACCATCCATCTCACTCTTATCAGCTCTCGCCTCCTTTCCATGAGTGTTTTGATTAAACTCTTCTCTTGAATCCCCACTTAAGGGACATTGGTAAGGGGCAGCATTAACACGTATCCATGTAGGGTTGAAGTAAAAAGCAAACATTGCTCCTCAAATATCATTTCAAGTAGGGAGGACAAAAAGCAGACATGTGACTAAGCCATTGAAGTGAGAGCATGAAGAAACTAAACCCACACAAGACAAGTCAATAATTGGACTGAACTCTATTTATAAATACATGTGAACTATGTTTTGTGATGGACTGGCACCCTGTCAAGGTGTTACTCCTGCCTAATGCCCATTACTTACTGGGATAGGCTCTGGTTTCTCTGCAACCCTGCTCTGAATAAGCCAGTACAGAAAAAATGGATAGTGGTATACTATTATTCATTTGCATGTGAACCAAACCATAGCTCTTACTAAATAATTAGGCTACAAAAATAATTTCAAATGTAAAGAGCTTTAGTTATAATGAAAGCCTGCATGAAAATGGCAAAGCTACAATATCTAGAGAAAATGAAGGAAGGCCAGTGCGTATACAGCAGGGGTGTCGAACTCCGGTCCTGGAGGGCCACAGCAGCTGCAGGTTTTCATTCTAACCCTTTTCTTAATCAGTGAGCAGTTTTCGCTGCTAATTATCTCCTTTTCCCGTTCATTTTAATAGCCCTGTTTTTAAGGATTCAGTCCTCTCAGTTGATTCTTTTGTTCATTAAATGGCAGCTAAACAGAAATGAGATGACCAGCTAAGTCAGAGCTTCAGACTCCAACCAGTTTCTTAATGAGAAGCCAATTCTTACTGTTTAATTAAAGTAGTTATTTAATTCCATGGCTTGTTGCAGCTCTCATTCTGCCACAGCAGACATTTCCAGAACTGTTTATTTTCTGTTTTTTCTAAGACCACCCTCACAATGTTGTGGGGACGTGAGAGATCAGCCTTACCGAGACCTTCACCTTTGTTTATTTTCAAATATTGTGTGATGGGCACATGTGAGCTGGTCATGTGGCAGCTCGTTTTGTGTCTCATTATTATTTGGCTACTTCTTCTTTTGGCTGCTCCCGTTTGGGTTTGTCACAGCACATCATTTTTTTTTTTTTCCATATCTCTCTGTCCTCATCATCTTGTTCTGTCACACCCATCACCTGCATGTCCTCTCTCACCACACTCATAAACCTTCTCTTAGGCCTTCCTATTTTCCTCTTCCCTGGCAGCTCTATCCTTAGCATTTTTCTCCCAATATACTTCAGCATCTCTCCTTATTTGGCTACTAATTAAGGGGACAAAAACAGTTCAGGGGTCTGAGTCAAGTAAATTAAAATGAAGGCAAAAGAAATTCATTAGCAACAAAAACAGGTCACCAATGAAGAGGATGGTCAGCTACATTACTTGTATGAAAATGTGCTATAAAAATAAATGTTGTTGTTGTTGTCAGAATGAAAACCTGTAGCCACTGCGACTCTCCAGGACTGGAGTTGGACACCCGTGGCATACAGTGTGTTCTATTTTCATTTTTCCAGAATCAGCCTTATTCAGTGTCTCTTAATTTCTTAATTTAAACAAAAGTAAAAGTGGTGTTATTGAGTCTGTGCTATTTACGTTCCCCTCCAAGAGAAAACTCAAGTGACTGGGGCTTCTTTAAAACACATTTAATTAATTCTGCAACTCTATTAAACTTAAATAAATGTATTTCTAGGAAATGAACAGCTACGAATGAACAGAAATGTCCAATGTAATCAGAGCTATTTAACAGCACTGTTAATAAGTTAACAGTTATACCGACTATTCTAGTGATTATTAATTGAAGTGAATTTTAACTTTAAATTTATACATCTAATTTTCTATGGTGTTTTGTGGTTTTTTTTTTTCGTATTACTACCGTTAACTGCAATTTCAACTTTTGAGATATAAAATTCAATTTCTCCCATCCCTCTGCCACATACAAACATCACCACAGATTGCTATGCACACATCACAGGATCATCTGAATAGAATAGAAGTGAAGGTGTCTGATATGGTTCGCATATTTGTAGCTAGAAATCCACAAATGGAGAAGAGGAGTCACATATTTTAAAACAGTTTTATGATCCTAAGCTTTCAGCAACCCACCAGGTGTCATCATCAGAGGAAAATGATTAGACATATAGAAATCAAAGGCAATAAGGGGGAGTGGGCTGGTGGGTGTAATAATAAAGTGGGGTTTGGAGGGAGTTGGTCATAACGTCTGATTTAATATGCAGATGTTTTTCTTTTTAAGCCTGCATATGATGGGTTCATGTCCAAGTGTCGGCTGATACCATTTACTTTTTATTCCCTTTGATCCCTGTATGTCTAATCCTCTGTTGATGACACCTGGTAGATTTTGTCAAAAGCTTAGGAATAAAAACTATTTTAAGATAAGTGACTCGCCTTTTCCCTTTGTGGACTAGCTATATATTTAAGTGGGTATAGTACCTTGGTCATTTGAGAAGGAACCCCAAACAGCAGCACACACTTGAGGCCTTTATCCACAAGGGGTTGCACCATCCCTTCCAGCTTGTTGACTCCATATCTGAAGAGAGAGAAGATTAAGCTTAAACAGCTCATTGGTCACAAGAAAAAAAACATGTCACGTGATGCACAGTGTGTTGGTGCCCTCATTCTGCCACAGCAGACATTCCAAACCTGTTGATTTTCATTTTTCGGACCTTAGCAGAACAACATTACTAACACCTTTGACTTTTTTTATTTTCAGATATTGTATGATGGACACTGGCTAGCTGGTCATGTGTTGGCTCGCAGCCAATTAAGGAGTCCGAGTCCTAAATTGTGAGTCAATTCAAACTATGGCAAAATAAGTCAATTAGCAGCACAAACTGGTCACTAATTAAGAAAATGTTTAGAATGAATACTAGGGTGCCAGTGAAAATCAAAGTTTTTATTTTCTCACTTCTTAGCCCCCAATTTTGATCCTCTAGTTACCATGATAAATTACACAAAGTTTTATGACAATCAAACAATATTTACTGATGGCACAAGAGATCAGAATGTTTCTATATTCACTATACAGAAACGTGCGCACTGATAGGACTCTTCTGTCCAGCTCTTCGGAGCTTTTCAGTTAAGAGTTTTTGTTGGTGCTGGAAACTGTTTGCAATGGTCTTTTACAACATGAGGTACGGTTTCTGTTCTTCTTGGTTTGTGATGGCCGAATTGAATGACTGAATCAGTGCCACCCCTCTCTCCGCTGAATCATTGACCACTTTCACGTGTTGGACATTGCACTGAGCTGAAATATATGCTTCATTACTGTCCCATGAATCAGGATTGTCTATGGAGGAAGTCCTGTGAAATCTCCACTCTGGACCATTTTCTTCTCAACAGTATGCAAATAATAAAAAAAAAAAAAAAAAAAAAAAAGATCGACTTAGCACTTGTCTGTTAGAAGGTAGCTTACGGCCAGTCATGGTCTCACAGAGGCCTCCTATAAGCCATACACGTGTCGTGATTGCCTTGACTTTTTATCTACAACTGATGTCATCTTGCTTAAATCCTTCACCTATACCTGTTATGCAAATATAACAGTGTTGAGTAATTAGGACTCAATATGTTTATAATTTTGAATAATCTTTGTAGCAATCTAAAGATGCAGATAGAAATAAGAATTAATCCCATCCAGTTTATAGGACTACGCTATGCAAACAGCCTAACAGCACCGTAACATTTTCGTCTTGTTGTCTCACAGTTCTTCTATTATCACTCGCAAGAAGTATGTATGCTTGTTACTGATAAAATACTGGATAAAATACTGGAATCACACAACTTATTAACCTTTAACTTTGGGAACTGTGAATGCAATCTGTCTGTATGAGCATATAAAAAATACCCGGTTTTTAATTTATTGCATTATTTTACGTTTCTTACACAAGTGTCACAGCAACAAAAGTAAACACTAGGCATAGAAAAACAATACACATTTATTTTAAAAGCCCAGTTATGCTGAATATTCCAAGTACAACACCTGTCAATAAGCATAATAGTTACACGAAAAGGGGATTTTATAATAAATACTGATGACTTCACAGGCATTGTGCCACCAGTAAATGTTGATACACTGCCTGGCCAAAAAAAAAAAAGTCGCCACCAAAAAAAAAAGGTCACGCACTCTAATATTTCGTTGGACCGCCTTTAGCTTTGATTACGGCACGCATTCGCTGTGGCATTGTTTTGATAAGCTTCTGCAATGTCACAAGATTTAGTTCCATCCAGTGTTGCATTAATTTTTCACCAAGATCTTGCATTGATGATGGTAGAGTCTGATGATGGGTGCATCACTTCATCTGCCTCTCTTCTTACCCTGATGCGCCCATCACTCTGGAACAGGGTAAATCTGAACTCATCAGACCACATGACCTTCTTCCATTGCTCCAGAGTCCAATCTTTATGCTCCCTAGCAAATTGAAGCCTTTTTTTCCGGTTTGCCTCACTGATTAGTGGTTTTCTTACGGCTACACAGCTGTTCAGACCCAATCCCTTGAGTTCCCTTCGCATTGTGCGTGTGGAAATGCTCTTACTTTCACTATTAAACATAGACCCGAGTTCTACTGTTGTTTTTCTTCGATTTGATTTCACCGAATGTTTAAGTGATCACCGATCACGATCATTCAGGATTTTTTTCCGGCCACATTTCTTCCTCGAAGAGCATGGGTCCCCACTATCCTTCCAGTTTTTAAATAATGCGTTGGACAGTTCTTAACCCAATTTTAGTAGTTTCTGCAATCTCCTTAGATGTTTTCTCTGCTTGATGCATGCCAATGATTTGACCCTTTTCAAACAAACTAACATCTTTTCCACGACCACGAGATGTCTTTCGACATGGCTCTTTAAGAAATGAGAAGCAACTCATTGCACCAGTTGGGTTAAATAACTTGTTGCCAGCTGAAAGATAATTGCCCATGTGGTAATTATCCAACAAGAGGCTCGTACCTATTTGCTTAGTTAAATCCAGGTGGTGACTTTTTTTTTGGCCAGGCAGTGTATATCTATCTCAATTTTTTTCATGTATCATTTTTATGAAAAGGAACCGGGTGCTCCGGTTTCTTCCCACAGTCCAAAGACATGCAGGTTAGGTGGATTGGCGATTCTAAATTGGCCCTAGTGTGTGCTTGGTGTATGGGTGTGTTTGTGTGTGTCCTGCGGTGGGTTGGCACCCTGCCCAGGATTGGTTCCTGCCTTGTGCCCTGTGTTGGCTGGGATTGGCTCCAGCAGACCCCCGTGACCCTGTGTTCGGATTCAGTGGGTTGGAAAATGGATGGATGGATGGATGGACGGAACATTTTTACAAGGTAAGACTTCACAAAATACAGTTGTGCTTGAAAGTTTGTGAACCCTTTACAATTTTCTATATTTCTGCATAAATATGACCTAAAACATCATCAGATTTTCACTCAAGTCCTAAAAGTAGATAAAGAGAAACCAGTTAAACAAATGAGACAAAAATATTATACTTGGTCATTTATTTATTGAGGAAAATGATTGAATATTACATATTTGTGAGTGGCAAAAGTATGTGAACCTTTGCTTTCAGTATCTGGTGTGACCCCCCATTGCAGCAATAACTGCAGCTAAATGTTTCTGGTAACTGTTGATCAGTCCTGCACACCAGTTTGGAGGAATTTTCACCCATTCCTCCGTACAGAACAGCTTCAACTCTGGGATGTTGGTGGGTTTCCTCACATTAACTGCTGACTTCAGGTCCTTCCACAACATTTCGATTGGTTTAAGGTCAGGACTTTGACTTGGCCATTCCAAAACATTAACTTTATTCTTCTTTAGCCATTCTTTGGTAGAACGACTAATTTGCTTAGGGTCGTTGTCTTGCTACGTGACTCACCTTCTCTTGAGATTCAGTTCATGGACAGATGTCCTGACATTTTCCTTTAGAATTCTCGGATATAATTCAGAATTCATTGTTCCATCAATGAAGGCAAGCCGTCCTTGCCCAGATGCAGCAAATCAGGCCCAGATCATGATACTACCACCACCATATTTCACAGATGGGATAAGGTTCTTATGCTGGAATTCAGTGTTTTCCTTTCTCCAAACATAACGCTTTTCATTTAAACCAAAAAGTTCTATTTTGGTCTCATCCGTCCACAAAACATTCTTCCAATAGCCTTCTGGTTTGTCCACATGATCTTTAGCAAACTGCAGACGAGCAGCAATGTTTGTTTTGGAGAGCAGTGGCTTTCTCCTTGCAACCCTGCCATGCACACCATTGTTGTTCAGTGTTCTCCTGATGGTGGACTCATGAACGTGAACATTAGCCAATGTGAGAGAGGCCTTCAGTTGCTTAGAAGTTACCCTGGGGTCCTTTGTGACCTCTCCGACTATTACACGCCTCGCTCTTAGAGTGATCTTTGTTGGTTGACCACTCCTGGGGAGGGTAACAATGGTCTTGAATTTCCTCCATTTGTACACAATCTGTCTGACTGTGGATTGGTGGAGTTCAAACTCTTTAGAGATGGTTTTGTAGCCTTTCCCAGCCTGATGAGCATCAACAACTCTTTTTTCAGAGGTCCTCAGAAATCTCCTTTGTTCGTGCCATGATACACTTCCACAGACATGTGTTATGAAGAGTAGACTTTGATAGATCCCCGTTCTTTAAATAACACAGGGTGCCCACTCACACCTGATTGTCATCCCATTGATTGAAAACACCGGACTCGAATTTCACCTTCAAACTAACTGCTAATCCTGGAGGTTCACACACTTTTGCCACTCACAAATATGTAATATTCGATCATTTTCCTCAATAAATAAATGACCAAGTATAATATTTTTGTCTCATTTGTTTAACTGGTTTCTCTTTATCTACCTTTTAGGACTTGAGTGAAAATCTGATGATGTTTTAGGTCATATTTATGCAGAAATATAGAAAATTCTAAAGGGTTCACAAACTTTCAAGCACAACTGTAGATACATCACTTTTTCGCATATTGTTCGTTGGCACCCTAATGAATACCTGCTAACAATGTTGGACACCCCTGTCCAAAATGAACAAAAGTAACTGTATATGTACAAGCTCTACAATTAATGAATAACTAATTTTCATAACTAAACAAAAGTTGGTGTAGGTGAAGCTCACAAGCGGAGCATCTAGGTGACTTCTTAACAGGCACCCTTTGTATCAGATTAGATAACATAACCTCAGCAAGACTGCCAATCTTTAGTAGATTACACTTCTAGCATACCTAAACCAGGCCAATTTAGAGATGCCCTACTGCATTAACTAATAAATTTGGTATTCCAGTTCACCTGTCCCACAAAAACCAAAAAGTCTTAGGATAAACAACATACAAACTTTGTTTTTTTTTTTTTCTTCCAAGTTAAATAATTTCAAACAGATATGACCCAAAGTGGAGTCTGAAATTTAAAGAACAACCAACCATGCTGCCTCCACAAGTATTCTTAGCAACTAAACATTTCAGTTTTGATGTGGTTTGAGCTTTCATAAGGCCAAAAAGGGGGAGTTCTGGGACAAACAGCAAGCAGATATTTGTCTGATCCTGAAAACAAGCTAAATATTCAGAGCAGGCTACCCACGGTACAGGCTGACCCCAGAAAAACCAATCCACACTAGGCTCACTTCAGACTAAGAACAGATCCTCTTCAAAGTAACGAAAAACAAGTCAGTGAAGGTGAAGCTCACAAGCAGACCAACTAGGTGACTTCTTAACATTGCACCCTTTGTATCAGATTAGACTACACAAAACATTACATAATCTTTTCGGCAGTTAATACAAATGCACTTTGTTTAATTTAAGACATTAGTGGATTAAGCTTAGGGCCACTGAATAAGACAGAGCCATCTTGTGTGATATGACATCCAGCTCATAACTGACTCGGTCACTAAAGTCATTGTCTGGCGGGGCTACTCCCAGCCTGAAAACTCTTATCACAATCAAGCACGTCAGTATCGGAGTCTATCAGCTACATCCACAAAGCACCCTCCCGACCCCCAAAGTGATGAAATGACCCTTTTAAAGCTCCCACCTGGCTTGCCCCGGGAGGCTGGCAATAGGCTCAACACCATCTGCTATGTCCCTGAAAGATTAAAGAGAAACATTAATTCATTCCCTTTTAACAACACTGAAATTCAGTTATCTTGACTTAAAAACAAAAAACGGAAAAGCCAATATGTTGAAAAGCAAGCAGGACTCACGTGATGAAGATGGGATATATCAGGCTGTCAGGGCTGAATGAGGTGTTACATGTCTGCCAAGCACGCAGCGTGGGGTGGAAATAGCCGCTGTGAAGGACTGATGCCGCTTGCTGCATTATAGAGGGGTGTGAGGTCACAAAGTTTTATAGAAACCTGAAAAGTAAGAAGCGAAAAGGGAAAAAAGAGACTGAATGTGCATAGGCCACCCTAATGTGGGGTATTCACAAGAAATGCTTTACTTCATAAGGCAGATGTACATATTAAACCAGAATAGTGGTTTCAGATGTTTGAAATATTAAAATGTGTGCTTCACTCTGAATGTTTCAAATCTAAACATTCTCGGCGGTAATAGAAATGTGTCACTTTTCACCCTCTGATAGGTCCTTAATAAAGGGTCAAAAAGAGCGGAGTGGTGGCTCTGAGACTAGGGATCTACACTGGCAATCGGAAGGTTGCCGGTTCGAATCCCGTAAATGCCAATAGGGACTCTGTTCTGTTGGGCCCTTAAGCAAGGCCCTTAACCTGCAATTGCTGATAGCTTTGAGTAGTGAGAAAAGTGCTATATAAATGCAAAGATTTATTATTTTTATTATTAAAAATCAGAAATAACATCATATTCATAATCACTGACCCTGATAGAGAATAAAATGATATCCCACAGGCTTATGTTTGACTTTCTGGGAGTAGTTCTTAGAGGGCAAGGACCGCTAATAAAGAATTATATATTCAAAATATTCACCTTAATTGTGATCAGCTACCTCAAAATAGCATAAAAGGACACACCATGTGCCTATATTATTGATACCAATTTTTTTGGAAGTTCCTTGAAAAGGATATTGTCCCCTGAACACAGAACTTGGGAAATATCAGTTCACTTAAGTAGCCCAGGATTTCCAATTAAAAACAGAAGCTGGCTGGAACAAAAACCTGCAACCACAGGGGGTCCCCAGGACCGAGTTTGGGAAAGACCGCTCTATCCAAACGTTAATCTTGAAATTCTTCAGTTATTAATATATTTCATTCCTAACAGTCTTTAATAACAACATGTTAGTTTGCATGGTCTGTTTGTTCCTTGCTATAAAGTTTTTAATGGCCCTTGCCATGACTGGCGTTATATCTGAGGTGAGATTCAGTGACCAGAGTACCAGGTGAAGACCCACTTTTTAGTTTCGTGGTAATCTTGATTTTTCAACCTAAAGTGCTCAAACAGCTCCCATCTGTCCCGTCACCCGAGCGATCTCGGGGCCGACACCCACCCGATATAGCCGCCCCCCTCACTTGTAAGGGGGTTCCCACACACATCTGCGATATAGCGTCATGCGGGTCCACCAGCCGCTCGCAGCTTCTTGGATAGCGACGGTAATGTTGAGTTCAGAAGGGATGTAAAATTAACACCGCAAAGGAGAAACTGGCATGTCGATGCAATAGGCGGGCAGCTTAAGGTACCCACAATGAAACTTTAAATTTGATACTACGCGGCAAGGAAAATGGAAAAAAAAACTAAAAAAAAAAACTGCCCAAACCGCCCGCGGCTCACGCGATCCTACTCACCGTGCTTTGGTCTTCGCAGAGTAGCGACTGATTCGAGTGACCGGCGGCCAAGCTTCGAGTTCGTGGGGTGGTCACGTGTGCGCATGCGCAAGAGGGCGCGCATTCAGTCGCCATCTTGGCTCAACTCAAGGAGCACAGTTCCCGCCCAAGTTCGTACGCCGGCGGCTCAGAGTGCGTTCAACCGAAGAGCGTGCGCTTGGCAGAATGGGGCGTCCTCTCATTGGCCGCCTGAGGGTGATGAGAAACCAGAGCCGTAATGGCGTACGCGTCACTCGAGACGGAGCACAGGACCCCGACTTTAAGAAGCGCTCGTTTGGAACTTCAAACTGCGTCTGTAGAAAGTGTTAAGGACTGCGATTTGTAGATTTCAAATGTGAGTGGTGTTTAAAAAACTTCTTATATTAATAACAGGTGACCTTGATTAGTCCAAAAACTCGTCTTACATTCCTAAGTGGGCGTGTACAGGAAAGAGACCCCCGGCCTTCTAGGAGTGCAGTGGACTACTGACCCCGACACGCAGATCGGGTAGCGACACTGCCCACCACC
Source organism: Erpetoichthys calabaricus (assembly GCF_900747795.2). NCBI lineage: Eukaryota > Metazoa > Chordata > Cladistia > Polypteriformes > Polypteridae > Erpetoichthys > Erpetoichthys calabaricus. The sequence goes on along the minus strand of NC_041402.2, from coordinate 194,885,903 downwards.
CTGTTGTAGTTCAAGGGCGTGCCTGGCTCCGGATGTGATTTCAGGGATGGCCTGGGATTGAAGCCTGAAGACGGCTCCTTGCCAGGTAGCGATGTGTGTTAATAATGTCCCTCGGATTTTACATTTTAACAGAACGGTTTGATGATAAATTACAATGGAATAGTTACTCATATAACTAGATTTATTAATAAAAATACAGAGAAAAGCCAAGCAAAATGACACCTTTTATTGGCTAACTAAAAAGATTACAATATGCAAGCTTTCGAGGCAACTCAGGCCCCTTCTTCAGGCAAAGGTGTCTGAGTTGCCTCGAAAGCTTGCATATTGTAATCTTTTTAGTTAGCCAATAAAAGGTGTCATTTTGCTTGGCTTTTCTCTACATTCATAATGACTAACACGGTACAACACCCTAGTACTACTTAATAAAAATACAAAAGATTTTAAAATTAACGAGAGGAACAACCAGTCATCATTTGGGAGCAAATGTAGTCATTCATTTACAGGTACAGTACATTGATCCATGATGAGATCAATGCTGTCAGGCATATGGATCAGCATCTGAACTATAGTTAACGAAATTAGCGGTGACGCAATCATCTGCGGGCAGCATGGTTATGAAGTGGTAGTGCTGCTGCCTCGCAGTAAGGAGACCTGGGTTCGCTTCCCAGGTCCTCCCTGCGTGGAGTTTGCATGTTTTCCTCCCACAGTCCAAAGACATGCAAGTTAGGTGCATTGGCAGTCCTAAATTGTCCCTGGTGTGTGCTTGGTGTGTGTGTGTGCCCTGCGGTGGGCTGGCGCCCAGCCCGAGGATTTGTTTCTGCCTTGCGCCTAGTGTTGGCTGGGATTGGCTCCAGCAGACCCCTGTGACCCTGTGTTAGGATGTAACGGGTTGGAGAATGACTGACAATAAACAGCCATGAGTATACAGTGCCGTGATTTCTTTTATTATCACTTATCCATAGTTCTTAATTGTTTCTGGTGTACAAACAATTTTTTTAGTATAATGCAAAATACAAATTCAGTCTTTTGTAATCACAATAAACAGTTTTTAAATAATTATTTCATTTATTGAGGAGAAAAAAGTTCACTAACAGCCAGATCACCCATGTGAAAAAGTAATTGCCCTCTTAGTAACATAATTAAGCAATGAATCAGATTGAAATAACGGGTTAAAGGCGACCAAGCATGGCTGCCAGCCCTACTCAATATAAACATCACATCATTAGAACCTTTCCAGCAATGTGAATTTGGCTAAAAGGTCCCCACAAGTAGCACTCCATGCTTCGATCGAAAACAAATTCCAGAATAGCTGAGGAGGAAATTTACCGGAATACTGTGTATCAGGCGGGAGCAGGTCGAGGAGACCCTGGAGAGTTGGAGGTTTGCTGTAGAGAGGAGAGGAATGAAGGTCAGTAGGACCACCAGGACAGAATACATGTGTGTGAATGAGAGGGAGGTCAGTGGAATGGTGAGGATGCAGGGAGTAGAGTTGGCGAAGGTGGGTGAGTTTAAATACTTGGGATCAACAGTACAGAGTAATGGGGATTTTGGAAGAGAGGTGAAGAAGAGAGTGTAGGCAAGGTGGAATGGGTAGAGAAGAGTGTCAGGAGTGATTGGTGACAGACGGGTATCAGCAAGAGTGAAAGGGAAGGTCTACAGGATGGTGGTGAGACCAGCTGTGTTATATGGGCAGGAGACGGTGGCACAGAGCTGGAGGTGGTAGAGTTAAAGATGCTAAGGTTTGCATTGGGTGTGACGAGGATGGACAGGATTAGAAATGAGGACATTAGAGGGTCAGCTCAGGTGGGACGGTTGGGAGACAAAGTCAGAGAGGCGAGATGGCGTTGGTTTGGACATGTGCAGAGGAGAGATGCTGGGTATACTGGGAAAAGGATGTTAAGGATAGAGCTGCCAGGTAAGAGGAAAAGAGAAAGGCCTAAGAGAAGGTTTATGGATGTGGTGAGGGAGGACATGCAGGTGATGGGTGTAGGCAAGGTGGAATGGGTGGAGAAGAGTGTCAGGAGTGATTGGTGACAGACGGGTATCAGCAAGAGTGAAAGGGAAGGTCTACAGGACGGTGGTGAGAGACGGAGCAAGATGACGAAGACAGGAAGATATGTAAGAAAATGATCTTCTGTGGCAACCCCTAACAGGAGCAGCCAAAAGAAGAAGAAGACTGGGTATCAGGCGGGAAGGGGCTACAAAGCAATCTCTAAAACCCTGAGGCTCCAGTGAACCACCGTCCACAAACAGAGAAAACCCAGCACAGAGGTAAATCTGCGCAGGAGTGAATAACCTAGCAAAATGACTCCAAGAGTGCATAGAGAACTCGCAGAAGAACCCAGATGAACATCTGAGGAACTGAAGGCCTCTCTCAGCTCATGTCAGCAATCATGATTCCATTGTTAGAAAGACACGGCACAAAAATGGTATCCATGGGAGAGATGCAAGACGAAAACCACTACTAAACAAGAGGAACATGAAGACTCATCTAACATTTGCCAAAAAATACACCTTGATTACTCTCCTGAACATAGTTTGCTGTGGACGGATGAGTCAAAAGTGAAACTTTTTTGAAGACTTGGGTCCTGTTGCACCTGCAGGACAACGAACCAAAGCACGAGAGTAAGTCATTTTGTTTTGTTCTCAGCCATTCAGATGTTGAAGGTTTTGGAGTGACCTAGTCAAAGTTCTGACTGGAACCCCTTTGAGATGTCATGGTGGGACCTTAAATGGGCAACTCATAGTCGAAAACCCTCCAAGGTGGATGGATTAAAACAATTTTGTAGAGAAGAGTGGGGCAAAATTTCTCCACAACGATGCCTTCCTGTTGCTTGGAAGTGTTTGATTGAAGTTACTGCAGATAATGACGGCACAACAACTTTTTAAATGTAGGGAGCAATTACTGTTTGGTGAACTTTTTTCCTTCAATAAATGAAAGATCATGTGTTCACTCAGGTTATCTTTTGTATTATAATAAATTTGTTTGGAAATCGGAGACAATTAAGTGTTAAGAATAAGCAAAACTAGAAAAAATCAGGAAAGAGGTAATTACGTTTTCACGCCACTGTATGTACAGGAGGTTCGCTTCTCGGGTCTTCCCTGCGTGGAGTTTGCATGTTCTCCCCGTGTCTGCCTGGGTTTCCTCCCACAGGCCAAAGACGTGCAGGTTAGGTGCATTGGCGATTCTAAATTGGCCCTAGTGTGTGCTTGGTGTGTGGGTGTGTGTGCCCTGCGGTGGGCTGGCGCCCTGCCCAGGTTTTGTTTCCTGCCTAATGGCTCCAGCAGACCCCCGTGACCCTGTAGTTAGGATATGGCGGGTTGGATAATGGATGAATGGGTGGACAGGAACTCTATGTACATCACCTGTTTCAGCAATGCAGGTGGAAACTGGAGAAATGCCAGTGGATTGAAGACGCCTATTTCAGGATGTTTCATACTGGGTAAGACTGGCAGGACTAAAAAGTGCTGGCAGACGGATGGGAGCACCGATATTAAAGAATTGGTAGGATATGAAGGTAGGGTTAAATAAGCTGTAAAACAATTAAAGGTAACAGGAGAAGCGTGGAGTAGAATTTATTCCACTCTGTTTTTTTTCCCTAATCCTATAGTTGATCTCTCCACAGTGGGAATAAGCAAGATGGATAATTACAGAGAATGTTGAAGAACGAGTTTTGAAAAACATATTGCGTCACATTGGTATGACTGGGTATAGATTTACACAGATGGTCCAAACTTTCCAGAACTGGGGAAGGTGGGAGTCACAGTATACAATCCTCAGGTCAATGTAAGAAGCATCATGAAGAGATGCTCAGATCATTTATCAGTCTTGTCAGTGTAAATAATGGCTGTAATCTTCACATTAGTTTGGGTAGAGGCAGTATGACCATACAATGTGATCATTTGCTCAGACTGAATGGGTGCTTTATTATCAGCCCAACTACAGGAAAGTAAATCAAGATCTGATGTGATCATGGAAATCCTCCACATGTTATGGGTTCTCTGCAGCCGAGGTATTACAGTTGAATTTCTGTGGGGTTCGTTCGATGGATGTAGTTGTAGTGGGAAATGAAATGTATGATAAGACTGTCTAGGAAAGTCCAATTAAAACAGATATACAGTAAGATAGATATCACAGTGTCACTGAAATAAAAGCCTGTTCTAAAGGAAACTGGGAAATGATGACAAGAGACGTTGGAATTGAGAAATATAGCCAGGCATTTATTCCAATTTCAGAATTCAGTTTATGGGAATATCTTCACAAAGAAGCCCAGAAGGGATGGTATTGTTGTAAACAGGTTATGAATATGTAACTGTGGGTTAAATGGCAATCTAGAAGTAATTGGGAAAATAGTAGGTGGGAAGTGTAAAGAAAGTTTCACTGCAGAATGTGTCTCACATGTTTTATAGCAACGTCAAATCTATGAAATAGAGAGAGCCTGGCTGAAAAGACAATTAATGTCTCCGGGTATCCGTGACCTAAGCTGAAAAAATACACTAGGGAGGTCTAATAGAAGAGATGAGATATACTGTATGACAAAAGGATTAACATTTTTAAAACCATCAGGAATATATAAAACACTATAGGGTGGTCCAGATCTAACTATGCAACTTTTAATGCAATGCAATAATTGCATAATTAGATCTGGACCACCCTGTATAGGGATATTAACGACTTCAGTACAGAAGATGGCAGTAATGCACCACAGTGTGTAAAATCCGCCAATGAAAAGAAGAAGAAAGTGAGTTTAAATTTAGAAAGGTGAGCCGAGTGAGCAGCGGATCAAAGGACACGAAGGCTAGAAAGAGACGTGTGGGGAAAATTGAGTCGTTTGCTATAATGCTGGGAAAACAATCCCACTTCCCACATTCCTGTACTCAAGAATGTTGTTATCCTAAGTAAATCAAGTACAGGTTTATTGTTTTATGTATACAGTACCATGAAACTCTTAACTCGCATGGCTCAACAGAATGGTGACTATGATACAATAACAATAAACACATTGGTTCGCTTCCTGGTTCCTCCCTGTGTGGATAGCGCTTTGAGTACTGAGAAAAGTGTTATATAAATGTAATGAATTATTATTATTATTATTATTTGGTGCACACTTTGTAACAATGAGACGACCCCCAAAACAGGAGTGAATGGTTTAACAGGTGGAGGCCACTGACATTTTTCCCTCCTCATCTGTTTTGTAACTAGTTTTGCATTTGGCTACGCTCAGTGTCACTACTGGTAGCATGAGGCCATACCTGGACCCTACAGAGCTGGCACAGTAGTCCAACTTCTCCAGGATGGCACATCAATACCACATGCTATTGCCAGAAGGTTTGCTGTGTCTCCCAGCACAGTCTCAAGGGCATGGAGGAGATTCCAGGAGACAGGCAGTCACTCGAGGAGAGCTGGACAGGGGAGGCCGTAGATGGTCCTTAACCCATCAGCAGGATTTTGGGCAAGGAGGAACAGGATGAGCACTGGCAGAGCCTACAAAATGACCTCCAGCAGGCCACTGGTGTGAATGTCTCTGAGCAAACAATCAGAAACAGACTTCATGAAGGGGGCCTGAGGGCCCGAAAATGTCCTCTAGTGGGCACCGTGGAGCTCGATTGGCATTTGCCATAGAATACCAGAATTGGCGCCCTGTGCTTTTCACAGATGAGAGCAGGTTCACCTTGAGCACATGTGACAGATGTGAAAGGGTCTGGAGAAGCCGTAGAGAATGTTATGCTGCCTGTAACATCGTTCAGCATGAGCGGTTTGGTGGGGGGTCAATGATGGTATATCTGGGGAGGCATATCCATGGAGGGACACACAGACGTGTACAGGCTAGACAACGGCACCCTGACTGCCATTAGGTATCGGGATGGAATCCTTGGGCTCATTGTCAGACCCTATGGTGGTTCCTCCTGGTGCACGACAATGCCCGGCCTCATGTGGCGAGAGGATGAAGGAACTGATACCATTGACTGCCCCTAACCATACCCCCCCCCCCCCAAAAGCTCAATCACCTGTCCTCAATCCAATAGAACACCTCTGGGTGGGACATTATATTTGGGTCCATCTTACGCCTCAGAGCCTGTCCAGGAGCTCAGTGATGCCCTGGTCCAGATCTGGGAGATCAACCAGGACACCATCCGTTGTCTCATTAGGACGTTGTCAGGCATGGGGTGGTGCATACAAACTACCGAGTACGATTTGGAGTTGCTGCAATGAAATTCGGCCTGCCGGCCCCATCATTTTTTCCCTTTGATTTTTGGGGTGTCCCCCTGCTGGTTGATCCTTTTCATTTCCATCCTTTCATTCCTCACACATCACCATACCAGTCCATAGCAGTAAAGAAAGCCAGCAGGAGTTTTTTTCCCCCATTGAGATCTGATGTGTTTTCAAAGTGTTCCTATAATTTTTTGGAGCAGTGTGTTTATGCGTACAAACAGTATGTATACACATATATTTACGCAAGAACACATGCAGGGTTTATTTTTACTACTGGCTATTGAGTAACTTTATAATCTGTCGATTCAAAAAAGTGTCCCTAAATCAACTGGTGTGGGTGCCGTTGGTCTCGTACTGTTTGCCAGAAGTAGGGAATGAGAACAGTTCCTACCCAAGATGGTGGCGATCTTTACTAATCCTGTTAGCCTTTCTAGGGTGCTGTGTGTTATTCAGTGGATTCAGAAAGCTTTCAGATCCCTTCACTTTTTACACATTTTGTTACACTGCAGCCTTTTGTTAGACTCGTTTACATTTTTTCTCTCTCTCATTAAGCAACACTCGATACCCCAGAATGACAACGTGAAAACAGGATTTTAGGAATTTTTACAAAGTTATGAGAACTATAAAACTGAAATATCCCATTGACACGAGTATTCTGACACAGTACCTTTGGCAGCAATTGCAGCTTTGAGTCTTAACACCCCTTGACTTGGGGATTTCTCGCTGTTCTTCTCTGTCAGGCCATCGGTGGACCACTGTTTCCAGGTCTCTCCAGAGATGTTCAATTGGGCTCAAGTCCAGGCTGTGGCTGGGACACTCGAGAACATTCTCCGAGTTATCCCTAAGGCACATCTCTGTTTTGTGGTTGCTTTGTCCTGTTGGAAAGTAAACCTTCGGCCCAGTCTGAGGTCCAGAGCACTCAGCAGCAGGTTTCCACTGAGCACTCACTTCCGCTTTCCCTCAACCCCAAACTAGTCTCCCAGACCCTGCCCCTGAAAATCAACCACACAGCTTGCTGCTGTTTTCACCACGCCTCACCACTGGAGTGGTACTGCACAAGTGATTACAGGTGCCTGGTGTCCTCCAGATGTGATCTTAATCTTGGTTTCACCAGACCAGAGAATGTTGTTTCTCAGTCCAAGAGTTCTTTTGGTGTCTTTGTGCAAACTTCAGGTGGGCTTTCATGTGTTGTTTGATGACCACTCTGCTAGAATGCCCAGATGTTAGTGGAGTGTTGCAGTAGTGCTTGTTCTTCTGGACGGTTCTCCTATCTCCATTCAAGTTCTTTGGAGCTCAGCCAGACTGGCCATTGGGTTCTTGGTCACCTCTCTTACTAATTAGATGAGATTAGATAAATTTTATTAATTCCAAGGGCAAATTCAGAAACCCCCAAAGATTGCTCAGTTTGGCTGGGCAGCTGTTTCTAGGAAGAGTCATGGCCGCTCTAGACTTGTTCAATTTAAGGCTTATGGAGGCCACTGTGGTCTTGGGAACCGTCAGTGCTGCAGCCTCTCCAGATCTGTGCCTCGACACAATCCTGTGTCTATGCTCTGCAGGCAATTCCTGTAACTTCATGGTTTGGTTTTTGCTCAACTGTGGAATCTTCTCTGGGTAAGTGTGTCCCTTTCACGTGCAGTCAATGGAATTGACCACAAGTGGACTTCAAACAAGGTATAGAAACATCGAAACCATGAGGCACAGAATGGGATGTGCCTGAGCCAGTGTAAAGACTCTGAATATTTCTCCTTCTTTCTTACCGTTTATCCTACATTGGTGCAGGGTCCATCTTCTGCACATCGATCTCCACTTCTTTCGATTGAGGGCGACATTGGCGAGTCACATGTCTTAAGTCGATCCAGCCACTGCTTTCTGGGTTGTCCATGGGACTGATGACTGACTGGGCTGAGCCGGAGGGCCATCTTGGCCACCGACTTCTTGCTGCTGCGCATGACGTGGCCATATCGGTGCATGTGATTTTTCTCAAGTATCGGTGCCACACCCATTATTCTTCTCACATCTTCATTTGTGATGTGTTAGAGTCGTGTGAGACTGAGTGCCCAACAGATCATGTGTATCTCCATGACGTGCGAGGATTGCTTGTGCTTGGTGGTGGCCGGCCAGCATTCGGATCCGTAGAGGGCAACTGGGCATACGATGCTCTTGTAGACCTTGGCCTACAGGTGGACAGGTATCTTGTGGTCACAGAGGACTCCAGTGACCTGTCTCCACTTCAGCCAGGCCACATTGACATGAGCACGGGCGTTGGACAGGGTCTCACCATCGGCACAGACGAGGGAGCCGAGGTATTTGAACTTTCAAACTCTGTTGAGGTCCTGGCCATCGATTTGAATGGTTCCATCCATCTGCGTTCCACACTCCATGTACTCCGTCTTCTTGACATTCAGCCACAGCCTGGCAGCCCACTACTGCATTTGCTCTTGGAGACTCTGGCATTCCTCCTTGGCCAAGATGACGTCATACTTGTATCAGTGTGATATTCTGGGGTACTGAATGTTGTTTGATGGGGAAAAAAATCCATTTAAAACAATTTTAGCACAAGGCTGCGCCATAACAAAGTGTCTATAAAGTGCAGGAGTCACAATACTTTCTGAAGTCGCTGTGTAGACATGCACACAAGAATATGTGCAGTATGTGTTATTATGACTGAAACTGTCCCTGAAGCAACTGCTGTGAATGCCATGCATCCTTCTCTGTTTGCCAGAAGGAAGGAGTGAGAAAAGTTACTGTGCCACCTGACCGGGATCTTTAGTGATCCTGTTAGTCTTTCCATGGCAGTGTGTGTGTTAAATTTGTCTTTAAAAGTATGGGGCTGGCTGATCTCTCTTGTTAACCTTCCTTCCTGGTTTGCCATTGAATCCAGTATAGCTGCCCCCAGACAACAGTCTTTCTTTTCTCCTCTTCCCAGTGTGACAAAATCATAGGGGGCATGCCAGCCACTCAACCCGACACAGATGTAGGTGAAACACGTATAAAAGCACAAGCTTTTTAGTTTCTTTATCTTGTGGGAAACGCCTTTCCTGTTTCCCACAGGCACAACACAGTCCAAACAGCACAAGCATAGCACACAATACACAATACTTCACTCTTCTTCCTTTCTCTTTCTCCTCCTCGGCAAGCTTCATCTCCCTTCTACCAACTCTGGCTTACCGAGTAGTCTCTGCTGGCCCCTTATATAAGTCACCCAGAAGAGCTCCAGGTGCTCGTTGCCCCACTTCCAGATGTGGCAGGAGAACCACCCACACGGGCTCAGGAACAGCTGCAGCGCCCCATGGCGGCGCCTTCGGATCCAAACAGGGTTGTATCCAACTCCATCTCCCATGAGGTCCGAGGCAGCACTGCTATCTAGCGTTCCAGGGGAGGTAATGCTCTGTCCATGCTTGTTCCCCAGGACCATACAAGGAAGAGACTGGCCGGGAAAGGGCCCTGGCTGTCCGCCACACCAGCAATAAAACTAAAATCTCACGCCAACAACTTGTATGTTGTGTTTGTGGCACAGGGTTAGCTTTGGAGAGGGTGCAGGAGCCAATCCCAGTCAGCATAAGGTACAAGGCAAGAATAAACCCTGGATAGGGTGCCAGTCCATCGAAGGGCAAACACACACACACACACCCATGCAACAGTTTAGCATCACCAACCTAACCTACGTGTCTGTGGACAGTGGGAGGAAACAAGGGCACCCAAAGAAAACAGACACAGGGAGGACGTGGGATTTGAACCCTGGTCTCCCTACTGCTGATGGTCACGGCAAGAAATTTAAAGCTGCTCACCCTCTGCATAGAATGCCCTCTGATACAGGTTGGTGTGTGTTGTCTGCCTTCTGCATCCATGTCTACTTAGCTTTGCTGACGTGAAGGAGGAGATTGTCCTACACCACTGTTTCAGCAAGTAAGTGCGTGTGGTTTTAATACCTCGTCATTATAGACCTAATCAGCAAAAATGTAATGGCGGAGATGCGTTTGCACACACAGTCATTGGTGAACAAGGTGTAGAGAAGCACACCTCGTGAAGAGAGAGAGAGAGGTTGTGAGCATGCGCCGATTACAACCCAGACTGGGACCTCAATGCGGCCGTGCAACACCTCAGCACCATACTGGGGTAGTGTGAGGTTTTTTGTTTTTTTTTACAGTGGCTGGAGTGCCAGTCCTGCCACCAACCCCCGAGTTTTCCCTGCAAGTTGGAGGATCTGCTTGCAGATTAACGTCACACACAGGACAGAGCAAATTGCAGGTTAAAGGAGCAGAATCACTTCAGGCATTTACGGGATTCGAACCCCTGCTGATCCCTAGCCTCAGTGCCACCACACCGCCCTTACACCTAGTTGGACAGGAATAAAATGTCAATAAACTTAGAAGCAACTATAAGAGTAACTAAATTAGAAATATAAACGACATACAAAAAGTTATTCGGTGATGGCACTGTATTGCTCTATTACTTTTTTCACGTTCAGGAACCTTGAAAATGTGAAACCTTCTGAAAAAATGACTAAATCCGCATTCACGTGGTATTATTTCGATTGAACTTGAGTGTGGCAGTTTAATCCACTCGGAATGAGTCCTGTGATCGACTGGCATCCCGTGTGGAGGCGAGTTAATACCGGCTCCAGAAAAGTGTAGAATGCCCTATGAATAAATAAATCTCTTATCATCACTCATCATCTGAAACCGCTTTTTCTGGTATAAGTCGCAGTGGCATCAGGTGAAGAGCATCAACCATAAATAAATAACAGAAATGCCAAGCCGATATTACTGCAGACCATCCGGCATTGGGCGGTCTCGCGAGAAGTCTTCACAATGACGTCAGCACATTGTCCCGCCCATTTGTTGGCTGCCGCCTGGAAGAAAATGGAGCCGAAGTGAGCTGAACGATTGTAGAGGTGAGCTGCATCTCCCCTCGGGTTCGGGGTGACAGTAGAGCCAAACCGTTCGACTCCCCAACGGAAAATGCGGGTGTAAGTGGTAGGGGCTAATTACGTTGGACGCCTTCCAGGACTCAACAGAATAGCAAGCAGTTTGCTTTATGAGAGGTGTCTTCATGAGCAGATAGCCTCGGTTATAATTTCCATTCTGTTCCGTTGGCTTAATTATTGTCATCGTTTAAATTTAGCAGAAACTCCTTTTAAAAACGTTATTTAAAGAGTCCAGGTCGTTAGTGAGTCTGTCTGAAAGGTGTGGTATTGCAAATTAAAATGTGATATGTCGTTTTCTTAATATATAATGAACTGTTTACTATGTGCGTATAGTTCGTCTTCAGCATATTTTTTCATAGTGAGCAGCAACTCAAAGTAGAATTCCTAAACGGCAGAGTTTCAATAATTACATATTATGGAGAACTGAAAAAGTGCCACACTGCACGATCACCTTTCGTCATTTATCTTTAGTATAAAATAAAGTAAGACGTAATTGACGAGGCAGGTTTACACTTACGTGTTACGCCGTCAGGTCTTCATGTGTCTCCTGTCACAGCTCCTCACGTGGCTTTGAGAGAATCCTTGCGTTTACGACTCGGAATGGTGGACTGGCCCCGAGTTCTGTGGCATTTGCATGGCCGTCCTCCTCCTGCCAAAGTATTTTATGCCCCTCCCTTTGTGTTTGTTATGTCATCAGAACGGCCGATCTTCTGGTTTCTCGGTGCCAATGTCAGAGCTTGTGTTTTCTGCATCATTTGCAGGCAGTGAACTTTAATGACTGTTGGGTGCTCAGCTTTAAAATGTAAAATTGCCAGTTTAATTCCTGTGTCATTTTGATGATAATAATAATGTATTTCATTTATATTGCTTTTACCCATTTCAACAGTATATGTAACCCTAAGCAAGTCACTTAATCTGTATTAGCTCCAAATACACCGATCAGCCACAACATTCAAACCATTGTGAAGTGTATACCATTGATTATCTCATTTGAGTGGCACCTGTCAAGCGGTGGCAGATACTGGGCAGCAAATGAACAGTCAGTTCTTGAGGGAGATGTGTTAGAAGCAGGAAAAATAGGCAAGTGTGAGCGACTTTGACATGGGCCAAATTCTGATGGCTAGATGACAGGGCGTGAGCATCTCCAAAACAGCAGGTCTTGTGCAGTGGTTGGTACCTCCCAAAAGTGGTCCAAAGAAGGAAAACTGGTGACAGAGTCATAGGTGCCCAAGGCTCATTGATGTGCGTGGTGAGTGAAGGTTAGCCCATCTCCTCCGATCCCACACAAGAATTGCTGAAAAACCTAATGCTGGCCATGAGAGGTTTCGGAACACACCGTGCACCACAGCTTGATGGGTCACTGCTGAAAATAACTACAAGAGGCATACGAGTGTCAGAGCTGAACCTTGGTGCAGCGGAAGATGATGGCCTGGTCGGATGAAACCTGTTTTCTTTAACAACATGTGGGTGGCCAGGAGCGTATGTGCGTCACTTAGTTGGGGATGAGATGGCAGCAAGACACTCCATGAGAAGAAGGCAGTGTGAAGCAAAGGACAGTGTTCTTCTGGGAACCCTGGGTTCCCGGCATTCATGGGGTTGTTAGTTTGACGTGTGCTACCTACCTAAACATTGCTGCAGACCACGTACACCCCTTCATGGGAACGGCATTCCCTGAGGGCAGTGACCTCTTTCAGCAGGGATAATGTGCCCCTGCCATACTGCAGAAATTGCTCAGGAATGGTTTGAGAAACATGACAAGGAGGTCAAGGTGTTGACTTTGTCTTCAAATTCCCCAGATCTCAATCCAGTTCAGCATCTGTGGGATCAGCTGGAAAAATAAGTTCAATCCATGGAGACCCCACTGTACAACTTATAGGACTTAAAGGATTTGTTTGTTATGTGCAAAACCACAGGACTGAGGTCCATGCCTCGGTGGACCAGCACAAGGGGGACCTGCACAGTAGTAGACATGTGGTTTAAATGATGTGGCTGATTGGTATATGTATGTATGTATGTATGTATATTTATATAGATAGATATCTCCTAATTTTGTAAGTTGCAATCTGCTACATACTGTATGTACTACTAATTAGCTGGTTCCAATATTTCACACATACAGTAGTACAAAGAAAAGCCTGTTTAAGATGGTGGCAAAGCAGAAAAAATGTAATGGAATAAGTAGCAGGTGATTTTAACTAAATGTGTCAAAACCTTACAAAGAGTACAGATCAGAGGAAAAGGAAAATTGGAATTTAGGGGGGAGATTGACCAGCGTTGGCCCACCCATATAATAAACACCTTGTCATTGCTCAGTCTTCTATTTCTGTGAACCTCAACACCACCAAGCAGTCCGAGATCTCAAATCATCATCTTAGTGTTTTATAATAATTTCACATTTTATATTAATACTAATTTGGGCTTAGAATAAAGTCACCGTCCCTCCTGTATGTCATAAAAGGGGACTAAAGGAGTTTGGCATTGGGAAGGGCGTCCAACTGTAAACATTTTGGTTCCACAGACGGCCTGAGTGAACCCACAAAGTGGCTGTTGAACCAGCTGACAGATACGAATTCAACAGTCTTAATTAATGCAAATCATTGATAGTGATATCCTTTTTGTTATATTTTTGTCTTAATAAAAAGTGGAAATGGACATGTTTGCCTCATAAAAATAATCAAAATATTTTTCATATGTCACCTCTTTGTGTATATCAGGGGTCCTCAATCACAGTCCTGGAGGGCCGCAGTGGCTGCAGGTTTTTCTTCCAACTGATTTTCCAATTAGAACTCGGGCCTCGCTTATAATGAAACTTGGCATTTAAATGTATGCCTTGTCAGTGCTTTCATTCATCCAAGAGAAATTGTAATTGCACTGTAGAGTTTCTTTACCTGCGAGCATTATCCATGGGTTTCGTGGACTAGAACAGAATTAAACTTGACGCTCCTTCCAATTCTCCTTTCATTTATTTCTAAAGATTTCTTTTAAACACAGACAATTAATGGTGCACATGCACAGGTTTAAAAGGAAGCACGTTGGCTGGAGAGCTGCTGGTTTATTGGTTATCTGCATTTTTATTATTAACTGTCAGGTTAACAATTAACTCTTTGAGGGCTGAACATTTTTTCCAAAAAACATAGTTTCTGGAAAGTTATGTTTTCACACAGAAATCAACATAAGACGTCTGTTGCTGCATGCTGTGGCTGCCAGTTTGCCAAGAATGAGCAGCAGGCTTGATGTTAGGCTCTCTTCACGTGGCTGGGACAGCAGTAGCGATCGCGGTAGCAGTGCATGACAATCTGTGTAAGAGCCTTTTTCCTAGTTATATAAGATTCATAAATATTTTACTAGATGACAATGCATAATCTATGGCAGGTTCCTATAACCCCCATAAGTAGAATTGAATTGGTATATTCTTGCCATTTCTAACAGCTCTGAGTAAACATTATAGTTCAGTTAGTGACAGCCTCGCCATGTGTAAGGTGTAGAGACATACAGTTTTAAACTGTGCCTGTGCACATGCCTGTATGCTTATGAGCTTTTGAGTGTGTAAAGTGACTCGTAAAACAGCACTTATTTAAGTGCAGAACCGTACACTTATAGTGTACAGAAGAAGCAGCTAAGAATCTTTTTTTTTTTTTTTTGCCTTTTAATCTACGTGTGTAACTACTTTTTTCCTTTATTCTTGTGTGGATTATTTGCTTTTAACTTTCACTGAATAATTTTAAAACAAACTTTTGGACTAATTTCTTTTGACACGCGTTTTACCCGTGCTTGATCTTGCCTTATACTTCGGCGGATACAATCTGGTTTCTACCTCTTATCATTGTTAAGTGACAGTCCTCCCTGGCGAACATTGTCAGTACTACAATTACCTGGGGACTAATCTGCTGAAGCTGGAATCTCCCACATTCATTTTCGATAACTTGTGTCAAAATCAGAGTCCGATTTAAGTCATCATCCAGTTCAGAGATAATAGGCAAAACGTTGCCCATGGAATATTTTGCTTTACGTATTCGCTTTGATCTCTCGACAGATGTTGGCGCCATTTTTTCCGTTGTTTGCTCTTTGCTACTCTCATGAGCGCAGGAAATCTCGGTCAATCCTTCTAGCATCGAGAGTCCAACTAAAACATAATGGTTTTGTCACAGTTTACAGTTGATTACCATCGTCAGCTCCTCCTTTTGACAAAAGTCGACACCAGCCCTGAAACAGTTAAAATGTTAAATACAGCTGCTGAAAGTAAAATAGGCAATTAAAGGTTCTGAATTGTAACAGGCAAGACGACTACAATTAAAACGTATTGCTTTAGTAGTAAACTAGTAAGCTCGTGATTCGCCAGCGAATCGGAAATCCAAGAATGGCAATCAGTTTCTGTTCCGTCCGATATCTGGATGGATGACATATCATGGAGGGTGGGTGCGTCTGGGGAAATGTCATTCAACTACATAAGCATATCTGTAGTAAAGTGGTCTCGTTTTGTGGAGACGTGATTCCGTTGCCTGTGTTGACACCGACTGCTGGCAGAGTTTTGCACAGCAAGTTCAGTTTACAGGTTGTGGTGTTCGTGTGCCAGCCACTGAGTGTGGGAAGCCGCTGGGTTAGAGTCTGTGACCGTTATGTGATCAATATTACTGTCACAGTGGATTAGAGCAAGTGTAGCTCACAGGTTGTGTTGTTTGGGCACCATGTACTGACTCTGGGAAGTCACTGCGTTTGGCGCCACCTACTGACTCCGGGAAGCCACCGCGGTTTGGGAAGTCGCTGCATTTGACTCTGGGGCGGGTGACACAGCGTTGTGGGATGCCGCTGCGTTTGACTCTGGGGCGGGTGCCAAAGTGAATGACCGTTATGTGATCTACATTACTGGCACAGTGGATTAGGCAGTGCGCGTGAGTCTGTTGCCTTCGCTGACACCGACTGCTTGAACAGGTTGTGTCGTTTGGGGGCCACCTACTGACTCTGGGAAGCCGCTGCGTCTGACTGTGGGGCGAGCGCCACAGCGCAATATGCGCCTCGGTGGGAAGCCGCTGCGTGAAGACATATCATGGAAGGTATATGCTGTGGTGTGGACGGTCGCGTCCGGGTGGCTGTACAACCCGGCGTGCACACTTTACCCCAGGTGTAGTTCACAGGTCGTAGTCTTGTTTCTGTGTTTTGTTTGGTTTGAGCCATGACTCCTTTCGCAAGCGCGTTGTCACAGTTGGTTTGAGCCTTGACTCCTTTCGCAAGCACGTTGTCACAGCATGGACCTGTGGGGATTCCGTCCGTACTGTAATACAAAGTTCGAATCCTCTCGTTTCTTTTTTTGCTCTGTGGCGGGCGGCAGTGCGCGTGCGCCTCGATGTGCCCAGCGCCCTGCGTCCACATCCTGTTTACAACCTTCGGTTAGTAAGATGGATAAATTAGTTCTAATTAGAAAATCAGTTGGAAGAAAAACCTGCAGCTACTGTGGCCCTCCAGGACTGTAATTGAGGACCCCTTTATCTACAATATAATTCAATTTGTCTTTGATGAATGAAAGTGCTAACAAGTCATAGAGTTAAACATCCAGTTTCATTATCAGCTAGGACTGAGTTCTAATTAGGGAAACTGGCTGGAATGAAAACCTGTAACCACTGTGGCCCTCCAGGACTGTGATTGAGGATCCCTGGTCCATATTGAAAGAAAATTGAATAACAAGGTGAATCTACTCCTTTTTTTATTTATTTATTTATTTATTTTTCTTCCCCCAATGTGCCGTGTTCAAATAAAATCGTATACAGTACGGTGGACCCTTGACTTATGAACTCAATTCGTTCGCGAGGGCTGGTTGTAACTCAAGCTGGTTGTAAGTCAAGACTATTTTTCCCCATAAGAAATAATGGAAATACCCATAATGCATTCCAGATCTCCCACAGCGACACTTACTTACTTTTCATAATAAAAGGGGGTTGTAGAATGTACATAACTGACCAAAAACACCAATCATTTTTGTAATGTACTGACCAAAAAGTTTTATAAAAAGTGCCTAGCCTACCAGAAACAACAATTTCATACTGTACTCACCATTTAAGTTGACATCTTTGGCTTGCAGGAAGGGAGGAGGAGGAGAATGAAATGGAAGGTGGGTATTGTTTGGAAGGAGAGCCCCCTTCCATAAGAACATCAGGACTCTGGCTCTCGGGTGTCCTTTCTGTCCTTGGGAGAGGCTGTAGCCCACTAGGACCTGCTTCTGGCTCACTAGGTCTCCACCTTTTTGGAAATAAAAACTGGTCTAAGGTTGTCTGTTTCTGTCTTTTCTTCAACACAGTTCTGTAGTATGACATGACATTATCATTAAGCAAGTTAATGCAACGATTAGCTTTTTCTCTGTCTAGGTGGATCTTCTCTACAAATGTTTGTAGCTCTGTCCATTTTTTCAGGATCACACGAACGCCACTCTCCTATTTCCCCACAATTTCCTTCTTCATTTCGATTGTGATCACTTTCTTTACCTTCTCTTCCTTCCTTAGCTTCATTTCTAGCTTTTTTGGGGCCATTTTGATAGCAATTATCAAAATAAATTATATAAATCACTGCACTGACTGAAATTACATCCACAAACACACGTATCTGGGTTCCGACTGACGCTTACGAACGCTGTCGGCTGTTTTACAATTGCACGAGCAGATACACGTGACCACATTCGGGTCATAACTCAAGACGTTGGTCACAATTCGAAACAAAAATTTGGTCGTAAACCAAGTTGTTCGCATGTCAGGCAGGTTGTATATCGAGGGTTGACTGTACTTTCATTTTAACTCTTTCAGGGTGGATGTTGACTTTAGTCGTTCTGCAAACGGTGACAAAACCCGCCATTACATTTTAGTTCGACTCTCTTTGCTACTTCGTTGGTTTGACTGGAGATTTCCATGCGCTTGCGGGAGTAGTGAAGAGCAAACAACGACAAAAATGGCATCGACATCTGGTGAGAGATCGAAGCGAATGCACAAAGCAAACAATGTTTTGTATATTATCGTTGATTTGGACTCTGACCTGTCGGACTCTTGATTCTCATGCAAGTGATCTGGATATTAAGATCGAAAACGAAAGTGAGGTACCAGCATCCGCTGATCGATCTCCAGCTAATCGTGGTGCCAAACACGTTTGTGTAGATGAAGACTGCCACTCATAATGTTGCACTGTGACCACGACTGCTGCTACTGCCGTCACGCGAAGACGGCCTGGCCGCCAGCCTGCCACGCATTCCTGCCAGCCCTCATGCCGCCTGTGAGAGTCTCGAGCCACAAGAGACGATGAACTGTTTAAATTGTACATCCGCTTCCCCATACGTGAGCAGCAGAACCACAAAGTGGGTAGCGTGTAGCGCCGGCCCAGGGGTTGGCGAGTGAAGTGAGCAGGGGGCAAAGCCCCCTAGTTTATTTAAAATGTTCACATTCAATTAGTATTCTGTCTGAAGAAGGAGCCTGATTTTCCTCGAAGGCTTGCGTATTGTGATCTTTTGAGTTCGCCAATTAAAGGGGTCATTTTGCTTGACTTCTGACTACATTCAAATCATGTAAGAGAAGTGGATGTGGGATGTCAGGAAAGACGCATGTTGCCGATGTGAGAGGCGTGTCAGCAGGCAGATCTGAGGAGAGACCGCGTCAGTAGTCGGTTTACGCCGGCCATTGTTGACAACTCCCGGCCATGAAAGTTTGTTTCTTAAACAGTATTTGTGTTTGTCACCTTTGCATGTTGTTCCTCTGTAATTTCACTAGTTAGGACAAATCTGTCCGTTTCCTTCTCTGGAGTCAACTTCTTGGTAGTTTCTTTATAAAGACCAAAGAAATGAAACATATTTTTCATTTTTAAAGCGTAATTCTATAAGACATTATGTGATCTGTGCTGTATTGTCGTTGCCCGAGATGCTGACGCTTGCTCTTCATGTTGCTGATGCTCGTGTTTTTTTAATAGAGTGTCATATTGATGAGCAATAAACCAATCTTCCTCAGCTCATTTAACTGTATCTGTGAAAAGTACTGTGAGCACATCCATAAACGGCAATAAGGTCTCGAGGAGATGAGGACAATTTGGTGAAGCTGTTAACCATTAATAGTCAAAGGCTAGAATCCCAGACACTTGGCAGTCATCCCCATGAGCAGAATGGGAAGAGCTCAGCAGAACTCCTCTTCCTCAGTCTCTTTAGTTTATATTGTGCCTTTTGTGTAAAAAAAAAAAAAAAAACGCAACACCCCCCCCATGTGCTTTACCACCCACACTACAAGTTAAACGCCTACACTTTACTGAATAATGCTAGGTGAAGCGCTCATATTGTTTTCTTGTAGAGATTCGTTCTAGACATGGAAGGAGGTAGGAAGTGAATTTAAAAATGAATAATTCAGTGTTTTATATGGCAAATGTTGTAGTAAATAAACATAGTTCTAAAAGTTCCTTATTTTAACTGTGCAAGTGTTTACTTTTCTCTTGTAGAGCTAATTTTCCGAGGACTGGAGAAAAATGTCCTAGAAAAAGAGGAAATCTCGGCTTCAGCCCAGGGTGGTCCGGTATAGCTGCAGACCTGCGCACTCAGGCCTCAGATGCTGTCGGGACTAAAAGGTTTGCATACTTCAATCTCTGACTGTATGGTATGTTAGAGTAAACCACACGGCCATGAGCTGCCTCCACACTGCTCGACTGTGTCTTGGAGCTCAGGTCTCGTCTCGTGGGTGCACAGGAATGCATGGGCCATCCCGCACTGCTGCTTGGGTCGATCCACACTGGCGTCTCTGTGTGTTTGTATTACTAGATAGGAATGGCAGCATCTCTTAGTTACAGTGCATCCGGAAAGTATTCACAGCACATCACTTGTTCCACATTTTGTTATGTTACAGCCTTATTCCAAAATGGATTAAATTAATTTTTTTCCTCCGAATTCTGCACACAACACCCCATAATGACAACGTGAAAAAAGTTTACTTGAGGTTTTTGCAAATTTATTAAAAATCAAAAAACTGAGGAATCCCATGTACATAAGTATTCACAGCCTTTGCTCAATACTTTGTCGATGCCCCTTTGGCAGCAATTCCAGCCTCAAGTCTTGTTGAATATGATGCCACAAGCTTGGCACACCTATCCTTGGCCAGTTTGGCCCATTCCTCTTTGCAGCACCTCTCAAGCTCCATCAGGTTGGATGGGAAGCGTCGGTGCATAGCCATTTTAAGATCTCTCCAGAGATGTTCAATCAGATTCAAGTCTGGGCTCTGGCTGGGCCACTCAAGGACATTCACAGAGTTGTCCTGAAGCCACTCCTTTGATATCTTGGCTGTGTGCTTAGGGTCGTTGTCCTGCTGAAAGATGAACCGTCGCCCCAGTCTGAGGTCAAGAGCGCTCTGGAGCAGGATTTCATCCAGGATGTCTCTGTACATTGCTGCAGTCATCTTTCCCTTTATCCTGACTAGTCTCCCAGTCCCCACAGCATGATGCTGCCACCACCATGCTTCACTGTAGGGATGGTATTGGCCTGGTGATGCGCGGTGCCTGGTTTCCTCCAAACGTGGCGCCTGGCATTCACAACAAAGAGTTCAATCTTTGTCTCATCAGTCCAGAGAATTTTCTTTCTCATGGTGTGAGAGTCCTTCAGGTGCCTTTTGGCAAACTCCAGGCGGGCTGCCATGTGCCTTTTACTAAAGAGTGGCTTCCATCTGGCCACTCTACCATACAGGCCTGATTGATGGATTGCTGCAGAGATGGTTGTCCTTCTGGAAGGTTCTCCTCTCTCCACAGAGGACCTCTGGAGCTCTGACAGAGTGACCATCGGGTTCTTGGTCACCTCCCTGGCTAAGGCCCTTCTCCCCCAATCGCTCAGTTTAGATGGCTGGCCAGATCTAGGAAGAGTCCTGGTGGTTTCGAACTTCTTCCACTTACGGATGATGGAGGCCACTGTGCTCATTTGGACCTTCAAAGCAGAAGAAATTTTTCTGTAACCTTCCCCAGATTTGTGCCTCGAGACAATCCTGTCTCGGAGGTCTACAGACAATTCCTTTGACTTCAGGCTTGGTTTGTGCTCTGACATGAACTGTCAACTGTAGGACCTTCTGTAGACAGGTGTGTGCCTTTCCAAATCATGTCCAGTCAACTGAATTTACCACAGGTGGACTCCAATGAAGCTGCAGAAACATCTCAAGGATGATCAGGGGAAACAGGATGGACCTGAGCTCAATTTTGAGCTTCATGGCAAAGGCTGTGAATACTTATGGAC
The DNA here is from genome assembly GCF_900747795.2 of Erpetoichthys calabaricus. Lineage (NCBI taxonomy): Eukaryota > Metazoa > Chordata > Cladistia > Polypteriformes > Polypteridae > Erpetoichthys > Erpetoichthys calabaricus. The sequence continues at coordinate 194,864,543 of NC_041402.2, read as the reverse complement.
ATGGGATTTCTCAATTTTTTTATTTTTCATAAATTTGCAAAAATGTCAAGTAAACTTTTTTCATGTTGTCATTATGGGGTGTTGTGTGTAGAATTCTGAGGAAAAAAAAATGAATTTAATCCATTTTGGAATAAGGCTGTAACATAACAAAATGGGGAGAAAGTGATGAAGCGATGTGAATACTTTCCGGATGCACTGTATGTGGCCAGATATCATAGAGGTGAGTGCAGTGGAGGGTCCCTCTATCTATCTATCTATCTATCTATCTATCTATCTATCTATCTATCTATCTATCTATCTATCTATCTATCTATCTATCTATCTATCTATCTATCTGTCATTATATAGTGCCTTTCATATCTATCTATCTATCTGTCATTATATAGTGCCTTTCATATCTATCTATCTATCTGTCATTATATAGTGCCTTTCATATCTATCTATCTATCATTATATAGTGCCTTTCATATCTATCTATCTATCTGTCATTATATAGTGCCTTTCATATCTATCTATCTATCTATAAATTCTGTCATTCCAGGTTTTCATCCCTGTGGAAGGACCACTGCATAGTACGGCTATAAAACTGGCCAAAAACCAAGGTTAGATTATTCACAGGAAAAGAAAGTTCTGTATATATCTGAATGTTTTCAAACTTAGGATAAACATTCTGGGTGCTACATGCTTTGATTTGTGTTTTTAAACTGTTAATTTATTACTTGCTGTGCATTTTTACAGTAAAGTGATTATGGCTCATTCACTGTGGCTGAAATATTTAACAACTGCGGCACTTGACAACACAGCTCTTCACAAAAAAACGAAGGTTCACATAAGTGAAGAGAAAGCGGAGCCAGGGACACTCACACATTCAGAACTTGTGATTGCTCTGACATGATAGAACACAATCTTCACTCGTTTTGTTTGCTCTTGGACAGCAGCAGATGTGACGTCACATCTCTGCCAGGAGGGCCTCCGGTTTCAAACAAGAAACGTACCTGGTGACGTTCATAAGCCAATTTTGCCATCTAACGTGCACTAAAATGACTGTTAATGGAAAACTTGTCAAAAATGTACAACACTTTTGCAAAAAGTGTTTCAGACTTATTAGTAAAATGACGGTGAATCAGTATTACTGTATTATAAATCATAAAACTAAAGTAAGCGGAAGGTCGACATACTCATGGCTCACACGTCCTACAGTTTTTGATGGAGACAAACTCCCTCATGCTTCTTCTTTAGTTATCTGCCATAAGGCAGGTCTTAGGATTGCCAGTTCCTCCATTGTATTCTTTCTTCTGCTCTTCTTTTCATTTCTTGGCCTGATTTGCTATCTTTCAGATAATGTAGCGTGTCCTACCTTGGCCTTCCTCGCAGTTTCTTTAATGATAATTGTATTTTATTTATACAGCGCCTTTCCCATGTGCAAGGCACTTCACTGAGTCTCATAAAGAAACAGACGGTGCATCTTAATGTTGGATGCAGACGTTTCCTGAATAGAACACTAAAACGGAGAGATACAGGATATACAAAGCATTAAATAGAATAAAAGACAATAAACCAGACTTAAATGCTAAAAGGCCTAACAACCTCATTTGTGATAAAATACGCACACACATTATACTGAGCATCTGGACAGAGAGAACAACTGAAAGAAGGGTCCGAATGTCAGGTGGAGTTCAAAGCCTCCCTGAACAGATGAGTTTGAAGTTCTTTTTTATAAAATCAATGGAGTCGGCTGATCTCATGAATTTCGGGAGGTCCCTCCGGAGTCTGGGCGCTACACAGCTGAAGGCCCTGCTGTCAACCACAGAGTGCAGGTTATTGTGGGGCACAACAAGATGGCCAGAATCAGAAGACCTTAGTGGGTGAGCAGGAGCCTAGTGATGGAGAAGGTGGGTCTTGTTCAAAAAGCGGACGCCATCTCCTTCATGTTGTTTGTTTTAGACTGGTCTACCCCTACTACAAACCCTGAACTTAAGGTTCATGGGGGTAAAGCCAGGTACACCAGGGTCCCTAATCTTAAAAAATTTACAGTAGGTGCCTAATCTTAAAAACAAGTGGCACTTGTCACAAGGTCACTGCTGTAGTGCGGTGGGAGGCCATTTAAAGCTTTGTAGCTTAATAATAGAAGTTGGTATTCAATTCTGTAAGACACAGGGTGCCAGTGGAGGTGAAGCCGGGTGGGTGATGTGCCCGCTGTTGCTGGTTTGTATCAGGACTCCTGCAGCAGAGTTTTAAATCAACTGGAACTGTGATAGAAGAGTAGAAGGGACACCTGCCAGTAGGGAGTTACAATAATCGATGAGGTTATTGGATGAGGGTCTCGGCATTAGAAAAGGAGAGGAATGAGTGAACATCAGATACATGACGGAGGTGAAAGTAGGAAAGGTTCTTCATGTCTGTAATGTGGATGGAATAAGAAAGGGAAGAATAAAAAAAATGACACCAAGATTCCTTCCATTAGAAGAAGGTCTGATGAGACCACCGTCAAGAGTGACTGAGAAGAAGTTTGTTTTCTTAAGTTGTGCCAGTTTGCAGGAGTTCAGTTTTGTTACCGTTTTAATCTTAAAGAGTTCTGCTCTGTCCAGATTTTAATTTCATTGATGCAAGTTGTGAGCTGAGAAGACCCTGATGAGGTTTCACTTTTAACATTGAAATGGAGCTGAGCATCATCGTCTTAAAAATGATAAGCTAGTCCATAGTTACGAATGATACGGCCAAAGGGAAGCATAGAGTTCACAGAGATGAACAGAGGGCCAAGGACAGAACCCCGAGGAGCTCCTCCTCTGACTTGACGCTGAGCCGCATGTGCTTTCCATTCAGTTTCCCCTCCAGCACTATTTTTCCATCTCCTCTTAGTACGCATCCCATCCATGACTTCACAGAGTTAACTCTTTTAGGGCGGATGTCGACTTTTGTCGACAGGAGGGGTTGAAGGCGAATGTCGACAAAAGTCGACATCCAGGGATAAAGGGCGACAATCAGCTGTTAATGGCGACAAATCTCACTGTCACGTCACAGGCATTCCCTCTGTGCTTGGAGGAATGCTAGACTCGTTGACTCGGCAAATAAACATTGCGTGTGCGTGAGTTGCGAAATGTAAACAAAGGCAAGATGGCACCGACATGTGAAAAGGCAGCGAAGCAAGTGCAGAAAAGAAAACACTTGGCAGACGTTGTTTTGCGCATTACCGCGGAGTCGGACTCTTGATTTTTCAGAATCGGACTTTATTGGCAGTGATCAGGAGATCGAGCAAGAGAGTTAGAAGCAGGCATCAGCTGATCAGACACCAGCCGATGCCGCGCGAGCGGATCTGCTGCCAGTTGAGTGCCTTCGCGCAGCCGATGCATCTACGGCAAGGTTCGCGTGGGATAAATACACATACGTTGATCCGTTGAGAGCCGATCTGGCTACCGGAGTTTACAAGACGGCATGGCTTGCTTTTGGACACGACAGATCACCAGCTGCTGTACTTCAGGCTGCTCTCTCCTGATGCTGCTTTTCAGCTACTGTCAGACGAGACAAACAGGTAGGCAGAGATTTTTTTTGAATCGCGGGCTGCGTTTGCATCGCATTCTCGTTATTCAAAGTGGAAACCCACAACGAAAGACGAGATGAAGCGCGCTGTGGCATTACAAATAGAGATGGGACAGAACTGGTGATATAACTTCAGGGAGCATTGGTCCAAACGTGTTTTGTCCCCTGGTGGCTTAGGTACGTGCTGCTGCAAAGTTTTATTCACTTCTGTAATAAACAGAAGCAAATCCCATGGGGTGAGCCAGGCCATAATGCCATACATAAAGTTCATAAAGTTTCAGAAGATGAAAAGAGGTGACAATACGGTTTTCATGCAGGCAGAAAACTTGGTGGCAGTGGCATGGCACGATGGCAAATGGGTGACTTGTCTCTCTACAGTACACACTAACAATATATGTTAGAAAGTGCAGCAACAGACAATTGAAAAATAGGCATCAAAACAACACATAGAGAATTCAGGCTCATACAACATGCAAGACAGTAACATTTGTCAAAAGGAAATATTTTTTGTTGATTTGATATGTTAAACAATTGCTTTGTGTTCTTTTTTAAAAAATGTTAGTTTTTGGAAAAATATTCAGCCCTGGGAGAAAAGAAACAAAAAAAAAATTAGCCCTAAAAGAGTTAAATAAAAAAGACAACATGATGGCAGCCAAACGCCACAAACTGTACATAGGGCCTGGGGTGCTGTTTTGGTGGCTCCAGAATTATCTCACTGACTTGCTTCCATTTGTGGTCTCTCTTCCCGTTTCAGGCAGCATCTCCTGAATCACCATGTTGTTCTCCTCGCGAGAGTTGGTGCAATGGCTCGGCTTTGCCACCTTTGAGATGTTTCTCCACCTTGGGGCCTTGTTGGTCTTCTCTGTTCTGGTGGTGGTGAAGGTTGATCTCCCTGAGCAGGATCTCAGCTGGTGGGGTGTCTTTGGTCCTCTGTTTGCTGCAGATGGTCTCAGCACCTACTTCACCACCATCGTGTCCATCCGGCTGTACCAGGAAGGGGAGAAACGTCTGGCTGTGCTGAGACTCATCTGGATCATCACCGTCCTCAGCCTCAAGTTTGTTTTTGAGATGTTGCTCTGCCGGAAACTGGTGCAGCAGTCCAGTGAGCTGTGGTATGGCTTGATCATCTCCCCGCTCTTCATCCTCCTACAGTTTCTCATGATTCGAGCCTGCCGTGTGAATTAGGAGCCTGCAGGCCGAGTTCTGGGCCTGATTTTGAGATGGAGGATCCTGGTGGGAAGGTACTCTTGTCATCATCAAGGAGAACATTGAATGCTTTGTCCAGTTTTACAAGTGTGTCGGGGTTTGGAAGGTCAGCTGTGACTCTTGGTTTCTGGAAAAACCTGGTGTTGGAATTTGGGCCCTTGCACAGATTCTTCTATGGGAACGTCAGGCTGTCACAGCACAGTTGTTTTTTTTGTCCAAGGCTCCACTTGGACACAAGAACGGGAAAATGACACCTAAGAAATTTAAAGTGAAAGCCGTCATGTGGAGGAATCCTGCAAGCCCCACTGTGGCACCGGCCTTCTCAGTGACGTCACTTTTTGATTTTAAACTTGTTCTGTTCGGCTTTTGTGTTTTTGCTTTTCTTTCTGTATATACTGTAAATAAAATAGAACGATAATTTCTACAGCGTCCACCGCCCCGTGTATGCGTTCAGCTCGCTGTGGACTGTATCTGCGTTGTTTGCTTCAGAGGGCGGCAGCTGGGATGAAGTCTTTAAGTGTGGGCCTGATCTTCATATCTTATCTGATCTGGCGGCAGTGCCAGGTGACCTCCGCTCAGCTGATTGCTCCTTATATGGTATCCTTTGGTGCTCCATTTCCTCACGTGGTGTACGCCGGGACTCTGCTTTACCAGGTCAATTTAGGAATGTCATTGCATTGGAAGGGACACCCAGAGACTTCTGGGAGAGATTGTGTTACTTTATTTCAAAGTCAAAGCGAACTTGATAGACAAAATTGCGAAGCTCAGGGTCCACAGCGTAACAACATGAAGTGCAAATAAAAAATTTAAATTAAAAATAGAATTTAAAACACAAACAAGACATTGCATCAATCTTGTCTTTGCACAATCTAGATACATAAATATGTAATACTAGTCATTAAGCCCGTTACAATAACGAGCGCTAGAACAGTAGTCCATAAACATTAGTAGGAACAGTCTATATTAAATGGCAAAGGACCTTTTACCTCATTAAATTTTTTCCGTAAAATGCCTGTAATTTTCTCTGACAGTAATACTGGCTTTGCTGTCCGTGATATGCGTTTAATTTTCTGTCACAACAGTGGGCAATCAGCAGATTCTCCCCAGCAACTGATGTAATACGCGCGAAAATAAATCTACTTTTAAAAGTCATCGTATTTGTAATATCATGAAAATTTGTATATTTAGGAAAACCCATTCAACGACTGACACTTTACACTTTACCAGTCCAAGCTTCTTAATCGCAAATCTGACATCCTCAGAGTGAACAATTGCACAACAACAAACACTAATCCCACCTCTTTGGGGAAGCTGGTCTCCGCGTCTTAGTACCCAATTGGATTTTTCGTGTTTTAGGTCTTACCTAATTTACCAAAATCCGATTGGATCGGCCGCGCGATATTTTATAGGTCCCGCCCTCGCTGTCTTGTGTGACACGGCAGGTGGCCTTTGAAGCATCACACCGTGCCCCGTGCATGCACACTTCACCAGAAGTCACACACACATGGACACTGGACGCACACAGGGGTTTTATTAAAGAGGATAATAAATAAATAATGGACATACAGCCATATGAAAAAGTTTGGGAACCCCTCTTAATTCTTTGAAAGCTCAGCCAATGAAACAAAAATCCAAAGTAGCAACTTCCTTTTGATATCTGACATGCCTTATGGACACAGTAGGACTTCAGGAGTGACATTAAGTTTATTGGATTAACAGAAAATATGCAATATGCATCATAACAAAATTAGACAGGTGCATAAATGTGGGCACCTCAACAGAGATATGACATCAATACTTAGCTGGGCCTCCTTTTGGCCTCTAGACGCTGTCCTCCTATAGCCTCTGATGAGTGTCTGATTCTGGATGGAGGTCTTGTTCACCATTCTTGATAACAAATCTCTTCAGTTCAGTTCAATATGATGGACAGTCTGCTTCAAATCATCCCATAGATTTTCGCTGATATTCAAGTCAGGGGACTGTGACGGCCATTCCAGAACATTCTACTTCTCCCTCTGCATGAATGCCTTTGTAGATTTCCAACTGTGTTTTGGGTCATTGTCTTGTTGGAATATCCAACCCCTGCGTAACTTCAACTGTGTGACTGATGCATGAACATTATCCTGAAGAATTTGTTGATATTGGGTTGAATTCATCTAACCCTCGACTTTAACAAGGGCCCCCAGTCCCTGAACTGGCCACACAGCCCCACAGCATGATGGAACCTCCACCAAATGTGACAGTAGGTAGCTGGTGTTTTTCTTGGACTACGGTGTTCTTCTTCCGCCATGCAAAGCACTTTTTGTTTTGACCAGATAACTCCATTTGTGTCTCATCAGTCCAAAGCACTTTGTTCCAAAATGAGTCTGGCTTGTCTAAATGAGCATTGGCATACAACAAGCGACTCTGTTTGTGGCGTGAGTGCAGAAAGGGCTTCTCTCTCATCACCCTGCCATACAGATGTTCTGAATTGTAGAACGATGTACAGATACACCATCTGCAACCAGATGTTCTTGCAGGTCTTTGGAGGTGATCTGTGGGTTGTCTGTCACCATTCTCACAATCCTGCTCATATGCCGCTCTTGTATTTTTCTTGGCCTGCCAGACCTGCTGGGTTTAACAGCAACTGTGCCTGTGGCCTTCCATCTCCTGATTCCATTCCTTACAGTTACAGAAACTGACAGTTTAAACCTCTGAGATGGCTTTTTGTAGCCTTCCCCTAAACCAGGAGACTCAACAATCTTTGTTTTCAGATTTTTGGAGAGTTGCTTTGAGGATCCCATGCTGTCACTCTTCAGAGGAGAGTCAAAGGGAAGGAAGCCCAACTTGCAATTGACCACCTTAAATGCCACCTTTATATCTCCTGACTGGACACACCTGTCTATGAAGTTCAAGGCTTAACGAGCTCATCAACCAATCAGCATTGAGCAGTGACAGGCATTCAAATCCGCACAATGACAAGGGGACCCACATTTGTGCACAGCCAGTTTTTCACATTTGATTTAATTTCATACAACTAAATACTGTGTCACTAAAAATCTTTGGAAAACACAGCAGGACTCGGATGTACCTAGGAAATGAAAGACAGACCAGTGTTATCTTTATTATTGAAAGGAGAGTCCATTATTATGCAGGCTGAGAGGGGGTCACAAACGTTTTCATATGACTATGTATAACACAGAGCTGATCAGTGTATGATAATATTATAATATAGTTGTTTAAGATGTGTGAACAATGACAGGTCAGAATGTTTCAAAGAATGACAAAGTGCAGTGTGCAAAATCCTTAAAGGTCAGTAGATAGATAGAAACTTTATTAATCCCAAAGGGAAATTCACGTGTTCACAGTATGAGATTTTCAGTTCTTTTCTATATACTTTATACCAGGGGGTACCCAAACATAACTGGAATTAAACAAAAAAAAAAAAGTTTTAATAATTTTTACTGTTTGTCTCCTTTAGAGTCGTCTCCATGTGAATGAATTCACTCGTCTCAATGGTTATTCCCACCGGTTGAAACATTTTTGGAATCGCTAAAGAGGAGCGTTTGTTCAGGGCCTGCAGCCATTTTTCTTTTCTTTGACTTCCTCCACGGGACACAAACGCTTTCCATTGACTTCTTTTTTTATTTGCGGGGAACAAGAAAAAGTCGCACGGAGCAAAAGATCAGGCGAGAACTCCGAGACACACGAGTCAATTCAGAAATCTCTTCCATAGTCTGACGACGACGCTCTTCGTAAATTGCACTGCGAACTTTTTCCAGATTTTCGTCATTCCTAATTGTGGAAGGTCGGCCAGATCTCGGTTGGTCTTCGGGTGACATTTTCCATCGATTGAAACGTAAAAACCAATCGCAGACCTGCGTTTTACGTAAAGCTCCCTCTTTAAAGGCCGTTTCAAGCGTCACTACGGTCTCGGCATTAGAGAAAACAAAACTGAGCGCAGACTCGCTGCTCTTTATGATCACAAAAACCGCAGAACACGTTTTATAAGCGCCAAGACACACCAACACAGAATGGCAAACAGTACAGAGCAGCGCCACTTGGCAGGTTGGCACAGAGTACTGTAAGTGTGCGGCGAAATTCACAACTAAGTCAAGATTGTGTGCCAGGTGCAGATTCCAGTTATTTTTGGGTGTCACCTCGTGTTTTTTTTTTTTTTGTCATCATAGCCATTCAGGAGCCGACAGTCGGACCCTGGGCTCATTTATAGCGTCTGTAAAAAGTCTTCACCCCAAAACGAAGTTTTCACATTTTAGTTTTATATGACATTGAGTCACGGTGGAATTTTTTTTTTTTGACATTGAACAAAAGAAAGAGACTTTTTAACGTCAAAGTAAGGAACAGATCTGGGCAAACTGTTCTAAATGAATTAGATCTGAAACACAAAGCGATTTGATCTCCTGAGTGTTCACGTCTCTTCAAGTCGGCCATGACGGCCTCGCGTCGCTTGTCAGGTTTCTCGCTCTCGGCTCCGCCATTTCTCCACATTCTCCTTCACTAAATCCCCAAAGTTCTGTCGGGGGTCCTGGAGAAGGCGAGTGAGCAGCCTTGGTCTGTCAAGTCCGACCACAAATCATCTCATCGACATCGGGACTCTGCCTTGGCCACTCCATCACATCCACTTTGTGCTTTGGAAGCCATTCCTGTGTAGCTTTGGCTTTTTTTTCCTTGGGATTCGTTGTCTTCTTGCTCACTGCCATCAGTTTTTACCTTTATAAGTCATCTCGAGTCTGTTGCAGGGAACTTCTCCCACAGCCAGATGGCGCTGTCGCTGTGTTTCATGGTGCAGATGGTGTGTTTGTGGTAATCTGCAGCGGAACGTGGTGTTTTAGTCTTCGTGGCCAAAAGGGGTCGATTTCGGTCTCGTCTGACCGTGGAGGTGAGTCTCCCATGTGCCTTCTTCTGAGGTGGCCGGTGTGTTTTTTCGCTTTGCTGCTCCCAAATAAAACTGTGACTGGTGAAGCACCCGGACTAAAGCTACGGTCGGCCCAGTCTCTCCAATGCCAGCCCCTCAATCATCCATTTGCCAATCAAAATGCAGTACGTACAAAAGCCCGCCCACTCAGCTTTGACGAGTGAAAGTGACAGCTCTGTTTCAAGCCTTAGTCCACGTCATGCGCCGCGTCATCGAAGTCAAGATCTCATTCTGTATATTCATAAGGAATATTTTTGTGAAGACGGGTAATAGAATCATGTAAACACATTTGGTTTCTCTTGCCCTACATGATCCCGTAGGTGTCCGCGTGTGTCTAAACTCCCTTCATCTGTCGAGCTCATCCCACAAAGCCTGCCATTGTTTTTGATGCTCCTTTGTGTTCTCCTGTCCCTGAACGTGGCTCTCGGTGTGCCACACATTTACTGAAGTGTCCCATTTACGTGCCCTTCTCCAACTGTCTTTGAAGTTTTATGCTTTCCATTTTTCAAAGGCGACTCTCTGCGTGCCCCCAACACCTTTACTAGTGTTCTTCATGGCCGAGCTCCTTCCCGTAAAGCCTGCCTCTCACAGAGTCTGCCATTGTGTTTGATGCTCCTTTATAGCCTCCTGTCCCTTAATGTGACTCTGTCACCGTGCCTCGTACACCTTTACTGACGTCTCTTCACGAGTGCTTCTTGTTCCTATTTAAGTTTCCTTCTCCGACTGTCTTTGAAGGTTTTCTACTTTCCATTTTTTAAAGGGGGCGGCACGGTGGCGCAGTGGGTAGCGCTGCTGCCTCGCTGTTGGGAGACCTGGGGACCTGTGGTTTGCTTCCTGGGTCCTCCCTGCGTGGAGTTTGCATGTTCTCCCCGTGTCTGCGTGGGTTTCCACCCACAGTCCAAAGACATGCAGGTTAGGTGGATTGGCGATTCTAAATTGGCCCTAGTGTGTGCTTGGTGTGTGGGTGTGTGTCCTGCGGTGGGTTGGTTCCTGCCTTGTGCCCTGTGTTAGCTGGGATTGGCTCCAGCAGACCCCTGTGACCCTGTGTTCGGATTCAGCGGGTTGGAAAATGGATGGATGGATTTTTTAAAGGCGACTCTCTGCGTGCCCCCAACACCTTTACTAACGTCTCTTCATGGCTCAGCTCCTTCCCGTAAAGCCTGCCTCTCGGAGTCTGTCGCTATTTTCAAGGCGCCTTTCTTAGCCTCCTGTCCGCTTTTCGACTCACACTTTGATTGCGTCACCCAAGTCAGACTGGCCAATCAGATTTCTGTAGATGACACACACACACACACACACACACACACAAGCCTTAGTGTTGTATTTTGTTTGAAATGCCCCTGCAAATACACTGGCGTCCTGTCCAGGTGTTGTTCCAGCCTTCCTCCCACCCTGGTTCTTTAATGGCCTTTCGCGGTTCTTCACTGGGTTGTGTGGCTCCTGGTGTCTCCATCGCTTGACCGAGCACCACGGGTTATTTGCATAAGACGTCAGTTCTTTGAGCTTTGAAACACTTCCTAGTGTGTGTAGGAGAAACCTGAAATATCTCATGCAGGGCAGGCAACCTAGCAGGACATAACAGATGAAGAAAGCCCGAACTTGGCCCGTGTTGTTGTAAGCGGTGAGAGTCCTTCATTGAAAAAAATAACTTGTTGGATAAACTTAAAAAAATTATGGCAATCAATTGCATTCACCTTTTTAAGTTCTTTCAACTAACACTACTTTTAAGTAAATCCTACAATGGTATTAATGTAAATTTAACATTGCTTTTTGAGTTGAGTGAAAATAAAAATGTGATAAGAATTTTTTGGATTAACTAACATTTTCTTTTACAAAATTATTACTTTTTTAAGTTGAAACAACTAGTGTTCATAATTTAACCCTACTCAAATGGTGTATGTATAAGTTACACAAGATTTTAATTGGAATAAACTTAAAAAGGTTTACGCAATCGATTGCCATAATTTTTTTGAGTAAGCGTAACTCAATATTCTTACCTTTTCAAACAGAAGTCATAAAAGTGGAAAAAAGCACAAAAAGCACAAGAGTGTAGTTTTGTATTTTAATGTATAAAACATTATTACAATATTTTTCTTTACAAATAACAGTAATTACAATGTAGATTTTATTTTACCTTTATTTTCTCTTCGCAAAAGCCTACAGCCATCTTATGGGCTCATTAACACTGAAATTTACTTTACAATCCAAATTTTTCATTTCCTTCTAAATGTTTGCTAGTTCACAGTATGTAACTTTTACAAAATAAGGTTAACTGTGAAGCTGTAAACTTAATAACCTTAACAAAATCTTGTGTAAAGTAGGGTCATCCATCCATTATCCAACTCGCTATATCCTAACTACAGGGTCATGGGGGTCTGCTGGAGCCAATCCCAGCCAACACATGGCGCAAGGCAGGAACAAACCCCGGGCATGTCGCCAGCCCACCGCAGGGCACACACACACCAAGCACAATTTAGGATCGCCAATGCACCTAAGCTGCATGTCTTTGGACTCTGGGAGGAAACCGGAGCACCCAGAGGAAACCCACACAGACACGGGGAGAACATGCAAAATCCATGCAGGGAAGACCTGGGAAGCGAACCCAGGTCTCCTAACTGTGAGGCAGCAGCACTACTGCTGTGCCACCCACATTAACAAATTCTTATGTAAAATAGGGCCTCTATATTGGTAGGTAAATACAAAAAAAAATCCAGTAAACAATGCTTTTTTTGACTGAAATATGGTCATACCCTTTATATACAAAACAATATGGTCTTCTAATATTGCAGTAAATAAAGTTGATGCAAAAAATAAAGCACTAACATTAGCACATTAACCTGCTTTTTAAAGAAAGAACTTTTGAGCTACGTTTGAGACCATTCAATTCCAAAAATAATTTTTGGAATACTTCTAAAGTATATCTGAGCTCTGCGGTGGGTTGGCGCCCTGTCTGGCATTAGTCCATGCCTTGCACCCTGTGCTGGCTGGGATTGGCTCCAGCAGACCCCCGTGACCCTGTAGTTAGGATATAGCGGGTTGGGAAATGACTGACTGGCTATATCTGAGCTCTTTAGGGTAACTTCGATTCGGTGAATATATAACACATAGTAACATGGCACATGCTGTTGCAAATTCACCAAAATTATTTACAGATTCAGTTTACTCAACAATCACACCAACATCTGCTGGTTCTGCATCAGGAGCTCCTGCATGCTTTGCCACAAATTAGTTTGAGAGCATACTGACTCCAGTCAGACTCAATACTATCAGCTTCAACATCCTAAAGAAAATAAAATGCCATAATTAATATCAATAACAAATACATCTATATTTCAAAGGAATACTCCACCAAAAAATAAACACTTTAACTGTTCCTTGTCCTACACTGGTAGAGCAGGCTGAGAAGAATTTTAATCTCAGGTTTTAAAGCAAAAAAAGCAAAGCAAATTGTGACACAATACAATTTAATAGAAACTAATTCTATATAGTACCAAACAATATCAAAGTGTTCGTGAAAAAATTTCAGATTACTAATGTTTTATAATCAGGATGGATGACATCCAGTGTAGAGGGCATCACCCAACAAATGAAATCAATTGCTTTTCTTTCAAGTCTTTTCTAAACTTGACTTGGCCATTTCTTTGGTTTTCAATGTTTTATGCATCAGCATCCATATGTGTTATTTTTGACATGCAACAGGGTGATATACTGTCAAAGCAAAGAAAAATTAAAGTAATATAAACTACTGAGTGAAAGAATATAGTGTTACTAACATATTATAGTAGTATATATTTTATTTATTAGTTTCTTAAAGTTGTCATTGTATAGATTAGAGTTTTTGTTTTTTTTTTAACTCCACTCAGTCAATGCAATATTGAGATACCGGCTCTATCTCCGCAAACAGAAGAGGAAAAACAATAAAACTGATCCACTTACCACATACTGTACTCTGAGAAGATCCTCCACATTTTCACCAAAGTACTTTATCACACAGCAGAGAACAAGCTCTCTTCACTTGTGGAGAGTATTTTCCTGTTTAAATCAGCATTAAGAGGCATTGTGAAGAAGCAACCAAACCAGGTCATTTAATAAATATCTCTGCAAGAATGTACTTATGTTTCTTACCCCATAAGATATCTAGCATCATGTGGATTTCTTTTTCTATGGCACCTCCCTTATTACGGAAAATGCTTATCAGCCTTGGTGTGAATTTATCCAGGGAAGACGTAAACTTTGCAACCAGATGGATTGTTGGGATTCTTTGGAATTCTTTGCTGATCTGCACACATAGAACACAAACCATAAAGTGGAACTAATTACAAACAATTCTGAAATGATAACAAACAGGTGTTTATTTAAAAAGCTCTAAAACTACACCATATTACACAGAAAAAAAGAAACTTTAACAAAGCAAAATAATTTAGAAGATAAATTACTTACATTTTTTCAGTACCTGAGTGGCATTGCAGAGAGCTGGCCATCTTGCTTTGAAATCTTCAATCCTTCGGAGAGAAAATGTTTTGGCCATTTTTTGGGTGATAACACTGTGATTATCTTTCTTCCTCACCTCACTCAAAAAGCTCCTCTCTTTCTTTTTCAAGACTTTGTTTTATTTCCCCAGCTGGATAAGGTGGAAGACAATTCACTTCAGCCTTCTTGGGTTTTTTAATATTTCTTGCTGAAGACTTTTCCTGCAACTGCTTCTTTAATGAATTCAGCTCAGGGCATCCAAGGGACCTTAATGTTGTCCTGTAATTGGCCGTTTTATATTTTAAGCTGGTCTGCCAACCATAATAAGCAGACTAAGAGCCTGGCTCCTTTAAACATGGGTGCTTTGCTTCTGTTACTGCACAAATCTGACCATGTACAAAACTGCTGTGAAGAAGTCAATAGTGCTTAAGCAGATCTGCAGCAATTACAATACCACCTCATTTCACACCTACAAGAATTGCAAATAATGCAGCATTAATTATTAAAAATAAATATGTAATTTTAGACATGGAGTAGTATCAAGTGCAGCTATAAATATATATTTTCTGGTGATTACCTGTCATAAATTTAAACACACAAAACATTTTGCATGAATGTATAATGTGTTTATGTAAAAATAGTAAACAAATTACAAAATTAATTTTACTTGCGATTTCCAAATAATTTATCTTTACCATAATAACATAATTACATAACTCTAAGAGATATATCTGCTTTATAAGCTAGTATACAAATTATCTGTTAATACTGGCTGCCACCTGCTATCCATACGAAATAGTATACTAAGAGAATATATTCAAAATTCTGATAGAAAATAATGAATACCTCTTATAAATAACCATTTTATGTGCCATGAATCATAAAAATATAATACATAAAATATCAATTCAACAACTTAATAACGCAGAAACGATATGCCTTGTAGTCTTCTTTAAGTTTCCCCATTTTCTCCCTTGCAATGACGTTTTTGTAGCATCATAAGTTACCTGTTCTGAAACTTTGTTTTTACCCAGGAAGTACCTTTATATTGAAACTGGCGATACTGTATACTCAAGTATTTTAAAAAGTACGCCGAATGTAAGATCTTTGTTAAAGATTTTTTAAACTTACACGAGCAACTGTACATCTCCGTGTCTTCAGATAATTAATTGCTCTATGTAATTTATAAATCCAGTTGCAAATTGTGCAAACTTTGATTATCGCGAAACAAGTGCTCGAAAAATGGCGTTTGGAACGGAGGAAAAAAAAGGACATTCAACAGGTTTTGATTACGAGGAGAATAAAAGTTACTTGTAATAAATACTATAATCACACACTTTCACGCTATAAGTCAGTCAGTTCTTTGGAGAGTTGTAGACAAATTAACAACAAAAATACTTACCTATATGCCTGCGATTAAACCGCAGTACATAAACATCTTAACAAGCTGTTCACATTATCGTAGCTTATATGGAATGTAAGTTATTAACGTCTTAACAAAACTGCGCATATAAAAAACTGATATAAAACATAAATAATTAATATCTTACCAATTCCAAGAAATGTAAAGAAAAATGGTTTAAAGACCCGCCAGTTCGATGAATATAAATCAGGTGATTAATTTGCACAAATCAGAAGCTCTTCAGTGAGCATACCCGTATGATGATCACTGTCCATGAATGAGAAATTGCTCAGTGTGCATGCGCAAAAGTAAAAGGCCGCCCAACTATGTATAATTGGATTTAAACAAAAAACTTAGTAGAGGCAATGTAATAAGTAATGTAAAGTTGAAAGTCCCTGTATTTTGTTGGGTAAACTAGCAAATATAAGTACATTCTAAATTTTACCATTTGTATGTAAAATAAACTCATTTATATGAGTAAAATAAGCTAGACCAAAGAATGATTTTTTTCAGTGTTCAGAGAGCAGGAATCTCATGAAGTAAATGGATTCTGTGCGGTGATCGCTGCCTGCGCCTCCTCACTGCAAGAGGAAGTCCGGTTAAGAAGCGCGTAGCGATTAACTGGGTCGGGGATCACTTAACACGAAGCATTTAATGTGCGACATTAACTTAGGATGAGGTTTGAGAAAATCTAGTAAATGAAACATTGATTTTAAGGTGAAGTTTACACTAATGACAAAATAAACTACGAGAATAAAATCGACATGTCAACTTTAATCTCGGCATACTGTACATTTATTTTTTTCTGTGTCCGTATTTTTTTTTTCCTTCTCCCTGCAGGCTGTACTGTAATTTGGAGCCTGATAGGGATCCATATAATTACAATTTCTTTATGGAACCTTCATTTGGGAACCAAAAGTGGCTCCCCAATGGCACCGCTCTGAACAACCACTCTGGCACGTGGACTGTTAAGAGCGTACTGGGCTTTCCGGTGAGGCTCCAGCTCCCCTGTGCCCCTGAGCAGGTTAAGAAGACTGAACGGGTGGGTGATGTTCCTGCACTGGCATCCCGAACCAGTTCCACACACTGCCCGTCTGGAGACGCATTTCAAGAAGCGGATCTGTCGGAGGAGTGATAAAGTACATTTCTGGAGGGGGGGGGGGGGGTTCAGACCAAAAGCGCCCCCCACCCGCCATGATTTGAACAAAAATACGTGCAGCTCATGTTTTAAATGTAGTACTGTATATGAAACTCGAACTTCGATTAGCTAGCAATGTACCGATAATCAGACGCCTCCCTCGCAGATTAACTGCTGCGGCACCGCAGAATGATCAGCACGCGTGGCATTCGAGGAATGAGAGCGGGGCAGGGACATTTTCGTGATTAATTTTTGAATTCATTGTTAAGTTGTCATCTAAACTCACCAAACATGCAAAACTCCCATTTATATTAGGAAGCCAAGATGACAGCAGACATTAATAAGAACTCCGAGAGGTCGAGCTACCCGCTTTTTAAAACGGACCTCAGCGTGCCTTGGCTGTCTAATCTGTTTACTGCCGCCCCATGATGTGTTTTATTTGAGCTATTTTCGTTAAGGTTTGTACCATAACCTTGAGCTGTGAAGGGCACGTTATAAATAAAATGTATTATTATTATTATTAGCCTTGAAGCAGAATCGCTTTTTTATTTTTCGAGCAGTGCTTGTCGATGTCCAATTTGAGCGCTGGGCAGAGTGGGAGATGGCGCCCCTCTTTGTCATTAGCGAGTAGTTAGGATTAGACTTCGATGACGGGGGTCCCCCTCCGTGTCTCTTACCCACTATAAACGGCGCCCCTAATGGATTGCCCGGCTCATTTCCAATTTTTTTTTTTTTTTTTTTGTGTGCGGGTGCACGATGCCACCCTAGGCTGCTGCCCATGTCGCCCGTACCAACATCCCCTGTGTTTTCCTAGCACGGACTCGGTGTCTCTAAGCCGCAGTCCACGAGGGGGCGCCGGAGAGCGTGAGAGCTGCACGCGCGGGCGCGCTCAGGTGTTTGCTTTGCGCCGTTGCTATGGAGACGCGGAGTCTCACCCTGGCGGGGCCGCACGTGGCAGGGAGCGCCGGTTTCGCTGCTCGCAGCCTTTATTGTCGCCGTCGCTTTCGGTCCTGCCCGCCTAGAGGGAGGGACGCGGGCTGTGGACTTGTCGCCGAGACTTGTCGTAGGCTGCTCCTTGGGCGTCCATTTCCGATTCCTTAGAACTGCAGAATTACAAACCTGCCGTCGAGCTCTCCAGTGGTTTTTTAGCCTCTGATTGTTCCTTTTGTCGATATGACATTTCATTTGGAATAACTTCAGTCCTAATCAAATTTGAAGTTTACTCCGCGATTTTTTCAAACGTGTCAGATAAAACCAGTTATTAAGGTAACGCATACATGTTACCCTGCTGGAGACGTGTTATAGGAAATGCTCATTTGGTTAATTACGTCTAGAAGTGATTGGTTCTTTATTTCAGACCTGCAGTTATAAAGTTTAGAAAGTAAACCACCCCTTCAGTGACATTCACAATTTTATTTGGTTTTCTCCTTTCGTTTTGTTTGCTATCAACATGAAGACAGTAACGAGAATGTCTGCGCCTTTGCAGTTTATTTTTCATAAATGCAAATTCCTGTGCAGATGGAAAACTTCATCTGATCTTTTTTAGGAGGGTCGCGACGCATTGGCGCTTCTTCATCTTCAGCTGCCAATAAAGGGCACTTAAAACAATGGGGGGAGGATTTAAAATGCCACCTTCGGTGTCCCGTCATTACTTTTGCCTTCTTTTTTTTCTCATTTTTGTGTTTTTAATATCTTACGTGTAGATGTTACTGAGCTTTCATTCTTTAAAACACTTCAACTATTGAATGTGAACCTTTATTATATAAATAAAGAATTATATTGAAAAGAAGATCTGATTTCCTGCGCGTGGAGTCAGCCTTGGCATGAGCTGGCACTGGCACTGCTTGGCCATCTGTCTTTATGTCCCTTACCCGGTGGTCTCGCTAACGAGCCTCGTGTTCCGCGTCTCTCTGAAAGTGCGTTTTATAATTGGGGGGGGGGGGGGGGGGGGGTGAACTCTCCAGTCACCCCCCATGATAACAGATGATGCTTTCCGTGGGGTCTTTGTTATGAGATCCGGCGCTGGACGGGATGCCCGGTGGGATCTTCAGGTTTCTGTCGGCCGTTTCGCTGTAAGTTTAAGTGCGATGTGAGTTGGGAACCCCATGATGAAAACACAGAGGGGAAGGTGCCTTTAATTTAGGGGGGGGGGGGGGTCACTTATTTTTTCCTTTCTTTTCATATAGCGCCTTCCATTTGAAGGAGAGTCTGGCAGTGGGCGGCCCTGTTCTGCTCAAGCAGCTCCTTTTTGTCTTCGTGGTGCTCTTTTTGCTGTTGTTTATGGCTTTCTATTGTTTATTGTTCTCTTCATTTGTTATTTGTCTAATTGTGCCTATTCTGATATTTTTATTCTATTTGGTTATTATTTGTGATCTGTTTGTGTTTTTCTTGTGGGTGGATTCCCCAAGAGGCGGGGCCACCTGTCCATCATAGCGTAGAGACCGCCCCCAGCTCTCTAAAGGCAGGCTGGGACTTGAAGTCCAGGGAGGTTCGTTTTGAATGTCACTCGGGTGGATTTTGGTGACATTTGAGACTGACGTGTTGTCTTGAATTTTTTCCTCTGATTTTCACTTTTCCATTTTGTCGATTTTGGACTCGTGTGCTTTGCTGTTGTTGTGAACAAGAAATCCCAAGTATTCCCAACAAATCACTTTGAAAAATGACCACTAGAGGGGGATATCATTATCAAACCCTGGCTCGTAAAAGGGCAAACGCAGAGTCTTCATTAATTCAAAGATTTATTGTTCACAAGAATGAAGACCCACAGGAGCACAAAAGGCAAAGAAGGAGTTGCGAGTAAAGCCAAAGGCAAAACAAAGCAAACGAGTCCCAATCACGACAGCCTAAGAATCGTCGAAATGCAGAGCAGCGGGACACAAATCTGGAAATCCAACAAACCCAAAGAACTTCACCAGTCTCAGGCACGTTTGGAAATGAACCAGCTGGAGCTGTGGGAGACCCTCTGGCACTATGGGGCGGTGAGTGACAGGTGAGACCACCCAGAAAACACATACAACTGAAAACAAGGAATAAAGTGCACAATCAACAAAAGTAACATTAACATAATCAACATAAAGTGATGAACAGAAGAGACACCCTGGCTGAGCCGTGACAGACTCCTCGTTTGATTTCTGATTTGCTCTTCTCTTGTATTTTGTACCCTTTCTGTCAGTAAGTCCTCCATTATTAGGAGTTCTTGTGGCCTTGCACTATACAAGCCAGGGGTTGATGGTTATCCTTTCCCTTGTGGAGCATTTTGAGTGTGAATTTTGAGACTGAATTGCAGACAATTTGCTGTGATGGTTACGGCTTTTTAGGCTTCAAATCCTGAGGACGTGGATTCAAATCCCACTACTGACACCACTGTGAGACCCTGAGCAAGTCAGCCCACCTGCCTGGGCTCCAATTGAAAAAAAATGAAGAAAACATGGAACCAGTTGTGCCTCGAATGTAAGTTGTCTTGGATAAAAGCACCAGCCAAAGAATAGTAACTGATGGAAAAGGCGCTATATAGCAGATAGATAGTTAGAAAGGCACCATATAAGAGAGAGACAGATGTGAAAGGCACTATATGATAGATAGACAGATAGATAAGTGAAAGGCACTATATGATAGATAGATAGACAGATATCCTCACAGGTGGCACAGTGGTTGTGCTGCTGCTGCTTTGCAGTAAGAAGATTGTGGGTTTGTTTCCCAGGTCCTCCTTGTGTGGAGAGCGCTTTGAGTAGTGAGAAAAGCGCTATATAAATGTAAAGAATTATTATTATTAGATAGATAGACAAATGTGAAAGGCACTATATGATAGATAGATGGATAGAAAGGCATTATATATGGATAGATAAGTGAAAGGCACTATATTATAGATAGATAGAAAGACACTATAATATATAGATAGATAAGTGAAAGGCACTATATAATAGATAGACAGATATCCTCACAGGCGGCACAGTGGTAGTGCTGCTGCTGCTTTGCAGTAAGGAGATTGTGGGTTCGCTTCCCGGGTCCTCCCTATGTGGAGAGCGCTTTGAATAGTGAGAAAAGTGCTATATAAACGTAAAGAATTATTATTATTAGATAGATAGACAAATGTGAAAGGCACTATATGATAGACAGATGGATAGAAAGGCATTATATATGGATAGATAAGTGAAAGGCACTATATAATAGATAGAGGCGTCGGTGACACACTCCACTGAAGCCACTTGTGCAATGTGACAAACCCAGTGACTAACTGTGGCCAGTCTGTGACTCAGTCCCACCAAATCCAAAGACGTGTGTGTGTGTGTGTGAGAGGGCTGAGGAGCAGCGGGCACTCAGCCGGAGGTACGGTGCACTGATGAGAAGTAAGGACCACGGGGGGCTTTGCACCACACAGACAGAAGAGACACTCGGTGGTCTGGCGTCTCGTGTTCCACATATCACAGCAGCTACTCGCCGTAGCCAGAAAGCCTTCGTGCAGCCCCAGCACAGCCATGAAAAGGCCACCAGAACAACCAGCAAGCTGGCGAGACCGTCACAGAGGCACATCCTTTGTCACGCCCTCTGAATCACAAGATGTGTAATGTGACATCCACAGGTGACGGGATCGTCAATGGCCGTCGTCATGTTTGACATCCCCGCAGAGTACAAGTCATGTGACATCGACTTAGTTTGTCATACCCTCTGAGGCCCTAATCGTGTAACGTGACATCTTAAGTCGTCAAGCGCTTGTGTACTGTGACATTGACTTCTGAATCGCAAGTGGTAGAAAGTGACATTCTGAGGCAGTGGTCGTCATCAAGTTTGACACGACAGGTTTCCGCCATTCTTGCTGGCACATTCTGTGAAGCTGTGATGCCTCTGTGAGCTGCCATCTTCAGGTCTCTGCTATGGCGTTTCAGTCCGAACCACTCGAGGACCCTCCAGCGATGTCCTGACTGTGTGCTTCAGGTCTTTGGACTGTCATCGCAGGCTGAGGCGGTGTGCACGCTGGGCTGGTTTTCTTGGAGGACCTCCGTGTCTTTGGTTGCACTTGTCCTCCCCTCCATTCTGACCAGCCCTCCTGTCCCCGCTCCTGCCTAACGGTCCCCTTGTCCTCGTCTCTTCCTCACCATGGTGGTCTACATTGAGCTCCTTGGACTTCACGGTGTGGTTTGTGTCCTGACATGCAGTGTAAATTGTGGGACCTTCTAGCCACAGGCAGACGTGGGCCTTTCTAAGTGACGTCCAATCAATTGAGTGGCACCACCGGTGGACGCCAGTCAAGGAGAATTAAAGCAAACAGGGGACACCTGAGAACAACGTGAGGGGTCTGAATACGCCTCGGAAGGTGAGACTTCAGTTTGAAAATGTTAATAAAACTGCAGACCTGGCCTCACTCTATCCTGATGGGTCATTGAGAGGAGACTGATGGTCAAACACGGCCAATGATGTCTGCATCTGAAATGAAACGTGCAACACGAGAAAGGGGGCAGAAAGTCAGGGGTCCAAAGACCTTCTGAGAGTGCTGTGCATGTGTTGTGTGCGGTTTATTTATTTTACTTTGGCAGTTGGTCTGGGAAGACCCTCGAGTGTGAATGTCAAAGTACTGAGGACACCTGACAACAAACAAACCCGAGTTTAGAAGGCCAGATGTCCGTCCACCAGACTGCTGTGGTGGGCAGGCACGTCATTGGGATTTGCAGACATCAGGGTCTTAGTCCCCCTCTGCGGTTTTCGTGTGCTGCCTTACTCAGAAAAAAGAAAAAAATCAAAGAGAGTCTGTTTTTCAAAAAGTGTCTTTTGAGAATGGGAAAGGCGCTATATAAATAAAATGTATTATTATTATTGTGCTCACTGATCAGGAGTTGAGTAAAAATAGAATTGATAAAAAAGATCAGGGGCTAACAATGCTATATTATAATATGTAAATTCCTGAAAAAAAAAACCAGGGACTTAAGCCTTTAATGTCCGCAGAATTGATGCCATTGGAGGTGAGGACAGTTGGCACCGGGGGTCACTGAAATGCAATGTGAGGGTGCATGTTTTATGAAGATCACTAGCTGTGCCACCCGTCAAGACGTGTCAAAAACGAAAGTATTCTGTAATGCATTGTGTTTCTCATTCCAACAGGTGGTGCATCACAATCATTTATTTTGATAAAATGCATTATTGCAGTTGTCATTCCAACAGACGGCGCAGCACAAACATTTATCCTAATAAAATGTATTCAAATGACAAAGGCAATGCATTTTATTATGACAAATGTTTGTGATGCACCATCTGTTGGAATGACAACCGCAGTGCAGATGTCTCTGTTTTATGCCATTTGGTATGGGATTTGTAAAAGCAACCTTAATGTTGGTGATGCGCCATCTGTTGGAATGTCAAATGCAACGCATTTTATTATGACAAATGTTTGTGATGCACCATCTGTTGGAATGACAACCGCAGTGCAGATGTCTCTGTTTTATGCCATTTGGTATGGGATTTGTAAAAGCAACCTTAATGTTTGTGATGCACCATCTGTTGGAATGACAACCGCAGTGCAGATGTCTCTGTTTTATGCCATTTGGTATGGGATTTGTAAAAGCAACCTTAATGTTGGTGATGCGCCATCTGTTGGAATGTCAAATGCAACGCATTTTATTATGACAAATGTTTGTGATGCACCATCTGTTGGAATGACAACCGCAGTGCAGATGTCTCTGTTTTATGCCATTTGGTATGGGATTTGTAAAAGCAACCTTAATGTTGGTGATGTGTCAAATGCGATGCATTTTATTACGACAAATGTTTGTGATGTGTCATCTTTTGGAATGAGAGAGACATAGCACCTGGACAGACACAGAGACACTTGTCCTTTTATTCAGGTGGATATATCCATCTCCTCCATCCATACCGATTAATACAGTATTGGGTCTCAGGTTACGCTCACTACATGCCAACACTCACTTACATCCATGCCAGTCTTGAGTTTCTAATTTAAATGAAACCGCCATCTTTGGGAGATGAGAGGGACCAGGAGATTGGTAAGTAAAACCACCGAGATGTGGGGAGGGCACACAAAGTCTACTCGAACAGCGACCAGGCTGGGGATTTGACAGGCAGTGTGGCACAGTGGTTAAGACCTCAAACCCTGAGGCTGTGGGTTTAAATCCCACTACTGCCCCTGTGTGACCCTCAGCAGGTCATTTCACCCGCCTGTGCTGCAATTAGAAAACAATAAGAAATGTCACCAATTTTACCTCAGATGTTGGCGTCACGGATTCGAGCGCTCATTTATTCGGTTGTTGTCAGAATCCGCTTATTTATACGCTCGAGAGACCCACTGAAATGCCACAGGGCCCACCTCTACGCAGTGTCGAATGCCAAGCACTAATCCAGACTGGACTTTGACCTCTCCAATGTCCGTCGTTCTCCCTCTTAACCCTAAACGCGGCCATGCCACGCAGCAACAGAGCGCTTCACTTTTTCTTTTGGTTTCTGCTCCAGGCGCCTTCTTTTCCTCCGCAGCCAAACAAAGAAGGCGGCCGGGACGCGACAGCCCCGCTCCTGCAGTCCGCCGGCCTTATCGCTGAGCGTGCAGCAGCGGGTGGGCGTGCCCAGAAATGCAAATGAACTCGGCCTCGCCAGGCTTCTGGCGTCAGACGCACGCACTGCCGCCAAAGGGGGCGGGGCTTAGGCCGTGATGCGGCCAAGGTCGGGGGCGTGGCCGGCGGTGGCGCTGCCGGCCTTCGGTGAGTGTGTCAGGTGCAGGGGGCGTGGCCTGCCCCTGTGATGCTCCATCGCAGCGCCTCTGTCGCAGCTGCCGCTTCGCTCTCGGTTACAATTAGACGTAGCTGAAGGCGGAGCGGATCGAGCCGAGCGCGGAGCCGTACCTGAGAGAGACGGACAGCCGCCAGCCATGTCAGCCAGCGAGGCCCGGCTCCTGTCTCGGGAGCAGTCGCAGGCCAGCACGGGCTCCGGGGCGAGGATGCCGGCCTGGAAGCGAGAGATCCTAGAACGGAGGCGGGCGAAGAGCGGCGGTGCGGGGCCGAGCGGGGCCTTGTCTACCGGCGACACCTGCGACTCGCCGGCACTGCCGCAGCCCGGGACGGGCCACCCGCCTCCAGACGCGGAGCCGACCGAGGGCGAGAAGCTGGTCCTGCAGGAGAGCCTCGGGTCCATCGAGGACAACCCGTTCATCAGGCTGGAGAAGGAGAGGAAGAAGCGGCAGGAGCGCGACGCGCCCCCCAGGAGCATCCAGCACATCCTGGAGGCGTACGGTAACGTGCCGGGCATCAAGACCATCCGGGCGGACAACATCATCATCATCGAGTCGGACCCGAGCTTCTTCCAGGACCGACCGAAGGGGCAGGCCCGGCCGAACGGCACGGTGGGCAGGTACAACTCCATCAACGATCTGCTGGAGCGCCGGGGCAGCCCCGTGACGGAGATCCGGGCCCGGGAGGTGGTCATTTACGACACGGCGCTGAGCAGGAGCGAGGAGAACCTGAGCCTGGTGGAGCCCGACAGCGAGCTGGGCCTCCTTCCCGGCCAGGTGAGTCGCCTTCTGCAGAAGTTTGACCGCAATTACGGGAAGCTCCATCAAAAGTCTCACAGCACAGAGGACCTTCTCGCGGACAGCAGTGCCCCCCGGCCGAAGACCCGGTTGATCTCTCCATTGCCAAAACGACCCCACCCTTTCCCTGCCACAGGTGCACCAAGCCAACTGCCCAGCTCTCCTACCCGCCACTGGTCCGACAGGAGCAAGTCCATCCCCGTCTTCCAGCAGGTCCAAGAGAACCACAAGCCGTCTTCCAAAAGCTTGGACTTGTCCACAAGGACAGACGTGGAGCTGCCTGCCAGTCTGTCCGCCCCTACGTCCCCTCAGACCTCCCTGCCGTCCAGCCCGGAGCACTGGATGGGTGAGGCCCGCTTGTCTGTGTCTTCCTTCCGAAAACGCTTTGAGCCGCCTGGCACGTCCAGGACCGTGACGGTTCACCCCAAGGAGAGAGGAGAGCGAAAGATGGTGCCCATGGCCAATGGAACGTGCCCTCACCCGCCGGGTTTGGAAGACTCCGAAGAGCCACTGGAATGTCCGAGTCCGGTGCCCTCGTCCCCTAGTGCTTCCGCAAGGGGGACCCAGTCAGTGACTTCGAGAACCCAGCTGAGGATGCCAGAGGTTAGCCCCCTGGAGCCCAGTGCCATCTCGCCTCCTCCGAGTCCCGAGATGATGCCACCAAGTGCCAGCACGATTCCTTCGTCCAATGGCAGCGGCAGCAGTTCCTTTGAAATCCGCCGAGCGCCAAAGCCAGACCTTTCTTCCATTCCAGAGGGGGACCTCCAGGCCAAAGCCATTGCCAACATCCGCATCCACTCCAGGAATTCCTTCACCGTCATTCCTAACCGGGCCCGTCAAGTAGCCCCCCGTGATGACCACGAGGTGGACGGGCCGCCCTCCCCTGTGAGGTCCCTGCTGAGAAAAGCGCAGATGTGGGATGGGGGTGTGTGGGACCCAAGACGAGAAAAGGAGCCACCGGTGCCCGATGTGCCCCGCGATGCCCTTTCGCCTATCCCGCAAGAACCTGGGAATCCAGAATGGGAGAGTGACGCTTCTGTGCCCCGTTGGGTGCCCGCATGGGAAAAGGATGAGGGCTCTGCTCCAGTGAGCCCTGCTGTGGACAATGGGGAGAAGCATGGCAGCACGTTGGGTATGGAGGATCTACCCGTCACCAACATCGATGACATCGTGGAAGCCACCGAGGACGCTGAGCCCACCCTTCAGGATTCAACGTCAGCGCCTGGCAAGGGGTACCACCAAAAGACTGGCAACACGTTCACTGTGGTGCCCAAGCGCAAGCCTGCCACCTCCGAGGCCGTGCAGGAGCCAGCAGACTCGGAGACACCTCTCGGGACGGGTGAAGCCCCCTTTGCCACCCTGGGGGCCATGCTGAAAAAACGTTACCCGGCAGCAGAGGAGATCCAGGTGATCGGCGGGTACCAGAGCTTGGGCCGGTCGTGCCTCTCCAAATCGGGCACCTTGCGCAAGAAGGTAAGTGAACTGACCTCTCTGGGGGGGTGGAGGTGAACATGGCAGGGAAGGTAAAATGATGGCACCGCTGGCACGGGGGCCCTGGGGGCTGCTGTTCTTTTTGTTCTGGGCTTAGGTGCTGGCATTTCGAGCTGTGCCTTTCATGATCGCTGAGAGCCGGGTGGCGCTGCGCTGGCCTGCCTCTTAATTACTTCTCGTGTGTCCCACCGCTGCCCCCTGGCTGTTTGGACGTGTTGACAGGCGGCAGACCCCTCACAAAGCCGACTACTTCGTGAACAATGGCGCGGCGTGTTAGCACTTCGTCACGCTGCCGTGCGTGTCTGAGCGGCACCAGGCTGCCAGCATCGCCTCCCGCACATCGGGGTCTTTTTTAAATGTGACTGTGACCCCCCCCCCCCCCCGAGTGGCATGCCTCAGCACCCTTGGTCAGCTGCCACTTAATGGCCGTGTGTAATGTTTAATCTCCTGAGTGTGCCGCTCAGGCAAAGTCTGCCAGCCGTGCAGGTCAAGGGTCACTGGTGTGTGCCCACATTGGGACCTGATTGTGTGAAGCTCGATTGGCGAGGCTCTGCGTGCCACAAAGTGTGCTAATCTGCCGCTAATCCCCGGTCCCTTCTCTCAGGTGCCCGTGTGCCCATTCATGGCAGGGCAGGGCGGAGGCCACCACCACCTTCCCTGTGACGCTGCATACACACCGCGTGGGTGTGGGAACAGACGGGTTGAACGTGCCGTCACCCTCTGTGACACCGCCGAGGAGGTGACTGACCAGAGTGACCGCCCTGCGTGTCACTGCTCTGATGTCCCCCGAGACGAGGATCGCTGGGCGTGTTGTGTGGACTTTGCCACTTTGGCGAAAACAAATGGCACCCTGCCTGCCATGGCAAACACGGAAGTGTGAAACTGCACCCTGGGGTGCGTCCTGTCGCTTGCCTGCTAGAGGGCGCTACCCCCCCCCCTCCCCTTGGCACAGGTGGGCCTTCCCAGCAGGAAGGTGCCCGTGCTTGTCGTGGTTATTAATATCCGCACACCTGAGCCGGGCAGGTAACTGAGACACCCGGGGCTGCGCTGCTGGCCCTGGCGCCGTGTCCACTGAGGAGGAGATGGATTACAGCGTGTGTGTGTGTGTGTGTGTGTGTGTGTGTGTGTGTGTGTGTGTGTGTGTGTCTCTCTGTGTACCCACGTGGCTGGCGCTGGCACTCGCCCCTCACTGCCCACACGCTTGCCTGTAAAGCTGCTGTGCTTCTCTGCCACCTACCTGGCCCAACATCCCGGGTTCAAATTGTCATCTAGTGGGCCAGTCACTATGACAAAGCCCCCCAAATGGTGACACTGCCTTGCACTCTGTGCTGCCCGGGTGGGCTCCCCTTGCATCCCAACTCGGATTGCGTGGGCTTCATCGTGTCGTGCCCCCCCTACGCACGGTTCAAGTCCTTGGCTGCTCGCCATCCGTGTGACGTTTCTCTCCGGTGCCCGTTTAGGAAAGAAATGACAACATTTAGGAGCATTCAGAAGGACCCCCAGCTTATCATCATTAATCCCCTCTCTGTCACTTCTGTCACCACCGTGTCTTCTCCAAGTGACATCCAGCGAGATTCTGGGATGCTGACTTTGTGTAAGGTGGGCCTTCTCTGTACAGACATACAGACACGGGTTCGAGACTTGCGGCGTTTCTACAGGCGGGTTTGGCTGGCATCGGGGATGTCACACGTGTTCTGCGGTTTGTCACCCTGCAACTCGACTGACTGCAGATGCTGATCTAGTCACCGGACTGTGTCGAGTCACACGACTCAAAATGACTGAGCACGTCAAGTGACACGACTGGGTGACGATTTTCCAGCACAGTCACACTTGCCAGTAGCCTGCTTTTGCTGATTAACCAGTCAGCCACCATCTCCGACCCTTTTATTTCCCACTGTGGTGCGTAAAACACAGGACACCAGAAGGATGAGCTTCTCCTTTATTTGGGGGGGGGTCCAAAGCCCACCCGTGTTCCTTATTCCTCATCGCCGCTCTCATTGGTTGTCACCTGTCACATGCACAGAGCCGGTACCCTTGTGTGAGGGGCGAGTCACAGACTGGTGTGACTGAGGAGTGACGAGGGGGACACGGCTGGTCACCGACGGCCACAACTGAACATGTCGAGTCACGTGATGTCGCCTCAGGAGAGGTGGGTGAGGTCCTCACTACTGGTGTCATCCGCACCTGTACTAGAGAGAGGTGACGGACTTGCAAGGCGCTATATAGCAGGAGCACATGGCAGGGTTCTGGAAGGCGGACAGATGAGCAGCGATCAGCACATCCGAGGGACAGGTGACAGTAAGGGCCCCCCTAAAGCCACCGTGCTGTGAAAAAGTGTTTGCCCCCCCTCCAGAGTCCCCTGGATTTTGCACATTTCACACAATGAGTGGCCTCAGAAACACACAGCGTGTGGGTTTGGTGTGGGAGAAGTGACGCAGCCCCCCGGACCACCAGTTTCAACACTCGACTGCCACGGTGACGCCAGCTGAATGCTTCCCGTCATCTGCTGTCCGTCTTTCACCTTCCACTGGTGGGCTTCGAGTCAGGACTCCAACATGGCCACTCCACCAGGTCACGTGACCGAGGCTATCCTGGTCTCGAGCATCGCCACCCCAGCAGCCCCCTCCATGTCTTATTGCAGGGTGGTGGGCTCCATGTCAGCCATAAAGTTCTCCTCTTTTGACGCCCACCCTTTCATTATTTCACAAGCCTGGGGGATCATCCGGGGGTTTCTTTGCATTGCTGTCCCTCCTGGATAAGCCAACTTTTGCGCCCCTGCTGTGACTCCCATCTCTTACCACGGAGTTCTGAACGTGGAGCTTAGCTGAGCCTATGGAGGTCTGCTGCTCTTTGGATGTTCTCCTGGGATCTCGAATGAGTCGTCACTGTGCTCTGAGGGTCCCTATGGCAGGATGGCCTTCTCCCTGGAGATTCCATTTTGTTACTGATGTCCTTGTTGGAGATAATAATGGAGTCCCAGAGCCTCAGGAGGGTCTTGGTCTCCTTTTCCTTTCCGGACTGAGAAGTTTCTAGAAGCCCTGTGGGGACGACGTCACTCTTGTCATGAGGGTCTGCACATGACGGCTGCCTGCGTCCAGTCAGTGGAGTCAGCTGTTTGAAGACTTACCTTTTCACATTGGCAACTTTATAGCGTTAATATGTTAAGGAGCAATTTTTACCCAGCATTCTGTGTTTCTTTCGGCTCCCATCCGTCTATCCGTCCGTTTTCTTAACCTGTTTATCCAAGGCGGGGGTGTGGGGCACCTGGAGCCCACCCCAGCAATCGTGTGGCACAAGGCGGAAACAGCACATGGACTGGGCGCCAATCCCTTGATCTAACACTGGCTGTTCAAGACGGGGCGAAATCGAAGTGATTCATGTAGTGCGCCATCTGTTGGAAAGTATTTTGTAATGCATGTGGTCTTAAAATGCATTGCACTGATCATTCCAACTAATGGCACATCACAAACATTTGTAGTAATAAAATGCCTCACTATAAATGTTTATGATGCACCATCTGCTGGAATGACTAAAGCAACGCCGATGTATGTGATGTGCCATTTGGTATGGCATTTGTAAAAGCAGAGACCGCTGCATTGTTTTTGCCATTGTAATCCATTTTATTACTCCCAATGTTTGTGATGCGCCATCTGTTGGAATGGCAGAGACATAATAATAATACATTTTATTTATATAGCGCCTTTCCCATGCTCAAGATATAGCAACCAGCTGGACACCCAGCCCGACACAGAGACACTTATTCTTTATGAAGGTGGATTGTAATGACCTGAAGTTCTGACGCCATTCATTGCAACAAATATATAAACAAAAAAAGTGGTGGCTATTAGGAGGGGGGCAAATACCTTTTCACAGCGCCGTTACCGTCTTCTGGCCATGCCGTGCCTGCGGGTTTCACTCTCTTTGGATAAAAGACCATCCACCCATCCATTATGTGAACCTTGTTTTTATCCAGTTATTGGGTCACCGTAGGTGGGACAGGGAGTGTCAGCCCAATATTGGGGATGCCACCTCGACAAAGATTAAGAACCCCAGATGGGGACCAGTGAGGCAGCAGCACTAAGCACTGTGCCACCCTGCTGCCCACTGTGATAAATTCTCTGTGTGTGTGTGTGAGATATCCTCATGGGCATTCGGTTATTGGCACCTGCCCGCGTGTGTACAGCGGTAGACGTGGTGGTCTTGTGACACACACAGAGCTTGGGGACATTCACAGGCCCCCTTCCATTGTTGCTTTGGATCATCAGGACGTCCAAAGTTCCTCAGTAAAGACGACCCGTCCAGGCCCGTGTGAAAAGCCCCCTTCACCCGCCGTCCCCCCGCGTCTTCCTCCTCTCGGCTGTTGAACGTTTGCAGTTTTTTTTCTTTTCTGCTCTTCAGGCCCCCATCTTTTTTTTTTTTGGTGCTCCTCAATGTGTGTTTTGGGGTCTTGTCCTGCTGGAAGACCCCCTGATCTTTGTTTGACAGTGGGTGGCACATGCTCAAGGATTAGAAAGGGGGGGGCTTTCGACGCTGGCCAGGTCACATTTCGTTCTCCACCTGCCAGCTGACCAGACGTCGTCCCTTTTTTATTTTTTTCTTTGGTTTAGGACTTTGCAGGTCCAGCTATTCAGATATTCTGAATGTGAAGATGCCAAGATGGCACGGTGCCCGTACTGCTGCTCCGTGCCGCTCTTGCTAACGTCTCGTCATGTGTCCCTGCCCTCTCACGTCTCTCTAATTGCCATCTTAGAACATTCCTCCACTGGGCGTGTGGCCCCACCCGGCCCTCCACGTCTTGTATTCTCGGGCGCTGCGCCCTGCGGACGTCGACGTGTGATGTCAGGACACGGCCTGCCTTGCCCAGGTGCCTTGAGTGACAGCCGCTATATCAAGCAGATGGCCTGCCCGTTTCTCGTGCCCACTTTGTGACTTTGTGTTCTGCTCTGTGTCCGCAGCTCAAGATCTCCTTCAACGACTCGAGCCTGCAGACCACCTTTGAGTACCCCTCAGAGAGCTCCCTGATGGAGGCCGCCGACGACGAGGAGGAGGAGGAGGAAGAGGACGACACCGCAGGCGAAGAGGAGGAGAGGCTCAGCCACGTCATCATCCCACGGCCCACTTTCACCAACTCGCCTTCACCCGTGCGGAATTCAGCAGGTGAGCCTCAATCAAAGGTTACTGCCGACTTTGGGGGGTCACTCCTGGAGGTCGAGATTGGCTGCCCACTTTGCCCCAGACGGATTTCAAGAGCTACTTGCTGTTAGTGCCACCCACGCTATCGCCCACCCCAGGCTGTGGTGGTCCTGTTCAGTTTTATTTCAAAGTGCCGCTGGTTCATCTGACGGTGGGCGGAATTGTCAGGTCGCCTTCATCACAGCCCTCTGTGATTGGACAGCCGGGTCCTACCCCTTCGGCCAATCAGCTTTAAAGTTAGCCTATGACATCATAACGAGGGACGCGGACACTCAATGACACAAGCCGGTGCTCCGAGATGCTGAGGTACGCCCACCGACACGGGATGTCACACATCCAGTTTATGAGGTACCTCCCATTGTCACCAGACGTCACATGTCCCAGTTTATTAGATGTGCCCCACCTTCACACACATTCTCTGCCCCAGCGTGCCATACGTCTCGTGATACCCGCGTGTGTCGTCAAGTCAGGCAGACCAGCGTTCACAGCACCAGTTCTCCTTCAACCAAGTTGGGTTGGACAAAATGAGTGTGACCTGGAATGTGGCATGTCACCATTGCCCAAATGCCATCATCATCGTGGGCTTTTCCCAGAGAGCCAGTTCAAGAGTTGACCGGGAGTGGTCTTCACTTGAGAGGCCTGTTTTTTCCAGCTGATGTGCGGCCCACTGTTGTCCTCTGGCCGTGTTCTCCCCGAGGTGGTTGACCTTACTGTGACGGGACCTGTGGATTGTGTGACCCGAGTGCAGCCTTTTGCTGTTGTCCATAATCGGTTGCCAAAGGACCCCCCCCCCCCCCTCTATTGGGCACTACAAACTCGACTGGGTGGGTGACAAGCCCGGGCAGACCCAAGTGCCACACGACTGAACGCAGCTTTAGAGTGACCCATTTGTGTCTGTGTGTCCCGCCCTTAGGACGCACTCCGATTGGTCAATTTGGCTCTGGTGACCAAACAAGAATGTAGGTGGGCCGGCCCAGCTCTGGTGGCTCGGATTCGGCTGTGACACGGCCACTAGGGGGTCTCCAGGCCTCTGCCTGTGACACTCGTTTCTACTTTGTTTTTGAACAGTGACCGTTCTACACCAAGGGAGTGGGGTCATCTGTTCTGCCATTTTGTCTCGGCAGTTGTCACGGTGGTCTGCGTCGGCCCGTGGCGAGGAGTGCTGTGCAGGAACAAAGCCGCTTCTACTGTCGTGTTGTATTGTGAGGTGGCGGTGACCAACTGGCCATCAAGCTCTATGACAAGGAGGACTTGGGGTCCGTTTTGGGTGTCCATTACATTCCCAGCCTACCTTGAATGGGCTCTCTCTCTCTCTCTCTGAGTTTTGTATTGTCTATGTGGGGGAGTCAAGGCTGGATTGGGGGGGGCGGTCAAAAAACCGGGCACTGGGGGGGCCAGCCTTGTGTGACTCTTGGGCCATACGAGAGTTGAGTGTGAGATACGTGAGGAGGAGGAGGAGGAGGAGGAGTGAAGGCCTTCAAGGAGGCGGAGTCAGAGAAGTGGGGGTCACGAGACAGGGGGTGGGGGTCACACAAGAGTACCGAGGAAAGGCTCTCAAGGTGCACATATATAGGGCAAGAGATATGACAGGTACTGTGGCTCGTTAATACGTAATCATCTAAATGACCAAAAATCTTAAATAAATAAATAAATAAAATCAAAATGAAGAAATAATAAATTCATTCTTACCCCTCTAACATGTTTAAAAATTCAGCCTAGCTCGTTTGTCATTTCCCAATAAACAAAAAAATAAATAAATAAACCAACAGAAACTGACCCAAAGCCCCCAATTTGCCTAACGAAGGTCCTCGTCGTGACCCCCCCCCCCCCCCAGTGCAGGACATGGTGACCAACGAGTCCAACTGGCGGGCCGGTTAACCAACTGCTTTACATTCTTAAGCCTGAGTAACGCTCGGCTGCTGCCATCTAGTGGATGAAAGAGCATGCTGCAACAATGCTCGGGAATATTTCTCTGTGAACTTGCTCATTAATATTCATGAGCGGGGGCGGAGCTTCTAACCCAACACACAGTGGCAAATGAAAGCCGCACAAGCAAGTCGCACAATTAACTGAAACTGGACTGTGACTCGAATTGAGGGACCGTGATGACAATGCAAGTTTGTGATCGGACGTTGACATGGAAAGTGAAACTGGCACATGATACGACACCAAACTGGCATGATATGCCCAGTTAAGTTTTAGTGTGGTGCAACAGTAGCTGGGTGTCAAAAAAAAAAAAAAAAAAGGAAAAATAAGTGCAACTGAGTGCAAGGACGGACGTTGGCCCCTCAAGAACTGTTCACAACGCAGCAACTGTCGATGTTTGTGTCCGGAGAAATCTGGAAGTCACTAAGCCTGGTGCTGTGGTAGGCTGCAACAACACTAGGGGGCGCTTCAGTCGAGCAAAGAAATAGGTGGCTACTGTCCTTATTGTGCCATCAGGCTGTGCGTTGGGGACAGTCTCAAAACATGTCACACCAGGGACGTGTGCCAAACCTGCATCGGCAGAGCAGTGGGCACCACACAGGCCTGTCCTGCTGTATCCATGGCGACGTGTTGCTGTTTACTTGTTTCTGTTTCACGGATTTATGTCATTTCCTGTTGAAAAAAAATTCACACTTCTGGCTCGTTTTTCTGGGGGCAACCGCGGGGGGTCGGGGGGAGTGAGGGCTGCTCTCTACGTTATTTGGCCAAATGCTCTGTGGTCCGACAGCAAAACTTGAGCGTCCCGAACACTTAGGGGGGCATCTCCTGGATTTTGGGCGTCTGCTCCCAGAACTCCACTTGAACGTTTCCTGCCACCTACACCTCGGTTCGATTTGACCATTTTGTGTTGTTCTCTCATTTTCTAAGGACACTACGACTGGACCGTCGGCGCTGATCTCGGTGTGGTGGGCACTGCAGCTCACATCTGCCCACTACTGTGAATGGGGCAGCTGCACTAAAGCGCCTTGTTACGTTAACTCTTTCAGGGCGGATGTCGACTTTTGTCGATATTCAGGGGTCCTCTAATGACAAG
The DNA here is from genome assembly GCF_900747795.2 of Erpetoichthys calabaricus. Lineage (NCBI taxonomy): Eukaryota > Metazoa > Chordata > Cladistia > Polypteriformes > Polypteridae > Erpetoichthys > Erpetoichthys calabaricus. The sequence continues at coordinate 194,829,648 of NC_041402.2, read as the reverse complement.
AATGAATGATGTGTCACATCTAGCCGTCCTCCAATGCTACTCGGCTGTAAATGGCGACAGAACTCACCGTGACGTTTTAGTTCGACAGTCAGTGTCGTTGATTTGACCTCGATGTTCTGCGCGTCTACGAGTAGAGAAGAGCAAAGAACCTCTAAAATGGCATCGACATTCGACCAGAGACCAAAGCGATCGCGTAAACCCAAATACTCCGTGGACGGCGTGCTGCGTGTTATCGCTGACTGGGACTTGGACTTGTCGGACTCCGGTTTTGATGCAAGTGATCTGGAGATTGAAAATGAAAGTGAAACACCGCCATCAGCTGATCGAGGCGCAGAACACGTTTGTGTAGCTGATGTGCGTACAGTAAAGTGTGCCTGGGTGGACCGACACTTACGATGACATGAGGTACCAAACCCGATTGTGTGGCACCACGACTGCCACAAAGATTAATTAAATAACATCAGATGTGCCTGCAGCAATGCTCTAAACCTTCATCCGAGGTTTTGATTCTAATCGACTGAGAATTTCACAAACTCTCGATCCATAACAGTCCGCTAAGCTTCGTCTTTAGCCTGGTGCGGCTCTGGCATGGCGCTCAGTTGTCTCCGTTGCCCTGATCGTCTTTGGCTGAACTGATGCCAGCTCAGATAAGCCTGGCATGTCGATTTTAAATGAGGCTTACTCACTAAGTGCACTAAAGGAAAGGCGGTTAGGAGCAGGCGCTGATACCCACCGCGTGACAAACCAAGTCAGGATCCCAGATCGGGACCCGAGTGCAGCCCTGCGGCGGGTGACACCTCAGCACCACACTCGTTCAGGTGGAATGGAGCAGTGGGGAGGTTTTTTTTTTTTTTTTTTTTTTTACGGTGGCTGGAGTGCCAGTTCTGCCCCCAAATTTTTCCCAGCAGGCTGGATGCCGATTAACGTCATACCCAGGGCGGAGCGATGGCAGATTAAAGGCCTTGCTCAGGGGCCCAATGGAGTGGAGTCACTTTTGCCATTTTCAGGATTCGAACCGGCAACCTTCCGAGTGCCAGTGCAGATCCTTAGCCTCAGAGCCACCACTCGTAGAAAGCCTCGTAAACGTTTAAACGCAAAACGTGAAGTCGAGAAACCACTAAGGTTGTAGCCAAAGGGATCTGAAACTCAAACACTTCAAACTGCACAAGAAGCAGCAGCGCCAGTCGGAAAGCCAACGTACCACGGAGCCACTTTAAGTGACGTCGCTAAACGGGACCTCCGGTTCCCATTACCATAGCAACCTGGACGAGTGTCCCTTGCGCAAAACGGCGATGTCCATAACGAAGAGAAGGTTGTGTCCCGGTGAAGTAAACGTATTTTTGTGCCCCCCCCCCCCACAGATCTGTCCACTTACATGCCTAAGCACTCCATGAACTTCAGCACTTGGCAGGAGCAGCGGCTGGACAAGAACGGGTCTGCGGGAGTCGGCCTATCGGCACACGGCAATCTAAACACGGAGGAGATGGTAAGTGGCACCCGTTGACGTTGGTGAGGGCCGGGACCCCCAAACCCCCCACTGACCCTGTGCTGCTCTCTCTCTCTCCCCTTTCTAGCTGACCCCTGCAGACGTCAGCTCCTTGTCGGACTTCCACAGCGAGCCGGCTCTCTATTTCTGAGGAGTGATGCCCGAGCTACCCGCCTCCGCCGAGGACCCCCCAGCACTCCAAGTTCAGGACGGACTAACTCCGTGGCAGCTACGGCCCGACACTCCACTTCTTTGCACACCTCAAAAACGGATTTTGTTTGGGTTGGAGAAGCTCGCTTGAGAAACGATGAGGCCAAGAAGGCAGCACCTTTGACTTGGTGTGCCTCACCTTCCAAAATTTGTTTCCACAGTGCCATGGCCTGTGACCACCGCAAGACTGAAGTGCCATGGCCGCAGCCCAAAGACCCTTCCGGGCCCCATCTGTGCCAAGCAGAGTGCCACTGCATCGTATGCCCGGCTCTCTGTGCCATGACAGACTTCTCTCCACTCCGATTCATGGAGTCTTTCCGTTGGGCGTCAGCAGGGGATGCCATCTGTCACTTTGTCCAACTCTGTCTGTCTGTCTAGCTCTGATTTGGGGACCCATCTATGCCAACCCCCTCGAATGCACTACGGCCTTCAGCTTTTGAATTGGTGCTAGGTGTCTATGGGCATAGAATTCTGAAGAAGAGCCTGAAGATGTAGACGTTTTAAACCAACGGTGGGTATGTCATTAGGGTGGTTGGCACCCTGCAGACAGCAGCAGAGACTTTCCAGCGGGCGAACCTCCTCTGCAGTCTTTTTATTTTTCTCTTTGCGCTCCTACGGTAGCCTCCATGTTTGTGTTGTACAGACCTAAACTTCCATCTGCCATCCTGTCTGTTTTACACTTTTTTGTAGATCTTTGATCAGATGGCCCTTTCCTGTCCTCCTTTATTAAATGTAATGTCAATTTGTATCACTTGCTGATTGTTTTTCCACAAGATGTAACGGATGATAAAACGAACTGTAAGCAGAAAAGTGTACCCTACTGACGCCCCCTTCTTTTTCTGATTCCCCGTCTGCTTGAACAAAGCAGGAGGTCTGAAAAGGACGCGGCCTCCACTATGTACAAACCTTTATTGCTTTTGCTTGATAAGAACATGCCACACACCTATGTACAGGCATCACCCCCTAATCGCCAGGGGGGCCAGCAGCAGTCTCTTGAGGAGGAGAAGCACCCTTGGTACAATCCATGCGTGTGGAGATCAGTCTTTGTGGGGAGAATGGCCCACGTTGGCACACCGTAAATCCGTGCTCTTTCCTAAAGTGCCCGCTTCTCTCTTCAGAACATTCAGCAACGTCTGTGAGCTTTCCAGGATCTACAATGAGAAGACAAGAGACACTTAGCTATGACAAAGGAGGAAGGCCACAGTGGGAGCCGTGCCAGTCCAGTCATGTGGACAGAGAAAGATCTGATCTTCATCTAAACAGTCCCTTTAGCCGAGGGGGCTGCAACCGAAACGAGACAGTAAGAGTCGGACGTTGGAGCTACACGGTCTGTACGAAAATGTGCTCTCGGGAATCAATGGTGGGGTTGTCTGCAACAATTACCACCAACATGAACATATATGCCATTTCTGTCTGTGGGGAAAAAAAAGTCGCCCACCCTTGGCTCTCCGCTAGCTGGCACTGCCACTCAAGTCAGCGTTTAGAAAACCCTAACAGAGTTTTTATTCCTCACTCTGCCATGTAGAACTCTTTCAGCTCCGTGATCTCTGAGGGTTGTCTTGCATGCCCACCACTTTGTCTGCGTGTCCGGGTGTAGCGAGTGTGGCGGCTTTTTGTGCACAAGGCGTTAATTGGCTGAAACAAAATATCACACCAATAGAAGACGGAGGGGAGTCAGACCCCCGGGCCTTGACCTGGCCATTCCAGAACCCTCCATTTCTTTGTTTTCCGCCATTCCTTAGTGGAATGCTTAGGACCGTGATGTTGCCAGGTGCACCTTTCAATGAAGCTTCAATCTTTTCGGAGGTCTCATGTTACCCTCAGGCCTTCTCTGGTACAAGGGAGAATTTCTAGGAGATTCTGTGATGAGCGGCCCAGCTCCAAACCATGACATCACCACCACGCGGAAGAGTTCCTGTCCCATCAGGCTCTTCTGTGCAAGTGTAGTCTTTGGTTTTTGACAACTGCATCTTCTAGCACTGTGGCCCAGTGGTCTTCAGAAGACATGAGGGCAATACTAAAGTCTTCCCTAGTTACCTGCTGCTAAAGCTCCCATGTAGATCTAATCTGTGGAGCCTCTCTGTAATGGTGGACTCCGGCACTTTGACATCAGCAGTGGCCAGGAGCTACCTCTGGGGCCCATGATGAACATCTGAGCTTCACAGAGACTCCTTTTTGGCATCTTGCTTTTGGTTCTTAGGCTCAACTTACTGCTGAATCCTGGCCTGGCAAAACTGGCACTGGTTTGAAATTCCTCTCCACTTGAAGATCTGATTGATTTGGAAATGCATTTGTGTTTTTTTTTAAGAATGCTAGGCATCTAGAATGTTCTTTCTGAAGGCCTCAGGGAGCTCTTATAGTCTAGGCACGGTGAGATCACACACTTGAACACAAAAGAGCAAACCAAACTCGATACCTGAGGTTTAAATAAGACAGAGACAGACAAGATAGTCTCTCACGATGTTCTAATCCAAGGGTCCCCAAAACTCTGGTCCTGGAGGGCTGCAGGTTTTCATTCTAACCCTTTTCTTAATTGGTGACCAGTTTTTACGGCTAGTTAACTCCTTTTCCTTTCATTTTAATGGACTGGTTTTGTTTCTCTGAATTGCTTCATGTCTTTCCTTAAACAGAAATGAAATGTGAAGTGAGTGAGCCAACAGAAGACCACCTAAGTCAGGGCGTCAAACTCCAACCAGCTGCTTAATGAGGCGCCAAGTCTCGTCGTTCATTAAACTCGTTCTTTAATTCCGTGGCCTGTTGCTGCTCTCATTGTGCCATGGCAGACATTTCTTTTTAAGAGCTCTGGTCAAATATATTGGGGACCTGAGCAGATTGACATTCCTGAGACCTTCATCTTTCTTTATTTTCAAATATTGGATGATGGTCACAGTTTGCTGCTCCCGTTTTATATCTCATTATTGTTTAGTGGCTAATTAAGGAAAAAAACAATTAAGGGGTCTGAATCTTCAAGAGCGAGTCCATTAAAATGAATTCCAAAGAAGTTAATTAGCAGTAAAAACAGGTCACTAATTAAGAAAAAGGGTTAGAATGAAAACCTGCAGCCCTCCAGGACCAGAGTTTTGGGGACCCCTGCTCTAATCATTTGCACCCGATTCAAGTTTGAGGTAGCGAGAGATGGATGGGTGGACTTCCGTTTTCCACATGCAGTTGGTTCATTCAAATTATACAATTAACTACAAAATGTAAAAGTCTCGGAGGTTTGATCTAGAATTACTGTTTCAATGAAGATCAAGTCTTGAAATGCCCACATATGGAAACAACAGTTCATGGGGTGTACTTACTTTTTCACACAACCGTGTTTGCATTTTTCTGAACAAAAAGTTAACAGAAACAAATCCTTACAGCTCAGGGGGACCTTCGTCCAGTGCAGTTAAAGTGTTCACCATTTTGTTGGCGCTCCTCTCCTCCCTCACCTGGCATATCAAGTGCCACCGTTGCACATTCTCGTTTCCACATGCATGCCCAGTACTTCAGTGCCAACTTGTTAACCTTGAATTCTTGTGTAACTAATCTTGGAATGGTGTTTGTTGGGAAAGGAGCTCTAAAGAGTAACTGGTGAGCTGCCAGTTCAGTTGAAGTCGAGTTTCACAAGGAGTGCCCTGTGCGGCCTAAACTGCAGTGAAGTGACGAACACCCAACTTGTGTGCCTTTGCTCAGAAGAGCCCCCCTTCACCCCCCAATCTTACACCTTTTACTTTTCAGTTTTATCCCACCCTACTGGTGGTTTCTTGGAATGTTGAGAGTCCATGTTGAGAGGAGGCGTTCAAACCAGTAAGGTCACACGGTTGTCCAGTAGTGTAACGGCTCACACGGGGGAGTCACAAAGTTTCTAGAAAGGGTCATGGCCTTTATTTTAAAAACCGATTTACTCCGACATTCAAGAGTGTGAAGGCAGTAGGGAGCGGGAGTGACGACACACTTGGCGCTGGTGTTCCTGGGTAATTTGTTTTTTTTTGGTCCCCCTACCCCTTTTGCTGTTATGCTTACCAGTTAAAATGCTGCCCGTCTGTAAACGTTTATGAAGACGCGTGAAAACAAAACTCATTAAAATTCAGGAGGCGAAGGTCGCAGGTCAGAGTCTCCCATTTTAATTAAAACTGTAGATGACCTCCCGCCCTGTGCAAAGACCACAGTTACTGTCGACAGCAGGCCCGGATATTTACATCTCGAGGCAAAAAGGGAATAACAGTCGCCCGACACACTGAATCAGCAATGACCCTGGGAGAGGAGGCCATCTCACTTAAATAAATCATTGGAAGACAAACCGTACCTTCACCATGCCCAGTCAGCACTTATCTAATGAGACGTCCATTAATGTTAATGCTAATGGGTGACATTACCAGGAAAGAGTGAGAGTGTTCTGGGCAGAGCAGGAGTGCCAAAGCCTCACCGGTGTCACTCAGTCAATCAGTCATCTTTAATCTGACCACCACTAGGGTGGCACCAAGCAGAAATGTTCTCGTACACGTCAGGGGTAACTTGTAGAATGTCATTGGATTACACAGGTCACCAGCACAATGGAGCGGTGCCACCCAAACAGCCGACGTTAAGAAATGGAACTAAAAGTCTGATAGCTGAAGCTGATAAAGCTCATGGCTTTCTCTTTTCATAACTGTGCTGTAAATGTTAGCTCAGCCTGCAAAGAAACTGCGCCCATAAGGCACGTAAAATGTCAACACAGCCTTAAGTTAAGAGGGCAAGGCGCCTGGCATTCCAGTGTAAACAGCACCACCAACACGGACAGTCTGCCCATTAACATGTTGAGTGCCAGAGTGAAGAACAGGTAACTGTATTCTTGATGCCAACCTTAAATCTAGTGTTATTTTAATATACTTGATACAGTGAGGACATTTTTAGTGAACAGAACTACCAGTTCTTCAAAAAAAGATTTGAGTTACTTCACAGTTGGCACATGGAATAGAAAATTCTTTGCCTGTGGCTGCCGTGCGAGAACAGCTTTCTGCACACCAGTAGTGATGGGCGACTTGCAACAACTCATCTGTGAATCATGGGAATCGATTACAAGCATCAACAAGTCGAGTCCGAGGAGCAGTCGTTCATTTTGTGAATGCTGGTGGAAGTTTTAAAACTCGTGTGCAGGAACAGCCTGAAAATCTGGAGCCTCGACTTGCATCACTAAGGATTCTTTGGAGTTCAAACTACATCAGTATTAGCAAACGAAAACTCTAACAATCCACGTGCATTACAACGTATTTAATGTTTGCAAAGATTCGTTACTGGGAAGGTTTTAAACAATATTAAAAGTAATACGTTTATGTTCCTTAGTACATTCAACAAATCACTCGCATAAAACTGAACCTCGTAAAAATATTATTCTCATTTCTAACAATTCTGTGTGTTCAACTTTACTTTGACGTACACTTTGATTTTTAAAAAACAGCTCATTGACCGGAATGTGCATGGATCGTGACTGGATTTGTTTTAGTTTAAGCAGAATCATTAGATAAATAGATAGATACTTTATTAATCCCAAGGGGAAATTCACATTAAACCGAGAGCCAGCTGCACCATTCTCATTCCTTTGAGTCGCAAAATATAAACGAGTCACATGACTCTCACTTACCTGGGATTCTGGAATTTAACTTCTTATTTTAAATTATGGCATCTTTAAATAAGACATCTTAAAAATCAGTGGTTCTCAATCTGTGGGGCGCGCCCAAAGTAACAAAAAAGGGGGTGCGAATGTTGCCATATGTGGCATAATTTTGCTATTCGTAGGAAAATTTTAAACTTGTAGCGGTGTATTGGCAGCAAAAAATATAGGAATAAATTTTATTAGGGTTTCAAAAAAACGTTAGGGGGGGCGTGATTAAAACTGTTATGAAAACTCGGGTCGCAAATACTTAAAGGTTGAGAAACACGGTCTTAAATAATGTCTTCAGATTTCTGTTCAGTGTCGTAGGAATACTCATCATGTTATATAGGATTTACGAGGGACGTTCAAAACATTTCTGCACCTTTATATTCTCATTGTGAATGGTGAAAGTGGGAGGAAGAGTAGTAATTGGGCATTAAAAAGTCGGTACGACGCTGGGAACATTGCATCGCAAACGAAGGGGACTGTGTGGGAAATGTTTTTGAAATTCTTTATATAGAAAATACGCTAGCGTGGCTGTCTGTTTGTCTGTCCAGGATTTTAAATCACCGGTCGCTCGCAAATCATTTGATCTATTGACCTGAAATTTGGTACACTTGTACTACGCAACATCTACTGTCCGCTTACAGGGTGATGATTCACCTCCAAGGTTATTCCTCTTTTTATTTTAAATTTTGTTTTATTCAAGAATCAACTCTCGGCAGTGATGGGTAAGGTGGTAGGGATGAGAATGGAGACCGTAGGCATGCACCACACGGCTGCCGTTCTCATTCCCTACCACCTTCGCCATCACTTCCCCTACCTCTTCATATCTTAAATTATTCTTGAGGCAGTAGGAACTGGGCATTAAAAAGTTGGTACGACGCTGGGAAAACTGCATCTCAAACGAAGGGGACGGTGTAGGACACTCACAGACGCGACCACTTCCAACTACAGAGGGATCACACTCCTCAAAAGTCTATTTGGGGGTCCTGGAGAGGAGGGTCCGTCGGATAGTCAAGCCTCGGATTCAGGAGGAACAGTGTGGTTTTTGTCCTAGTAGTGGAACAGTGGACCAGCTCTACACCCTTGGCAGAGTCCTAGAGGGTGCATGCCCAACCAGTCTACATGTGTTTTGTGGACCTGGAAAAGGCGTTCGACCGTGTCCCTCGGGGAATCCTGTGGGGGGTGCTCCGGGAGTATGGGGTACCGGACCCCCTGATAAGGGCTGTTCAGTCCCTGTACGATCGGTGTCAGAGCTTGGTCCGCATTGCCGGCAGTAAGTCGAACCCGTTTCCAGTGAGAGTTGGACTCCGCCAGGGCTGCCCTTTGTCACCGATTCGGTTTATAAAACTTTTCTGGACAGAATTTTTAGGCGCAGCCAGGGTGTTGAGGGGGTCCGGTTTGGTGGGCTCAGGATTGGGTCACTGCTTTTTGCAGATGATGTTGTCCTGTTTGCTTTGTCACGCCGTGATCTTCAGCTCTCTCTGAATCGGTTTGCAGCCGAGTGTGAAGCGGCTGGGATGGGAATCAGCACCTCCAAATCCGAGACCATGGTCCTCAGCCGGAAAAGGGTGGAGTGCCCTCTCAGGGTTGGGAGCGAGATCCTGCCTCAAGTGGAGGAGTTCAAGTATCTCGGGGTCTTGTTCACGAGTGAGGGAAGAATGGAGCGCGAGATCGACAGGCAGATCGGTGAGGCATCCACAGTGATGAGGGCTCTGCGTTGGTCTGTCGTGGTGAAAAAGGAGCTGAGCCGTAAGGCAAAGCTCTCAATTTACCAGTCGATCTATGTTCCTACCCTCATCTGTGGTCATGAGCTATGGGTGGTGACCGAAAGAACGAGATCGCGAATACAAGCGGCTGAAATGAGTTTCCTCCGCAGGGTGTCTGGGCTCTCCCTTAAAGATACGGTGAGAAGCTCAGAGTAGAGCCGCTGCTCCTCCGCATCGAGAAGAGTCAGATGAGGTGGCTCGGGCATCTGATCAGGATGCCTCCTGGACGCCTCCCTGGTGAGGTGTTCTGGGCACGTCTAACCGGGAAGAGGCCCCAGGGAAGACCCAGGACACGCTGGAGGGACTATGTCTCCCGGCTGGCCTGGGAACGCCTTAGAATTCCCCTGGAAGAGCTAGAAGAAGTGGCCAGGGAGAGGGAAGTCTGGGCATCTCTGCTCAAGCTGCTGCCCCCGCGACCCGACCTCGGATAAGCGGAAGAGATTGGATGGATGGATGGATGGATGGATAAACGTATCAAGTGCATTTGTTTTTTCATTCTCCTTATTTCAGAAGCCCCCTGTCCTCCGTCTACATTTACTACTCCTGAATAAGCTCGTAGTTCGCTCTACTGCCCTGAAGATGGTTTACGAGGCATCCGGTTAACACATCACCCAATACAAGTTCACTCGTATTTACCTGTCAAAGTGTTCACAATGCAAGGACCCTTAAAGTCACTGTATTTATTTATATTATATAAAAACACACAATAACATCACACAACACAACACACTGTGTGCGCTTCAAAAATGTGACACACTGCCTTACATAGAATTGGCGACGCAGATCCATCCAAAATGCTCTTCTGCTTGATTTAGTGATGCCAGTCTGCCTAAACACTCTATACATATTAACTTACACATGAATGAGTTACACTCGAGGACGAGCGAGTTTGAAAGCAAGGCCTACGTTAACTGGGGGAAACCATCTTGTTTGCGCCAGCTCTACTGCCATGCATGAGAGAATTTTCTGGAAATGGTTCATTTAACATTGTAAGTATCCAAATAGAAACCTGAGCTTTGGATTATGCGACACAAGTCAGAGTATTTTTTGTTTGTTTGTGATCCAATGGGCAGCCTCATTGGGGACCCACACTGAACAACAAATTTTTTTATTATCTCATGAGATTGTAAATTTTCTTGGCATTCTTTACAAACAATGGGGGGGTAACTTAACAATACTGTAGATGGTGATGTTGTAGCAGTGCTACTATGAGTTAAAACTGCATCTCCCAACAGTCCCTGCAGGGGCTGTTGGGGTCAAAGGTGGTCAGAGGGATTTAAAAGGAGGGCAGGTGTCCAAGGGAAAAAGGATAAAGTGTTTGTTGTTGTTGTATTTTGCATTTCATTTACCTGTTGGACTGCCGTCTGTTAATGAAGTCATATTTAGTTGCTGTGTCCTGGATTGTGTCGTTGTTGGGGTCTCGATCGTCTGTCTACCTGCGTGCTGAGGACTGTTTGTGGATTCACGTCTTTCCCACAAGTATAGCAGCGCTCCTGAACCATCCATCTGTCCGTCCGTCTTCACCCTTACAGTGTCTACCGGTAGGACTGTTTTTAATTCCCTTACAACATACAGATCTCTGGACTTACTCTCGTCATCTCTCATTACATCCGGTGTGATTGTCCATGGACTTTGCTGTGTGGAGTTTGTGTTTATATGTTTAATGTAATATCGCCGTAGGGGTACAGGGGTGGTATTATTTATATTATTTAATTGTTGTTATTCCCCAGTGTGCTTTCTTTTGTCTCTGTTTTTGAGTGTGTGCGGGTTGGGCCAAGGCTGGGGGCGTCCCTGGGATCTCCTCTACAAAAATAAATAAATCACAGTCCTATGGACGGTGTGAATCTTAGTGGCACCGGACCGCTGCAATGTACCACTTTAAGATTGTGTGGCAAGTGTTCTAATATCTCAAATCACACCTCTGGACATGCATCTATGGGATTTCACAGCTTGTGACATCAGTCCTTGGCATCGTATTCCATTATTTGTTTCAAACATCTCAAAGATGGTATGAAAAGACAGTGACCGTGTGTTTCATGTTTCCATATGCCATGGAGTCAAAAGCACTGCTGATGTTACAAACCTTCTGCAATGCAATGCTGGACCGAGCACATCAGCGAGGGGACGGTGCGTCCAGAAATGGAATACGGTTCTTGTGAGCTCTCTGCTATCTGGATATTCGTTTTAGTAAACAGACTTTAGAATTTGTATTATTCCTCTGACAATGCCAACCTTCTTCACTCCTGAGCAAGTGACAACACATCTAAACATTTGAATGTGTGGTTACAAATGGCACCCGGTTACTAATACTGTCCACTCTCCTTTCATCTAAATGGCTTGGTGAAGAGAGGAAGGCTACGGCACTTTGGAGATGTATAAAAATAAAAATAGGAAACCACGCAAGACCTGAACACAAGGAAGAAAAAGGTCACTTAACACTAAAGACTGGCACAAGGGCACTCTCCTGACCTTCATGTAAGCGGCCTCCGTCTCTGCGATCGTGCGGTCAAAATCGTTACGTGCTGCCAGCTTCCGTGCCAGGCTCTCATTGACTCGGCTGAGTTTCTCAGTCAGAATGCGAATGTCGTTTTGCAGCTTCACTTTTTCCTCCTCTTCCCTCAAAATCTGCTTGTTAATGTCGTCCCGCTTTGAACACAGCTCTTCAATACCTGCAAAACAAAGAGAGGCTCTAATCAGAGTGCTCAATAAGAGACAGACAGACAGGGGGGTCCGGGCACAGAGTCGTCATTAGAACGGAGGCCCTCTACAGGTCCCTTTCCTCGCAGATTCAGTGGTGGCTCACGCATCCATGTTGTTTTTACAGCAGCTGCCTACTGCTCATTGGAATGCGACTTTGGTATGTGATGGGACCCTTTGTGGAGGAGGAGCTGGAGGGCAATGTGTGTGGCTGCCTGTCCAGTGAACACCATTAGCTCTTCAGCGGACCCTGACAGACCACCTCATCTGTCAGTACACAATTTAAAAACCATCAAACCGATGGGCTGTTGAGGATGGCATTCATGTTGGGACAAATGATGGACGAGATCAACAACCTTTCACTGCTTCTCTGTGTGACCCGAGAGCCAAAGGACTTCACCCTCCAGTCCATACCATGAGCAGGTTTAAAACATTTACTGATTATTACCTTGAGCATTCCTCAGGACCTGCCGATGACCTCTTTAGGTTGAAAAATTAGGACCACCCCATAATATTCTAACCTCCTGTGCCCCTTTCTTTCCTAAATGTTGAATTTTTCAGAATCATTTTGTGGACCACCAGGGTGCGGACAGCCGCCCTAACCTGACACAGACAGGCAGAGATGCCACATGTTTTATTTTCAGTTCCCAGCACACCATGCTCACAGGGCAAAGCCCAGCACAGTCCCTTTTCCTCCTTCTTTCTTTGCCACCTCCTCCCGATTCTGGCCCCTTTTATAGGGCACCCAGAAGTGCGCCAGGTGCTCCCAATTCTTCTCCCGGCAGCACTTTCGGGTGTGGTGGAAGTGCTGCAGCCCAGGATTCGGCCATTGTCCAGGCGCCCCCTAGCCCCAGCAAGGTCCCGCGTCCAAGCTCCAAACCCGTGCCTCCAACTGTGAGCCGGGGGAGGTATTGCCCCGAATGTGCCCTTTCCCCTGGTCCTTCCATCACAGGGGCGTCCGGCCATCCGCCACACCATCTATTGAGTAACACACTCCTGCACGGGGAGAGCAGTTACAGCATACAAGATGATGCCACGCACTTCACTGCCCATCCAGAAGGTCGTTACTGCCATGTGTTCAGGGCCCAGTGAGGGGCTTACTTGCACATGCCAATCACAAGTCCAATCATGAGCGAGTGTCAAAGCCTTACCTCCAAACATCAGTCTTCCTAACCAACAAAATCTCAGAACACTTGTTTTCAACGGCCTCCCATTATAAATGAAGGGCTGCAGCCGAAACGGGTGAGAAAAGGTCAAGGGACACGAGAGGAAAGGTCTGCATCAGTGGAGCGGTACTCTACAAATCATGTGACCAACCTCCACCAACGGTGGCATGGCGACTGTAAAGGCAGAAGTTCTGCTTGTCACGGAGGGTGGAGTGCTAATGTCACATGTCACACAGAGTACAGCACATTCAGCCAGCTGTGTTTGGACTCAAGTGTACAGAAAACACTCAGACATCTGTGAGCCGCACTTGGAAAACATCTCAGGAGAACATTCACCGTCACAGAAATATGGCTGACAAACCTGAAGGATGCTCGGCCTCTTATGATTAAACACTCGGGCGTCTTCCTTTCTACGGTTTACTTGGCGCACTCTGTGAGCCACCATTTTGAGAAGTCTTCACTGCTACCCAAACATTTCAGACTGTCAAAGCTACAGATAATCAGCTGCTCGGTGGACACAAGAGGACACATGTCCAGTTCTTTTACGTCTCTCTAAATCAGCCAAGCATTGACATAACTGGAAAAACACCACACAGCTTGAACTCCATTTTCAATTAGAGAGCAATACACAAAATGCTGGGCCGCTCTTCATCGCTTATTGAAACATGAGTGGGACTGATCAGCCGGGTACACATAAGCAATCCAGCTATGAACTGCCATCTGAAATGTAGGATCTGTGCAGATGGTCATGTGGCACAACTAACATCTACATGGCTTACGTACTTCTGCCAACAGAAAATCAAAGCCCACAAGTCTGCAGTCGCCAAATTGGCATTCGCTTAATAGTTGACAGCACTACTCTGATGTTCATTTTCGAGTCACCATCATTACTGCCAACACAGTGGTGCCAGGACAAGAATCTAACCCAGGGGTGTCAAACTCCAGTCCTGGAGGGCCGCAGTGGCTGCAGGTTGTCATTCTCACCCTTTTCCTAATCAGTTTGCACGGCTAATTCACTTCTTTTCCCGTTCATTTTCGTAGCCCAGTTTTTACGGATTGTTTTCTCGATTCTTTTCTTCATTAAATGGCAGCCAAACACAAACGAGATGTGAAATAAGCCAACAGATGACCAGATAATTTCACTCCAAGCACTCTTGTTAATGAGAAGCGGATTCTTGCTGTTCATTAAATCTGTTATTTATTTCCATGCCCTGTTGCAGCAGACATTTCCAAAACTGTTGATTTTCTGTTTTTTTTTCCTAAGACCACCATTTTGGTGACCTGAGAGATCGACCTGACTGAGACCTTCACTATTCTTTATTTTCAGATATTGTGAGATGGGCACAAGGTGAGCTGTTCATGTGGCACCTCGTTTTGTGTCTCGTTATTGTTGGACTGCTAATTAAGGAAAAAGAAACTAAGGGGGGGTCTCAAGTTAATTAAAATGAAGGCAATAAGTTAATTAGCAGCAAAAACTGGTCACTGATGAAGAAGAAGATGGTTAGAATGAAACCCTGCAGCCACTGCGGCCCTCCAGGACCAAAGTCTGACATCCCTGATCTAACCCTTAACAAACCAAAAGGCGATGGGCACAGACTTCAGAAAGCACACAACAACAGGGACATCTACTGTACACCCCAGAGGGTTTAGGTTTAAAATTTCAATGAGTGACCGTCACTGATGAACTGAAGTGGGCAAAACACATTCCACCTCTGGTCAGAAAGACTCACCAGCACCTTTACATCCAAAAGACGTCCGAGGCCAGCTGGCATTTCCCCGTCTCTGCCCATGAGCTTCTACAGGTGCCCACTGGAGTCCTTCCTTACAGGCCTTATCACATCCTGAATGTAAAGCCCTGAAAAGGGCGATGAAGGTGGCACAGAATGTGAATGGCACCCTGCCATTTTCTGTTTAGAACAAACAACACTCACCGCCTTAGAAAGGCAAACAAGATTATTAAAAACCTCAGCCGTCATGCCCAGTCTTTATCAGCCTTCCCTTTCTGGAACAGTTCCTAGCTGAGAGGTTGCTGAAGAGTCACTCATAATAAATAATACTGTGACATATAAAACAGTACATACAAGTATACAATACATACTCTATACTATATAGAGCATGCCAAGGATATTTTATTTATTGCATGCTTGCCAACCTGTTCAAGCACAAATATCCCTGCACTATGTACATGACAATAACTTGACTGATCAGCTGTAACACAAACCATACAAAAGAGGGCGCTAGAATTCACTAAATGACAGTTTCCAGACCCATATGCTGCGGTGGGTTGGCGCCCTGCCCGGGGTTTGTTTCCTGCCTTGCGCCCTGTGTTGGCTGGGATTGGCTCCCGCAGACCCCCATGATCCTGTAGTTAGGATATAGCAGGTTGGATAATGGATGGATGGATGGACGGACAGACCCATATTAGGACTAAATGCCGGCCCTGTGGAGTTCTAGCAATTTCCTTTAAGAAGGGCACCACTTTTAGTTCACAGGCCGAGGTTGTGCTCTGCACTTGGGTATTGGGAAGAATTAGGGATGTTGGTAATTACATCTCCTTTGAGATGGAGTCCAGACAATATGGCACAATCATGTTTTGAAGCTGCGTGCTCTTTGAAGTTTTATTTTTGATCCTGATTAACATAAATGCTACCTGGACATGTTGGCCCGTAAATGTGATGACACTATGTGGGCTCCACTCATTTAAGGGAAAGCAGTGCAGTTTGAATGAGAACGCACTACCCGATGCCAATCTCTTTCGCTCCACGAACATTAGGCGAACTGCCCTCGCACTTCACTTGATTTCCATCTGCTCAGCAGTTTTGCTACAGCAATTAGCAAGTGGATGTTGCTTCATCTGCCCTCACCTCCCACTTGAAGTTATAAATTAAAACAAAACTGCATAAAAGCTAATGTAGCTCAAGAACACTCCTCAATAATAAGGAAACAATAAAAAACAACTCTGATGTTTCCTGCACACAACTTCCCTTATTAGAGAGGAGTTTAAAAGCGGGCGCTGCTGATACAGGGCATTGCCGCATCCACCACATGGCAAGCCAACTCAGGATCCCATATTAGGACCCAAGTGCAGCCATGCAGCGTGACACCTCAGCACCACACCAGTTCAGGTGGAACGGAACAGTGGGAGGTTTTTTTATCGTAGCCCGAGTGCCAATTCTGCCACCAACCCCCAGGTTTTTCCCCTACAGGTTGGAGGGCCTACTTGCAGGACTGGATGCAGATTAGCGTCATACCCAGGACCCCTATTAAAGCCGAAGATTTAAAATTTTGACCCCATCATAACTGAATGCATAGGGACAATATTATATGTGTAATGACAAAACATTTTCAAACCTTTCTGGAAACCTCTTTTCACTTTGTCATTATACGGGTTACTGAGCGTGGACCGATGGGCAAGAATGACAAATGTATCAATTTAAAATTAAATCTACAACACAATAAAGTGTGAAGAAAGTGAAGGGGTCTGACCACCTTCTGAATCCCAACACAGAGAGAACCGTCACTTCAAAAGCAGTCACACTGACCCTTTCTGTGTACTATCCATATGTTCTCTCGTTCATTTGAGGCCCTGTGCTGCTAGCGTATCAGGTGCACTTGCACCCGTGTCCGACAACATGTGCGTGCATTTTTAGGCATTATGGTCAAATTTGCTTAGACTCGATGCAAAGACCCTCAATTCATGTTTGCTGCACTGGAATAGACAGCCATGACATGCAGCATGGTAACAGTTGGAAAACAATGCTGCACGTCCTCTCCATGACACACCAACACGGAGGACTTTCAGCCAATGAATTATTCAGCAAAGTACGTCAAGAAATGCAACTGGGGCTCCTCTACACCAGCAGTAATACGTCTTTATAGCACCCCACTGGGTCTGGGACAGACAAGTCAGACATTTTACTTTTTAATTGTCTTGCTTTATCTGGTGTGTTCAGATCAAAGAGTGTGTGTGTGTATTACTTACTTACCTTCTGTGAAAAGTCAAATTTCCCCGTCAGGATAAAACGAGACCCCTTTTATTGGCTAACTAAAAAGATTACAATATACAAGCTTTCAAGGCAACTTGGGCCTCTTCTTCAGGCGAGCTAAACTTCTGTCTTTTATATATACAGCAAGTATACAAGGACACATGTATAAAAAATAATCTAGAAAAATAAGAAATTAAATTTCTTTCACATCTCACAGTCCCGACGTGTGTTTATGCCGTAGCTGCCCATCTTCACCCACAGTCTTGGTCTTCACTGGCTCAGTAGACGTTGGTGTGGTGGGCAACAGGCTGGTAACTTTCCTTCCCTGTGCCAGTTTATACTCCGTTCTTACTTACTGTACTGACCCTGCTGGAAAAATGAAAGGTTCCAAGAAAATGCCTCGGGTCCAAAAAAACAACTTTATACTTTTAATATATTTAATGGGAAACTTTGACAATGTGCAGGACTGCAGTAACTACAGGGGAATAAAACTGATGAGCCACAGCATGAAGTTACGGGAAAGAGTAGTGGAAGCTCAGTTAAGAAGGGAGTTGATGATTAGTGAGCAGCAGGATGGTTTCATGCCAAGAAAGAGCACCACAGATGTAATGTTTGATCTGAGGGTGTTGATGGAGAAGTAGAGAGAAGGCCAGAAGGAGTTGCATTGCGTCTTTGTGGACCTGGAGAAAGCAAATGATAGGGGTACTCGAGTGGAGCTGTGGTATTGTAAGAGTAAGTGGCAGAGAAGTACATAAGAGTTGTACAGGATATGTACGAGAGAAGTGTGACAGTGGTGAGGTCTGCGGTAGGAGTGACAGAGGTGGGATTACATCAACTCTGAGCCCCTTCTTATTGGCAATGGTGATGGACAGGTTGACAGACGAGATTAGACAGGAGTCCCCATGGACGGTGATGTTTGCTGATGACATTGTGATCTGCAGGTTGATGAGACCCTGGAGAGGTGGAGATATGAGAGGAGAGGAATGAAGGTCAGTAGGACCACCAAGACAGAATACATGTGTGTGAATGAGAGGGAGGTCAGTGGAATGGTGAGGATGAGGGGAATAGAGCTGGTGAAGGTGGAGGAGTTTAAATACTTGGGATCAACAGTACAGAGTAATGGGGAGTGAAGAGAGGTGAAGAAGAGAGTGCAGGCAGGGTGGAGAAGAGTGTCAGGAGTGATTGGTGACAGATGGGTACCAGCAAGAGTGAAAGGGAAGGTCTACAGGACAGTAGTGAGACCAGCTATGTTATATGGGCTGGAGACGGTGGCACAGGAGACAGGGCTGGAGGTGGCAGAGTTAAAGATGCTGAGATGTCCATTGGGTGTGACGAGGATGGACAGGATTAGAAATGAGTACATTAGAGGGTCAGCTGAAGTTGGACAGTTGGGAGACAAAGTCAGAGAGGAGAGATTGTGTTGGTTTGGACATGTGCAGACGAGAGAGATGGGTGCGAAGGATAGAGCTGCCAGGGAAGAGGAAAAGAGGAAGGCTTAAGCGAAGGTTTATGGATGTGGTGAGAGAGGACAAGCAGGTGATGGGTGTGACAGAACAAGATGGAAAGGACAGAAAGATATGGAAGACGATGATCTATTGTGGCAACCCCTAATGGAAGCAGCTGAAAGAAG
The DNA here is from genome assembly GCF_900747795.2 of Erpetoichthys calabaricus. Lineage (NCBI taxonomy): Eukaryota > Metazoa > Chordata > Cladistia > Polypteriformes > Polypteridae > Erpetoichthys > Erpetoichthys calabaricus. The sequence goes on along the minus strand of NC_041402.2, from coordinate 194,811,084 downwards.
AAGAAGAAGACAGGTTTATTGATTAATCCCTGGAACTACTGCAACATTTTTTTTTGTTCTTTATTTCGCTTTATACAATTTCTTGTATTAGGAATTTGTTAGTTTTCGCATACCCCTTGGGGTCAGAGCGCAGGGTCATCCATTGTACAGCGCCCCTGGAGCAATTGCAGGTTAAGGGTCTTGCTCAAGGGCCCAGCAGAGTAGGATCTCTTTTGGCAGTGACAGGGATTTGAACCGGCAACCTTCTGGATACCAGCACAGATCCTTAGCCTCAGAGCCACCATGCCACTCCGCATATTTGAGTGTATATGTGGGGGGTTATTTAAAACGGCACTTTTTCCCTACTAATTCTAAAAGAAGATAATCTGAATAACCCTAAGGCGCATTACAGCAGTACTGTACTCCAGTGGTCATAAGGAGCAATTCAAAGTCAGAGCAGCCCCTGCTTACTACAGCTTCACAAATCGCCAAGAATAACCAGGACTGATCAGTGCAGGAGGCTGAATGACAGATTCTTATCTAAATAAACACTTCAGTCTCTCCATAAACATGCAGCACACCGACGCTCACTTTCATTTGAAATGTGTAACTTACCTAGAATTAGTCCTGTAAACTGAATGACTAAACACAACCGTTAATGCCTGAAGTGTTTCAAATCATTTTAAATAAATGGCAGAGATCTTCAACAGAATGAACGCCACCTTTCTCACAGACGTTGCATTTTCATTACATTTCTAGGTTTTGATCCAAAATACAAACGGCACAGAACAGCAACGCTGCTTCCTTAGAGCATTAGGAGCCCAAGCAGTGGCACATTTCCTAGTATATCTGCGTGGAGTTTGTACAGGTGTACAGTGTCCTCCCACACCCCCCCCCCCCCATGTTAGTTAAACTGGTGCCCTTCTGTACGACTGTACCCTGTGATGAACTGGTGTCCCATTTAAGGTTGGTTCTGGTTAAAATGGGAAAGAAAACACTCCAGCTCCCAGGACAAGTGATGCGATGGCAGTTTATCATTCTCATGAGCCAAAACTGGGGAATGTTGTCTTTAGTTGACCCCATTCAATCACACCCTGCGTTGCTAGTCTGAAATAAGCACTTCTACATTCCAGTACATGCGTTTCCTGCACGGTTTTCCCAAACCCACTCACTTTCGTAAGCTTCTCACTTCTCCGTGCAGAGCCACAGCAATAACAGGTGCAAGGCAGGAGGAGCGTCAGACGGAATGCCAGCGTGTTGCAGGAAGCAGGTGAACTACACACCCACGTTCTTTTCCAAGAAAATGTATAAAGAAAAATATTTCAGTTGCTTTTTGGTAAACATTCAGCAAAGGAACAGATGGACTCTGAGATTTGTGAACATGCAAAGGGTGAATGGGAGACCCTCCACGTCTAAAGCCTGCACAATCAGCAGGTGGTCGAATAGTTTAAATCTCGTACATGAATGACGGTCAGCTATTGTTGTAGTCCATTTACTTGACTGTGTACATCTACATTCAAGTCCCTTTACTGGCATGCGTCCCAGGTATGTCAAAGACTAAAAAAAAAAGGAACCATTTGTACAGCATTCTAATCTAACAAAGTTAACTCAGGAAAAAGGGACCTAGCAGATAATAAATAAATAAATAACAAAGAGCATTGTGGAGCACATTGCAAATGACAGGGCCTGCAAACGAACGTGCCAATTAAAAAGGCAGGCAAAGTGATGGAGGTAGATAGGTTTGCAGATGGTAGTAGTAGAGCAGAGAATGAAGACACAATGGAGTGCCGTTGTGAACAACGCTGCACATCCTCTCCATGACACCAAAACACGGAGGACTTTCAGCCAACAAATCATCAGAAGTGTGTCAAGAAACTACTGGAGCTCCTTCAGAACGACGGCAATACGCCTTTATAATGCGTCACTGTGTCTACTCTTTACCTTTAGCCCAATCAGAAGCTAATTGTGGGGTGTATTATTAATGTATTTAGCTCTTAATCAACCGTCAATCCACGTACTTTCCAACCAGCGTAATCGAGTTGAGTGCGGTCAGAGGAGAACAAATCCAGGCAGGATGTGATGGCATGTCAGAAGCCAACTCAATAAGTTGTGCCACTCCATCACAGGGTACTCCAGTGAACACACAGACCTATGCAACTTAAACTTGTCAATACACCTAACAGCACATTTCTGGGATGTGGGCAGAAATCAAGCAACTAGCAGTAAGGCCACCATCATCATAAAGACAGAGCAGACCATGTTTAAAAACCAGCACAGCTGGAAAGGTACAAATGCCAAGCCTGTAAATCATTCTTATACTTAAATAAACAGCAAACTTTATAAAAAGTGTACCTCACTGAGGGAAGTCATAAAAAACAAATGTTCATGTCAAATAGAAAACCACACACACACACACACACACACACACACACACACACACACACACACACACACACACACACATGCCAATGATGAATTAATGCACTGCTAAAGGAAGCCATTACAGTGCCAGCATTAAAAGGGAGCAGCCTTGTTGTAAAGCACTTCGACATTGTGGAAGGCACTCATTTACATACTGAGAAGTGCAACCCAACGTGGGCTGCAATAAATCAGGCCAGGCAAAGAACTTGTGTGTGTGTGTGTGTGTTTTTTCTTGGGTGGGTGGGTTAGCACAGGAGGGCTAAACAGACTTTACTGTTTGTTCAGTTAAATCACTATGTTATGAAGTAAGGATTTTGTTAATTCATTCATTAATATCTCTGCAAAGACAGGAGCATCAAGTAAATTGCAATTGAATACAAGAACAAAAAAAAAAACAAAACACATACATACATATATAACTTATTTCCCAAGTTCTGTCTTTTGGGAACAACATAGAAATTAGAAAACTATGTATGGCTTTAAAAAAAAAAAAAAAATTATATATAAATATTTTATTTAGTATCTATGTTATAGCGGCACGGTGGCGCAGTGGGTAGTGTTGCTGCCTCACAGTAAGGAGACCCGGGATCGCTTCCTGGGTCCTCCCTGCATGGAGTTTGCATGGGTTTCCTCCCCCAGTCCAAAGACATGCAGGTTAGGCGCATTGGCGATTCTAAATTGCCCCTGGTGTGTGCTTGGTGTATGAGTTTGTGCGCCCTGCCCAGGGTTTGTTTCCTGCCTTGTGCCCTGTGCTGGCTGGGATTGGCTCCAGCAGATCTCCATGACCCTGTAGTTAGGATATAGCAGGTTGGTTAATGGATGGATGGATCTGTATTATAATAAGAAAAATCCTGCGATGAGAGGAGAGTTTTTGGAAGATTTCTTCAAGTCCTGCGAGATGAGATTTTGGCCATGAGATTTTTTTTCAAGTCCCGCCCTCCTCTCAACCACGCCCACTGCCCTCTCACCTCTCCTTCGTGTGAATGCTTTTGACAGACACATTTTCTGCTCTCTCAGCTCAGCTTATAAATTTTAACGTTTAAAGTTCCCAATTAAAGAAAATGTATTATGTCCAAATCTTATTGAAGAATAAGTTATCAAAAGAAGAAATGCGTACACGGGCAATCCTAGCAGCGAGAAACGATGAAGTGAAACGAATTAATGCAAAAATGTCAATTGGTTACACGGCATATTGGTTAAATGCGTATTAATAGACTCTGCTGAAGCAGTTGGTGGTGATGGTGCAGAAGATGAAAACATCAACTTACAATATCACGAAGAATATCTACAACCGCTAACACTGTCTGAACTTCCACCGGTCGAATTACTGTAGAAAGAAGGATGTATCCAAGAAAGGTAATGTAGTCCATCTTCAGGGGAATAACATGAGAAACCAAAGGAGATCTTGATATGCCATTCGTATTAAAACGTTTACAGTTTCCCGTTAGAATAACTTTTGCTATGACAATTAACAAATCTCAGAGCCAAACCATCAAAAAAGTTGTTTTATTTAATAGAGCGAAAGAAATGAAATTCAGTCACAGGCAGTTATACGTTGTGTTGTCACGATGAAAGTCCAAACACAGAATCAAAATTCAATGCAATATTGACGAAAAGTTAAATTCCAAATATTGTTTTTTACTGAAGTTTTACAGTAAAAGTGGAAGTTTAAAAAGTAGCTTTTGCTAGGACAATTAAGAAATCACAGAGATAAACATTCGAAAGAGTCAATTTATTTAATAGAGAGAAAGAAACGAAACTTACTCACGGCCAGTTATATGTGGCGTTGTCATGATAAAAGTCTAAACATGGAATCAAGATTCAATGCAATATTGACAAAAAGTTAATTAAAAAAAAATTGTCTTTAACTGAAGTTTTACAGTAAAAGTGGAAGTTTAAAAAGGATTTGCGTGTTAATTTCAAAGCCAAACAGAACCAAATCATATAACTCAACAAATACCTCTAATGCAACATGAAACATAATTTTCTTTCAATTTACTCCATTTTACTATTTTTTACTATAATTACTCGCTGTAATGTAAAATAGTTAGTTCTATTATGCATATCTAACAATTCCCATGAAATAATCGGTTTAAATTGTACATCTGCTTCCCTACACGCGAGTGGCAGAGCCATGAAGTGGCTAGTGCATAGCGCCCGCCCGGGGGGTTGGCGAGGTAAGAGCAGGGGGCAAAGCCCCCTAGTCTTGAAATAAAGAACAACACGTACATTTAAAAAACACAAATGATTCCACTCACATATACATTTCATTAATAAAAAAATAAAACAGGTCATGTAGCCTCTTCAGTCCCTGTGTCATCATAGCACTAAGGTTTAACTGTCAGAGCGCAGGAGACACTCTTTAAAAATATTAAAATAAAAAGTCGCGAGCGGCAGACCTGAAAAGTGGCTAGCGTGTAGCACAGGCCCGGGGATTGGCAAACAAAGGGCAAAGCCCACTAGTATGTATGTATGTATGTATGTATGTATAAATAAATAAACCAAGCGGTTAGATGGGAATAATGTATTTTTTTTCTTTTTAACAATATTTTCCATTCTACTTTTCTAGTTTTCTAATTGGTTAATTAATCCATTATTTACTAATTAGTGGGTCTGATGCTAAAGTAGTTGCAGCCTTTGATTATTCAGCGTTTTTTGCCAGGGTGTCTGCTCAGCTCGTTTTTAATTGTCATTAACAAGATACATCGAAGAGGGAAAACTGCACAGAGAAAGGGCAAAATAGAACGAAATCAACAAATGAGAGTTAAGGATTTAAATCAATAGCAAAAGCAGAAAGATATCTAAATGTCTTATAAATGTAAAAATCCTGTTGCTGTGCTTTTCTGAATGTAGAATAAGAGAAAAAAAAAAATACCAGCCAATTAAACGAGAGGAGTGTTATCAGGTGCTGTCACGGATTAGGAATCTGGTGGGAACAAAAACCTGCAGCCACAGGACAGGGGGTCCCCAGGATTGAGTTTGGAAAGCACTGGGTTACAGCAGTACAGTGCTGTTCACAGACTCTTAGCAGCAATCCTGCTGTGCCCCAAATTAACCAGTGCTGTACCCAGTCTTCATAATGGCCTCCTTAAATTGACTAGATCAGCTGCTGACTTCCTGCGGTGGGTTGGTACCCTGCCCGGGACTGATTCCTGCCTTGTGCCCTGTGTTGGCTGGGATTGGCTCCAGCAGACCTGTGTTTAGATTCAGTGGGTTGGAAAATGGATGAATGGATGGCTACTGACTTAATTCATTTTTAAAAGGCAAATTAAAACACATTTTTCAGGAAAATCTTTCCACTTCCACAAACATTTTACTCTCACTCTCTCTCTCTCTCTCTCTCTCTCCATTCAGCCTCTTTGTGTCGAGGCTCTTAGGATTCTAGTCGGCACAAGTCACAAACCATGCTACTTGCTTGCATTCTAGTACTTTCTCCTTCTGCATTTGAGATCCATAGCTGTGGCTATAATCCTGAGGCCAGGGGCTTCCAAGAAGTTCACCACTCATTGTATTTTCATCAGAGGGCATCCAAGTCCTGGTGTGAAAGCTGGCACCCTCTGGCCAAAAATTGTTTCTCACTGCCTGCAGACAAGGTCAGATTTGGAGTATGTACTCAGGGGTCTGTTCCTCCGAGCTGCATTTTGATGGAGCTCAACAGCCCTGGCTGACAGTCCATCCAGGAAAAGGAAACGTCTGATTCAAAGACATGATGAGCTGAAGCCCCCGTGAAGATCAACAACCCCATAATGGTGGGCGGTCTGGACTCCAACAGCAGAGCAAGTGAAAGAGGAAAAGGTTTCTCTCAGTGGCTGCAAAGATGGGAGTTCTGGATAACTAGCCAGCTAAAACAGAGTTCAAAGGGCCAGTAAGGCAGCAATTCTTGGAGTGGAGACAACGCAGAGTAAAAACCTCAACTGGCAAAGACAGCAGTAGATTTGGCAGGTGCAGAAAATCAGCTGTGTATACTTCTACGATAAAATGGCTGTAGCACTTTGTATTTTAATCTACTTTATTGTCTTCTTGTGTTATATTAGAATGTTGTTTCTCATGGATTTATTTATTGTGTTCATAAGAAAGAGTTATGAATGCTTTGAAATTACTTCAGTTTTTTTCTTCCTTTGTCTGGCACCACCTTACTCATAACACCCCCTCCATATTATATACCGTCTGATTGTTCTTGATGTCTATGTGCCGAGTTCTTTCCACCAAGATTTGGCCCTCATTTTTTGGCCCTTTCATTGAACCACATTTTATGCGTGAAATTACACCTTGATAATAAAGAGGAAACCAATAGAAGTCTTCAGCTAAAAGACATAAAGCTGTTCATGACACATCAACTGACCCCAGGAGTTCACCCCCAGTGGGAAAGAAAACGTTACGTTTCATTACTCCTTTTCACAAAGGGATAGGTAATGTCAGCACATGAAGTGTTATTTTATGCAATCTTGATGTTGCTGGTCACAAATTTGATAATATTTGTGATATCTGACTCTTCACCGGTGGTCCCGGCCCTCTAAGTGTCACTCCCTGAAGGTTAAAAACGACAGATTTCAAAACACAAGCACGTGGGGGTATCATTTAAGACTATGTGAGGTTACTTTGATTCTTTACTAGTGATCTAGCCCTCGGTGAACCTCTATCAGGGGACGAAAAATGACAAATTTCTGTAACAATTAAAAAATGGAATTGAATATTTCAAATACTTTGACACAACCATTCTTGTTCATTATGTGCATCTACTTCATAAAGTAAAATTGTTACATTTTTTATGAACCCCCCCGAATGGTTGTGATTTGTGCCAATTGAGACTCTTGCATTTCATTTGGTGTTTAATGCTTTGACATCAGTTTCTATCCATTGTAATGTACTTCTGGACTCCTATCACTATTAAGCCCTTTTGAATATTTATGAAACACTTTTGAGTCGTGGGATGGTGCTATATAAGTAAACAATATTATGAATATCAAGAGAAAATAAACAGGCCCTAAATGAAAGTATGGGGACTTCTTTCGATTTAAGTTAAGCAAGTGTGAACCTGATAAATGGAACAATATAATCCGCATCGCCTAATATTTCTAGCCTGGGTGCGTGATGTACTTAATTTTTTTATTGTCACCTTTTCTGGTTTACTTTTATCTGATCAAATAAAATAAGGTTTACATTTATGACATTTTTTAAAAAGTACTTCATAGATCAAATATCGCATTTGCCAACCTGTCTACAAATGAGGGCTCACTGTAAGGCGCCTACCAGGGCAGCTGATGGTGATGCCACTTATCACCGGCAAAATGCCTACTGTATATGGCGCCTTTCCCTGTGCTCAGTAACACCTGTTCACCAGGGGAACAGCATTACAGTACACTGTAGTCTGCTGAATATCAGAAGTTCAGTGAATGAACTGCCATCCTCACCACACGCTACGGTAATATCGCTACTGAAATTTTCCCCCCTAATTCCTTAAGTTTACATTTAAATTAGTCGGTTAACTTCAGCTGACAAAGTGATGCCATCCATACAGTTCAAAGAATCACGCGGCCGGCCCCCCTGCGCTCTGCCAAGTCTTCCTGCACACGCGTCTAAATCGCTCGGGATAGCGGCTCTAACTGTCCCTTAATGGCCGAGCCCTTCAGCCGACACATCGCCCCGTTCGTTACTTACATTTGACCAATTCGTTGTTGTAGTTCTGCAGCGCCGCGCCCTGCTGAGCCATCGTAACACCGGCGCCTGAAACGATGTAGTCCAGTAACCTTCGCCCAAGCAACACCAGAAAACAAAGTTATCAGAGGAGGACTTCGGTCCTAAATACCCGCCCTCTCGCTCCACTTCCGCTTTGCGCGCTTCGTCTCCCGTCTCCTAGGAAACCAACCGCCAGACTTCCGCCCGCCCAGTCCGCCAAGGGATTTCCGCCCGCTCAAAATCGTCATCAGATCGCGCCGAACGGGCGCTCAGTGGGTTGTGTGATGGACTCCCGGAGAAGAGTGTTGGACTGTTGCACTTAGACAGACCTTTTAACTACGCGAGTGAGTCTAGCCGTGCTTAGACATGGCGAGTTGGACCCCCGAGGTGATGGCTGCCTGGAGCACGCTGAGTTCGGGACTGGTGCCAATTTCGGCACACTGGAAGGTAAGTAGAACAGAAAAATGCAGCTGCTTGCATGCAACTACGAGGGTACGGTTTGGGCCATTTCCACGCTTGTCATTCACTCTTGGTTTGATAAGCACTTTAAATCGGAATATGTCGCGCTTTTAAAGTAAAGCGCACTGGCGCTTCTTTGGATTTCAAAGCAATACGCCTTTTAATGCCTGTCAGGGAGTGGGACTGACCTTTTTATCCTTAGCCAAGTCTAGGATGATCCGATTTTCAAAGTCTGGTGTAGCCTGTACACTTCCGTTGAAAAGGTTTAGAACATCCCACTTGTTTCAGTTTTTTTATGGAAATGCACGCAGTTTGACGTCTTAATATTTCATGAAATCAAGAAAGCCAAATGGTGGTAACCCCTTTGATTCAGGGTGCCAGTCACTCCTGCAAGACACCAACTCTGCCCCAGACCATCACACGTCCTCCTCCATGTTTGACAGTTGGCGTCACACACTGAGGACCATCACCAGCTGGACGGCATACAAACACCCTGTGTGATGAACCAAGGAGTTCCAATTTGGATTCATCAGTCCATAAGACTTTCTTCCAGTCCGTAATAGTCCACAGCCGCTATTTCAAGGCCCTGTTGTTTCCTTTAAGGATCGGCTTTCTCCCTGCCACGCGTCCTGACAAACCCGCAGCACAAAGTCTCCTCTTCACAGTCCAGACTGACACCTGCTTTTGTCGACCTGCAGTGTTAAGCTTTTAGGCTGTGAGGCGCCTGCCTGTCATGCCAGCTGGGGACCCTCAGAAACTTGTCTTCTGATTGGGTGGTGACTCTGGTTCTGCCAGATCTCTTCCTATCAGAGTTGCCAGTTACCTTTGGATTGTGTAGGACGCCACTGGACTCCCCGACACTTTGATTTGTTTGGCAGTTTCTCTAAATGAAAGGCCTACACTTGTAAGGCTAACAAAGCTCTGGTCTCATTTCATGTGTTAATTGCCATTTTCTTGTCATTATCACTTGAATTTACAACTTGTTATCAGTTTTTGCCTAACCTAAACTTTAAATTTAAACCTCTGGCAGTTTACTGCTTACCCTTTTCACCATTTTAGGTCATCCATTGCATTTCAGATGATTACATTTGAAGAAAAACTAAAACTTTTGAGTGGGAGTGTATGTGTGTTAACTCTTGCCCACACACAATGCCCGTATTCATTTGTTTGTTTTGACTCTTCATCGCCAGAGAGGGAGAGAGGTTGGACATTTGTGCCGATAACTTGTTGCGCCGCACCCACCACACGACAAGCCACCTGCATTGGGACCCGAGTGCAGCGGGTGACACATCAGCACCACACTGAGACAGTGGGAGGTTTTATTTAACAGTGGCTGGAGTGCCAGTCCTGCCTCCAACTCCCGAGTCTTCCCCATAAGTTGGAGGACTTGCTTGCAGAGCTGGATGCAGAGGGATTAGGACAGGATAAAAACATTTTCACAAATAGACATAAATCACTACACAGTTTTTGAAATTAAATATTTTATATTTCATAAACATCGGTGCTGCACCTTTAAGCATCTCCGTGCATTTAATACACTAAATTTGTGGACAAACCCAGTGCATTTAATTGTGCGTAACCCTCCTTAATGCATTTTGGACAAACCCAGTGCATTTTATTTGATTTCACAGGTCCATGTTAATAATGATAATACCTTTTATTTATACAAAGGTGCCTTTCTAAGCACTCAAGGACACCGAACAGACAGTAAATTAAAAAGCACATTATAGACAAAACTTAAAACACAGAAAATATAAAAGTTAAAATGAAACAAAGCTACTGTTTTCATAAAGAACACGCCATTTTAAACAGATGGGTTTTAAGTTTACATTTGAAAGTTGAGAATGATTCAATATTTCTAAGCCAAGTAGGTAGTGAGTTCCAGAGCGGCTGAATGCTCCGATCCCCATGGTGGTTAGATGGGCGAGAGGGATGGTCAGGTGGATGGAGGAGGAGGATCTAAGGTTACGGGAGGGAATGGCAACATGAAGAAGGTCAGACAGATATGGAGGAGCAAGATTATGAATGGCCTGAAATGTTATCTATCTATTGTGGTGGACGGCCGGGACACCCCTTCAATGTATGTCCCGGGTGAGTAACCAAGGGCTGCTCAATACCTCCCACAGGACGCTTGGTGGCAGCCTCCCTGGCTGATGGTGGTGCCTCAGCTTCCCTCAGGGCTCCATGGGAGATAGAGTTCTCCACAGCCCTGTTAGGATCTGGGGTGCTGCATGGGTCCCTGAGCCTGGCTGGACGACTCTGCAGCCCCGCCCGGAAGTGCAACCGGAAACAGGTGATCAAGTACCTGGATCACTTCCGGGTGGACTATAAAAAGGGGCCAGCAACCACCACTCGGTGGCCAGAGTCGGGAGGTGGAGGATGAAGCTAGGCAGGAGGAGCGGTGGTGCCAGAAAGCAGTGTTTTTGTGCTTGTGACATTTGGACTGTGTTGTGCCTGTGGGGTTCACGGGGAAGATGTGCCCCACAGGTGAAGAAAATAAAGGTTTTCTTTGTGCTTTTACACGTGCCTCCGTGTGTGTCTTTGCCGGGTAGGGCGCAATAAAGCGCTATTATTACACTATCTCTCATATAGTGACTTTCACATATCTGTCTGCGTTTCTGTTGCATATCGGTTTGCTCTGTGCACAGCCCCATGTGGATGCTCATGACATCGTGAACCTTCCTTGGACCTGCACACCTTGCTCGGAAATGTCCCAAGTGTTGTACTAATCTTAGGTAAATAAATAGACAGATTCTGTTTATTTGTTTCTGTGATAATCAGCCTATTACGCTCGTTTAGTTGCCGATTTAAATTCACCCACTTTGTGCCTTCGTGTGACCTGCAGATGTCCCCTCCATGGCAGGTTCTTCCCTGTTCCCCTATGTGGTCAAAGAAAGGATGTGTTGGAATATTTGGTAGGTATTTTCTGCAAAAAAGAAAACGATAACGAAAATTATAAAATGAAAATGCAATCTTTCTTTTTGTAATTTCATTTTCAAAGTCCGTGCGCAGCTGCAAAGGACAAAGAATTGTGGGAAATCGAGGTGCAAAGCCCCGCCCATTGACCTGCTCTATTTGCATGTTGAGAACTTGAAAATGAAAATGCAGAGTGGAAATGTTTTTTCATTTTTGCAGCTTCATTGCAAAAGAGATAAAGAATAAAGTAAGGTCAGCTGGCCAGGAAGGACAGAATAAACAAAAAGAAAAACACCAGATGTCTGGAGAAAAAAAAACTAACAAACTCTGCAGGAGTTCAGAGGCCACGAGACCACCCAGCCTGCCCCCACTGGCCATTCTGCCTAACATCAATGATGTCAATCAGTCCTCACGACTTCCAGGCTTCATGTGGAAGAATTAGACGATGATGATGGTCATGTGGACCTCTGGCCTTCAATCCATCAATGTAGGGACTGCCCGGTGCTTTGATCTTGTGGTGGGGACGAACTGGAAAAAGAACAGCAGAAAAAGTAAGGGTTAGTACAGATTTTGGAGCCATGAAAACAAATAATAATTCAATACATATGCAGAATATCAGGGTTACATTCAAATAAAGCTGTGAGAAAGTTAAGTTAACATAATGAGTTTTTAGCAGTTTGTTTAAAGTGCTCCACTGTATCAGCCTGGCGAATATCTATCAGTAAACTCGTATTCCAGATGTGAGGTGCATAACAGCCAAAGGCCGCCTCACCACTTCTTTTACATTTAGCTCTTGGAATTCTAAACAGACCCTCATTTGAAGATGTAAGGTTACGATTTGGAGTGTAAGGTGTAAGACATTCCGAGATTTAATATGGAGAGAGATTATTTAAGGTTTTGTAAACCATAAGCAGTATTTTAAAGTCAATTCTAAATGGCACAGGTAACCAGTGTAGTGACGCTAAGACTGGGGTGATGTGCTCAGATTTTCTTTTCCTAGTTAAGATTCTGGCAGCTCCATTCTGCACTCATTGTAATCAATTGGTGTCTTTTTTGGGTGGTCCTGAGAGGAGTGCGTTACAGTAATCTAGACAACTGAACACAAAAGCGTGAACTCATTTTTCAGCATCTTCTAAAGTTATAAGAGGTCTAACGTGTTTTATATTTCTTAAGTGAAAAAATGTCCCGGTAATCTGACTAATATGGGATTTAAAATTGAGGTCCGAGTCAATAATGACCCCTAAATATTTACCTCTGTCATTACTTTTAATCCTAGTGGATCAAGTTTATTTCTAATACCTTCATTATATCCATTTTTGCCAATCACTAAGATTTCTGTTTTAGTTTGAGAAAATGTCTACTCCACTCAGAAACACAAGTAAGACATTGGGGTCAGTGAGCCAAGAGAGTCGGGGTCATCAGGCGCTGTTGATAAATACAGTTGTGTGTCATCGACATGACTGTAGTAGCTCACGTTATGCCTTGAGATAATCTGACCTCACGGCAGCATGGAGATCGAAAAGAGAAATTAGGTTAGTGGAGATTACTCCCCAAAAGGGGAAATGTACAGGCACACCGATTTAAGATTTGGGTTATTCTTTCTGAGTCTCTCTTTTGTGACTGAATATAAAGCCAGGAGGAGGACCCTGCAGCAGGGACATCAGAGTGGCACCACCTCCTGGGGCTCCAGCCACTAAGCACAGAAAATGACAGCACATTTGAAGTCATGGAACACAAACAATAAAACATTAAGAAAATTAACAAAAAACACATACACTTATGAAAATAATCGGTCCAATCCAGCAAAGCCAGCCGTAAAAATGAACTTACATCATGTGGGGTTCTTACAGAATGACTCCCTAAACCGATTGTTGTAGTGCTGTCTCTCACTGGCCATCCTTTGAATTTTTTGTACACTTATGATCACCATCTCTCCCCTTTTCTTGTAGATGGACCAGAAGGTGCTGGATATTCCAGTCACACGTGACGCCATGCTGTATGCGCTGGAGGTGCTGACAGATGGTGGAGCGGCGGGCATTCTGGAAGACTGGTTTATTGAGGTGTTTCAAGTGGACCTTCAGCGTAACATTTCTCCCGAGTTCTGGAGCAGCCTGGAGCAGCCAGAGAATGGGCTTAGTGAAAAACAGAGGGCAGGGCTGCTTCTGGGAGCCTTCCGGACTCTAAAAGCACGACTAGAGCCCTATTTGCAAGGCCTGGCGCTCCTAGTGGTCTGGAAAGGAGCGGAGGGCAGCTTCCTCAAGGAAAGAGTGTTCACCCTGCTCCGAGCAATCCTCTTCTTCTTACCGAGCCAGGCCTTCAAGGACAGTGTCCAGGAGTTCTACAGCTGCACTTTCCGAGTGTACATGTGGCTGTACTGTCAGGAGAAACCATGGGGAAAGAAGGAGGACCGTGTCATGAAAGGGGCACAAGACAGCACTTTAGCCGTTGAAGAGGCAAGTGAAGAAGAGGAGGAAGAGGTGGCACGAGTGGAGGAAGAGGCAGAAGAAGTGACACCAGGGAAGAACAGAGGAGCTCCTGGGCTGGATGACTGTCCCGGTTGCAGTGTACACAAGGAACACTGCTGGTGCCATGAGGCCATGGAGCAGCAAGCCGAGCTCAGCCAGATCCTGTGAGTAAAGGAGCATCTGGGGGGCTGTCATTTGGGGACAAGGGGATGGAGCCTCATCAGTGTGTCTCCCTTTCAGCCACAATCTGCAGCTGGTAGAACGGGTGTGTTCAGATGCTGTCACTACCGTCCTCTACAAGATGATGGAGCAGCGGATGGAGAAGACTTGCCGCGGGGAGTTTGACCGTCCGTTTCTCAGTGAATTCCATGAGGTAGGTGCAGGATCTGAGTCCCAAGTCCTTGAGAAAGACGAATAGTAAATGTTATGTCTTAGGGCTCGTTTATGCTTCACACTCAGAACGCTTACGTGCATACATCATGGCTGCCACGCGTTCCCAGTGTTCATTTGATGCGTCCTCTGAGCACGTCCTCAGAAATTAACACCACACGAGCGCGAGTTGCAGTACCAACAAAAAGTGTGATAAAAGTCGGAGTCTCTGTTTTCTATCTACACGTGACAGAAAGCCGCTTTGAGGATCCTACGGGATCGATGTGTGCGCTTCGATGCTTAATGAATGGCTCGATGTGGTGAAGCAAAATGCCGACATACAGAAGCATTCGTGGTGCTTTTATATTCAAGAATCGCATATTCGCCATCATAATGACACGGGGGTTAGGGTTAGGTTTACCTGATAAAGTGGCCGGTGAGAGTATGTCATAATGGACAACATGCAGTGAGCCACAGAGCAGCTGTTCATGGCCACAGAACTGCTCCCACCAACTCATTGCCCCTCATAACTCCCCGAAAATCGTCACATTCTTGTCCTGTTGTTTTAATTTCGACATTCGAATCTCCCACTGTGGTCTTTTCACCTCACAGGCCTGTCTGTCATTTCCTCCTTTCTCTCCCATTCTTCTCCGAGTCTTTGCTGTCAGTCATTGTCAGAATGTTTAATAGGTTATGAAATGGGCAATACTTATAGTGCAGAAACAAAAGTGCTCCTTGGTACGTCCCTGGCATTGTTTCACATACTGCTGCAAAAAGATCCTGCACTCAGACCTCCAAAGGTCATGCGAAAAGACCGTTTCCCCCTCAGGGATTAGTAAAGTACAGCAAATGAAAAATCAATGAATAGAACACTAAATAGCTGGTGCCATCTCATTCAATACAGAATTCACATTTGGATGAGCTCTGCTAGTTTTACTATACGGTCGTGTGCAGGGCCGGACTGGGAAGCTCATTCAGGCCGGGAATCCCAAGTCTAACAGAGGCCAGTTCTCTTGTTACAGGCGCAGACTCAAAAAACCAACATACACCATTTTGTCATGGACAGTAGATTCAGCTTTTACTCTTAAATAAATATTAGTCTCAAGACAAGCTCTGACTGCGGTGGGTTGGCACCCTGCCCAGGATTGGTTCCCTGCCTTGTGCCCTGTGTTGGCTGGGATTGGCTCCAGCAGACCCCCGTGACCCTGTGTTCGGATTCAGCGGCTTGGAGAATGGATGGATGGAAGACAAGCTTTGATAAAGTGTGGAACAACACTTCATAGATAAAGAAACCATGCAGTTCTATAATATTTATATCAGAACACATGTGCAAAAAGCACTGAACCACAAAAAGTAGTCACTGTCCGTGGAATCCTCAGTGCGTAGATTAAGTCTGTAATTTCAACTGGGAATCCTGAATCTCCACAGCCGAGCCGCTGTCCGTGTCTGGATGGTGATGCTGAATACTCATCCACAAAGTTTGAAGTGTTGGTCAAAAAAGACCACTGTGAATTTCTTTAATAGACAAAAGACTCTTTAAAAGACTTTTTAAAAGAATGCACTTAGTAAACCAAAAACGATGAACCATTTTGTGTAGCATACTCAGTCCCTCTGTCATCAGAGCGCTAAGGCTTAACTGTCAGAGCATGAGAGATGCACTTCAAAAATATTAAAATAAAGTAAAAATAAGACATGCTCATTCACAAACTTATCTCTCTATTATATAAAAAAATCCCTCGATGAGACTTTTTGGAAGAGAGATTTTCTCAAGTCCCGCGAGATGAGACTTTTACCTTGAGATTTTTTCAAGTCCCGCCCTCCTCTCAATCATTTTTCAACTACGCCCACGGTCCTCTCACCTCTCATTTGTTTGAATGCTTTTGTCAGACATACTTCCTGCGCTCTCTGCTTTTATACATTTTAACGTTTTCCTCACTTTTAAAATCACAATCAAAGCAGACATATTATGTTCAGGGCGGCACGGTGGCGCAGTGGGTAGCACTGCTGCCTCGCAGTTGGGGGACCTGGGTTTGCTTCCCGGGTCCTCCCTGCGTGGAGTTTACATGTTCTCCCCGTGTCTGCATGGGTTTCCTCCGGGCGCTCCGGTTTCCTCCCACAGTCCAAAGACATGCAGGTTAGGTCGATTGGCGATTCTAAATTGGCCCTAGTGTGTGCTTGGTGTGTGGGTGTGTTTGTGTGTGTCCTGCAGTAGGTTGGCACCCTGCCCGGGATTGGTTCCTGCCTTGTGCCCTGTGTTGGCTGGGATTGGCTCCAGCAGACCCCCGTGACCCTGTGTTCGGATTCAACGGGTTGGAAAATGGATGGATATTATGTCCAAATCTTATTGAAGAATTTCATCACAAAGGGTTATCAACAGTAAAAATGAGTACACGGTCAATCCTGGCACCGAGAAACAAGGAAGTCAAATGAATTAACGCCAAAAATGTTGAATGGTTACACTGCAAATTGGTTAAATGCTGTAAATTGGACAATGTATAGTGCCCGAACCCAGCACAGACAGAGGCACGTGTAAAAACACAGAGACTTTTGTTTTTCTTCACCTGTTGGGCACGTCTTCCCTGTGAACCCCACAGGCATAACACAGTCCCAAAAGCACTTAATCCCAACAAAACAACACTCCTGTTTGGCACCACCACTCCACCTTGGCAACCTCGTCCTTTTCCTCCCGATTCTGGCCCTGAGTGGTGGTTGTTGGCCCTTTTTATAGCCCACCCAGAAGTGCTTCAGGTGCTTGATCACCTGATTCTGATTGCACTTCCGGGCGGGGCTGTGGAGTTGTTCCAGGCCGGCTCAGGGACCCATTCAGTACCCCCTGACGGCCACCCCAGATCCCAACAGGGCTGTGGAGAACTCCATCTCCCATGGAGCCCTGCGGGAAACTGAGGCACCATCCTCAGCCAGGGAGGCTGCCACCAAGCGTCTTAGGGGAGGTATTGAGCAGTCCATGATTGCTCCCCCGGAACATGTGTAGAAGGGGCATCCTGGCCAGACATGGGACCCAGCCGCCCACCACAATGTGTATCAATAGACTACGCTGAAACAGTTGGTGGTGATGGTGCGGAAGATGAAAACATCAACTTACAGTATCACAAAGAATATCTACAACTGTTAACACCGTCCGGTCTTACAACGCACAAATTACTGTACAAAGAAGGATGTATCCAAGAAAGGTAATGTAGTACTTATTCCACGGATAACATTAGACAACAAAGGAGATCTTGATATGCCATTCGTATTAAAACGTTTACAGTTGCCCTTTAGAATAGCTTTTGCTATGACAATTAACAAATCACAGGGACAAACATTCGAAAGAGTCAATTTATTTAATAAGGAGAAAGAAACGAAACTCATGGGCAGTTATATGTTGCGTTGTCATGATGAAAGTCCAAACATGGAATCAAAATTCAATGCGATGTTGACGAAAAGTTAATTAAAAAATTTGTTTTTATTGAAGTGTAAGTTTAAAAAGGATTTGTGTGTTAATTTCAAAGCCAAACAGAATGAAAACATATAACGCAATGAATACCTCGAATGCAACATGAAACATAATTTTCTTTCAATTTATTACATTTTACTATTTTTTACTAAGGTTAATTACTCGCTGTAATGTAAAATAGGTCTATTATGCATATCTAACAATTCCCATGAAAATAACAATCTGTTTAAATTGTACATCTGCTTTCCCATACATGAATGGCAGAGCCATGAAGTGGCTAGTGCATAGCACCTGTCCGGGGGGCTGGCAAGGAAAGAAAGCAGGGGGCAAAGCCCCCTAGTCTTGAAATAAAGAACAACAGGTACATTTACAAACACAAATGATTCCACTCACATATGTGTTTCATTAATAAAAAATAACATAACATGTCGTGTAGCCTCTTCAGTCCCTGTGTCATCATAGCACTAAGGTTTAACTGTCAGAGCGCAGGAGACACGCTTTAAAAATATTAAAATAAAGTCAAAACAAGACATGGTCATTCACAAGTCTATCATGAAATAAAGAACAACAGGTATATTTAAAAACACAAATCATTCCACTCATGTGTTTCATTAATCTCTATATATAATCTTCATTTGGATCTTGATCTTTGTTTGTCTGGGAATGAATTAGAAGAAGAAGCACTAGATGGCAGTAGAGAGACAGCTAAAACATAGGCATTGCATTAAGAATCTCCTCCAGGCTTATACTACTGAAGACTGTAGTACTCCAGTCACACCTCAAAACACAGACATTCAAACTAAACACATTGTTGTGCTTTAAATTAACTAATCTTTATATATAATCTTCATTTGGATCTTGATCTTTGTCCGTGAATTCCACGCATGCGTAGACCACCTTCCAGTTTAGTACGTTGTTGTTACTCACGGATGTCAACAATGTGCCGGAATAACGAAAGGGGTGGTGGACAGTGTTACGCTGGTTAGCTCCTGAGGCCTGGTTACAGAATGAGATTGCTGAAGATAAAAGGTACGTGCTTACGTAACATATGAATGAAAGAAAGACAGTGGGTAAAATGAATGACAATGTAACAGCACGGTCTGGAAATTATTATTGTTACGTTGTAGCCGGCGAGTGCTGCGCGTCTCACAGTTGTACCGTGGCTTGCTCACATGTCAGTGAAGTGATCCCTATTTATGCTTTAAAGAGCCTGGATACCTATGTGTCCCCCTTTTCTGACCATTGCTCCGTGTATATTGCCTTACTCTTTGGATTGCCACAAAGCAACCTGCGAGACTGGAGAAAGGTTGAGAAGAGATCGTGAGAGGAAACGACAGCATCATGAAAACGAGACGGACTGTGGACGGAGAGAAGCAGAAATGCTCCTACACCACCACATAATTACTATTCGGACAGTGATTCCGAGTAGGCCGTTCCTATCGAATCAATGTCCAAGGGTTTTCTTTTGTAATTTTGTTTCCCTTATAAAAAATCCTAATGCTGTGCGACGAAAGGCCCAGTTCACGACTGACAGCCGTGTTTAAACAGGGAGCCCTTCACAGACAACTTTAACATGCACAACGTAGTTGGGCGCACATGGCTAGTATAAAATAAAACATTTTGTGTTGCCTATTCATTCACTCGGAGGGAAAAAGCAGAAAAAAAAATGTTAAAATGTGAGCGTACGCTAAATTTCATTAAAATTTGAAACAAAAATAAAATGAAATAAATACATGGTAACAAATACCAAAACTTGTACAACATGCAAATATAATTCCAAGTATGTTATAAACTTTTCAACAATCATCATCTATAACTTAAATCACAAAAGTGGCAGCCGTACACACCTCTCATCGTTGCGCACCTGTCAGAGCACAAGACGCATGCAAAGTCAAAACTTGATTTGAACAAAAACAAGAAACCCTCCAAACAGAAAAGATTTGTGCCCACTGTAGAGCAGTAACGCCTGCTCGTTTTCCAGTATAACTAGGGGGCTTCATCCCTCTTTCCCCTCCCGAAAAGGTCAGTGCTGTGCCCCGTTGTGAAGAGGGGGGCCGAACACACCCCAAGGAGACATGCTTGCTTCTCCGAAACCCCCTCTTAAACGGTGATACAATGGGAAACACATAACAGTTGTTTTTTTTACCTCCTCTTTGCTCGATCAGCTGCTGCTTCTGCCATGCCATATGATCTGCATCTTGTGTGGCGCTTCAAACGTTTAAAAGCCTGTACAGCAGCTGTCCTATTCTGTCTCACTGCCTTGTCTCTCTTCTCCCCCAGACATCCTCAAAACCTATTCGATCTCTTTTTGCTGTTCCATTATTTCACCAAGTAATATTTTCCATTTGTTTGCACTAATGTTATCTTTACTATCATTTTTTTTGAGACTTTCAAATTTTCGTACTTCCATTATCTCTAACCTGCTCTGCCAGTGTATCACGTCAACGTATTTAAATTCTTTACGACGTTCTACTTTGTCTTTTTCCAGCCCTGGGCCTGGTTAAATCTCTTGGCACAAAGTCTAGGCTCGCTTAAGAGCTGAGAGCACAGGAAGTGTGTCTGCCAAAAGCATTCCAACAACTGAGAGGTTAGATGCCGGTGGTCTTGTTTGAAAAAGTAAGTAGGGCATGACTTGGAAAAGTGACCTTCTCACGGGACTTGCTTCCAAAGGTTGTAAGTATGATGTGACATGACCGTCTCATGGGACGTGAAACTGTCTGTCTTCAAAAGATCACGTCTCGTCGCAGGAAAAAAAGTCTCATCTCGTCCCAAGATTTTTTTTTATAATAGAGAGATAACATTCAAGCATTTCACCATCAATTTATTTCACGGGCTGCTCTGAGTTCAAGGCCAGGCAGCAGGCCACCATTAAAGCTCCCTCCTGCTGATTGTAAACGTCAGTCCAGCTCTGGTCGTGTGGCAACCCATCACAGACGTGTCCGCTACCCATAATTCATTGATGCCCACCCGGTCTGCTCAGCCCAAACCGTACAGTATTGTCTGAAATACTGAGGAGTGATTGGCTGTGCAGGCACCACTCATGATTAGTCACTAAGTGTGTTAAGCGTGGGTTCCGCAGGTTTGTTAACAATCATGAGAGAGCAGGATTTCTGATTCACTACGTGGGCTGTGGTTTGCATTGTCATAACTGTGGGTGGTATTCGCTAGAGTGGCATTTGAGGACATACTGTATTGATCTATTGGCTTGTTACTGTGGTTGGATTTTTCCTAAACTGCCTCTGCTCTGATTTTATCTGTGTGTCTCTGCCATTTCCGGAAGCTCATTGCCCACAAGGCAGCTGGGGCGTCATAGTAAGTAGGTGGTGAGCTTCAGCAGCCGGAGAGAGTGAGAATTCAGACTATGAAACCATCTGTTTTAAAACCCACTGCTGTCTGTCTTTGACATCCTGAGCACTTTGACAGTTTTTAATTTGATGGAAAGCACGTAACAAATTTTCAAAACAGTGTAAAGCAAACCGTCACTAATGTAGGAACGACTCATCTAATCCTCCAAAATGTGTCATTCACATTTCCTGTGAGCTGCAATTTCAGGATTGTGAAATCACAAACCTTAGCCTATGGGTCCTTCTGGTATGAAATCCAACAATGGACTCCAAACCTGCAGAAATATTTATAAATCAAAAATGTGGCATCTGTCTCTTTGATAAAGCAAATAAATACCAGAGAACAGCCCAGAAGGTTGCAGACGCACTCTGGACAGCTCCAGATAAGAACTGGGGCATCGTTGTCATGCATTATCATATTAGTTTCCCATGATTCTAATGCTTCTTTGGCTACATGGCGTTGCTTTATTGACATGCATTTCAAACACAATAGAATTGTTCTTTTTCTCCACGCTCTCTCAGACAAGCACATGAACATAATCCCGATGTCACATAATAAAACCGTCTTTTAGAAGTCAATTAAAAGGAAGGGGAAAAAAATAATTTGCTGCAAAAAACAAGTCACTAATAAGGACAACAGTTAGAATGAAAACCTGCAGCCACAGTAGCACTCCAGGGGCCTCATGTATAACGGCGTGTGTAGAACTCACACTATAACATGGCGTAAGCACAAAAGTGGAATGTGCGTACGCACAGAAAAATCCAGATGCAGGAATCTGTACATATGCAAACTTCCACATTCTTCCGCTACATAAATCCCGATCAGCGTGAAAAGTAACGCACGCGCCTGCTGTCCTGCCCCAAGTCCTCCCAGAATTACGCCTCTTTGAATATGCAAATCAATATAAATAGCCCTTAAGCTCAGCCTTCTGTGAAAAGACAATGGAAAAAGCATGGGGGGGAAAATATAAGAATTTCAGCGAATACCAAGTGGAGGCAAAGAAAACGTACTATTTGTTGGTTTAAACAGTGAAATAAACAAGAAAAGGAAGTTGATCGAGTGACAGAGTGTGTTGGAGAAACTCGAAAGCTCAGGTTCACAAAGTCGCACAGTGCCCGAAATAAAAAGTTGTCAGATATCAAAGTCGTCGTGAAAAGCCGAGTCGTAGCCCACCGTCTGAGTGTCATATGGAAGCTTATTAGGGTACAGAGACAAAAAAAAGGCACACAGTGGGAGAAAAGCACGAAATGTCAACTTCAGTCTCGAAATTTCCACTTTAATCACACAGTTTATTTTGTCATTAAAGTAGAACATCATAAACTTCATCTTAAAATCGTTTAATTTACTAGTTTCTCAAATCCCATCGTAACTAAAGTAGCACGTTAAATGCTTTGTATTGTATTTGATCTTCTATGTGCTCTATGTGTGTGAATCACGGGCTTTCTCTTCCTCCGACAGGACACAGAATCCATTACATTTGTAATATTACAGCTCTCTGAATAATCCAAATACTGAGATGTGTACTTTTCATGATGATAGGAGTTAAAGTATGTTATTAAACATGGGAACACGGTGGCGCAGTGATTGTGCGCGACCTTCAATAAATTTATTACAGCAGTACAGTCTCTTTCAAATGTACTAACCCCCCAATTCCTGTCCTTACCTTTCTTTCTCCAAATACCCAATCGCCACACAATCAGCTCTGTAATAGACGTTAAGCCATCTGTAAGCTCAAAACGCTGATTCTTCAAAACTTTTAAGGACCAGTGAAATATCTTCGTAGTACATGTTTAATTATTCTATCCTTCACACCAGTCCCAGTGAAGCATACAGTGCGAGGAAGGAACGAGCGCCAGATCCTTGCTAGTATAGCGACATCGTGTCCTTTAATTATTAACAATATAGATTATTTAAATGAAGTTAAAGTTTTATCTGTATAATATAATAAACATATTTTGCTGAATTTCATCTTAAAAGTGATATCGTCATCATCTGTAAATACGCGCTTTATAAAGTGGCTCAGGTTGTGCAATATTATAACTGTAGTGCAAGTTTACAGTGAGGTGATTGTACTTATAAGTACAAACATTTCTACAAGGAGCACTTGATGAACTGATTGATTGCGTGTACAGCTCTTGGGATGAACCTCTTTCTGAACCGCGAGGTCCGTACAGGAAAGGTTTTGAAGCGTTTGCCGTGTGAGAAGCAGTTCAAATAGGAAGCATGGCTGAGGCAGCGTGTGCTTGATGCTGTATACTGATAATTCTCTTTCCGATCAGCTGCTCCGAGTGGTGCAGTGAGAGTAATATGGAAGAAGATGATCTGCTGTGGCAACCCCTAATGGGAGCAGCTGAAAGAAGTAAAAGAAGGTGCAGTGAGAGTAACCGCGCTAAAGCAGCTATGGTATTTGGAATAGTTTGACCATTCCGTGAACCATTATATTGTTACTGGTTTATTACAATCAGATGCATTAAACTAATAAACAATATGCAGTTAATTTCAGTGTATTTATAAAGCCGTGTCAGGGATGTGGATCTGAAAAAGAAAGGGTAACCACACAGGAACAGTAGCACTGCTTTGACGCCGGGTGCCGCCAGTCTACAACACCCTGTGTTTCCAGCAGAGGGCGCTAGCTCCTTAGGATTGTATTCTTTAATGAAATGCAGGAGATATGTGAACCATGTAGCCCAGGGGTGTCAAACTCCAGGCCTGGAGGGCCGCAGTGGCTGCATGTTTTCATTCTAACCCTTTTCTTAATCACTGACCAGTTTTTGCTGCTAATTAACTCATTTTCCCTTCATTTTAATAGCCCTATTTATAAGGATTCAGTCCTCTGAATTTATTCCTTTCTTCATTAAATGAGAGCCAAACAGATATGAGATGTGAAACAAGCCAACAGATGACCAGCTAAATTGGAATTTCAAACTCCAACCAATTTTCACTCCAACCAGTCTCTTAATAAAAAGCTGATTCTTGCTGTTAATCAAACTTGTTATTTAATTCCACAGCTTGTTGCTGCTCTCATTCTGCTACAGCAGACATTTCTAAAACTGTTGATTTTCTGTTTTTTTCTAAGAACATCATCAAAATGTTTTGGTGACCTGAGAGATCAACCTTACTGAGGCATTCACCTTTCGTTATTTTCAGATATTGTGTGACGGGCACACAGGTGAGCTGGTCATGTGGCGGCTTGTTTTGTGTCTCATTATTGTTTGGCTGCTATTTAAGGAAAAAGAGACAACTAAGGGGTCTGAGTCAAGTTAATTAAAACTAAGGCAAAAGAGGTTAATTAGCAGCAAAAACGGCTCACAAATGAAGAAAGATAGAATGAAAACCTGCAGCCACTGCGGCCCTCCAGGACTGGAGTTCGACACCTGTGATGTAGCCCTTCAGTAACTATGGTGGAAATAATCAGACGAGAGAAATATGGTGAAGCAAGGAGGTATATGTGTTTAACTTGCTTTAAAGTGCGTCTTTCACTCCCAGTATAAAATGTAGCATAATCATTGATATATGCTTATGCAGGCTGAAGAGAAGCTATTAGAACAGTACAGTCATCGTCCAGTTCTTCATTGGGGAATGCTGATGAATGTACACTCAGATCAGCAGAGTAAAAGGCACATTCTGACGGCTTCTGGCATCTAGATGGTTACTCACCATTATAAATACTCATATTTTGCATATTCAGTGAGCTTTTTATGAAACTTGCCAGGTATGGATAACTACCATTTGAGCTACGTGATTTATGGGCTGTGCTCTAAGACCCAAATAGCACATTCTCCTCTATCTGTGCACAGAGCACCTGCTCTGATCACTCATGACCTCTGCCTGAAAGTGATGGCTCAGACCTGAGGTGATGGGTCAGGGCTGCTTTAATCAACCAAACTCCCGGCCAGAAAGAACAATCCCACAGAATTCATTCATAGGGAAAACTCTCTAAATAGCAGCCATATATTGATCATCACCAAACACACGTTTAAATAGCCTGCCTGAGTCATCGTATCTATCTATCTATCTATCTATCTATCTATCTATCTATCTATCTATCTATCTATCTATCTATCTATCTATCTATCTATCTATCTATCTAACTATCTATCTATCTATCTATCTATCTATCTATCTATCTATCTATCATATAGTGCCTTACATCTATCTATCTATCTATCTGCTAATTTGCGTTGTGATAGAAACCTGGGCGTCAGCACTCAAGCACAATCCTGGGTTCAAATAAAGGTTGGTTTATTAACCAAATCCTCTCAAATATGTCGCCACAACCTCAAAAACACAGGTTTTTTTCTCTTCTCACAATACTGCCCTCCTCCAGTTAAGTGTTGCTGTCCGTCCTCCCAACTCCAACTCTCCTGGATAAGGGAGTGCGGCCCCTTTTATTACAGACCCGGGAGTACTTCCGGTGCCTGGGCAATCGCCCGATCATAGTATTTCTGGGTCACACCCCGTGACTCCAGCAGGGCTGCCCTGCCAGACTACATTTCCTGGCATTTACAATACAATACAATTTATTTTTGTGTAGCCCAAAATCACACAAGGAGGGCCGCAATGGGCTTTAACAGGTCCTGCCTCTTGACGGCCCCCTAGCCTCGACTCTCTAAGAAGACGAAGTAAAGACCCTTGTAGGAAAAACAATGGAAGACACCTCAGGAAAGGCAGTTCAAAGAGAGAAAATACAATACAATACACCGAACAGAACACAAGTAATCCTCAATACAATATAAACATTACAAGGACAGAGCAGAATTTAACAGTAGATGATATCACATAATAGCAGAGAAATGGTTCAAATCCTGACTTCACACTGGACGCTGACAGCCAGGGCTGCTGCCGTCTAGCGTGCTGGGGGAATAAAAAAACCCCAGTGAGGTCTTTTCTTTTTAATGGGCTCTCCATCCACCCTTTCCGGTCCTTCCTTCCAGGTCTGCTCCCTCTCCTGGCCGGGATGCCCGTCCAGCCCATGTGGCATCTACAGCGAGTTTTCAGTTGTATTTATTTATGTCCTTAATTACTAATAAAATAATATGTTTGGGCTAAACCTCACAGATCGCAGTCCCCAGGTGCCCTGCCTCCACTTCATTACTTTCATCCCTCGTGGTGTACAGACAAAGCAGAGCAGCACTTATCAAGAATATAACAATAGCAGCTAAATGAAATGAAAGGACTGAGTTCAAACTCGTAAAGTCTGGCTGTAATACACTTTTGCTTTAAAATCACAAACCTTAAACAGTTCTTTCCATAAAGATTAAAGGTAAGACATGAGTCTTAGAGACAAGTCGTGTTAAGTGGCTCTGCAGGTGGACTGATGTCATGGACTGTGCCTTCAAATGTAAGGTGGATGGAGTCTCTCTGGTGGCCTTATTGTCTCTTTCTCATCTCTCCAACTTGCCCTTCTTTATGCCATTAGGCACAGGGGGGGATTCCGTAGGTTGTGATGTTACACACAGATAACTGGCCAGCCGTGCTAGCGATGGGCTGCTCTGCCTTAACACTTTCATCACAAAAGGATGTGAAAACGATTTATCTTGTCAAGGGAGCTTTATCTTTTTGTTTTGTTTTTTTTCCCCATTTCCCAGGTGTCACCCATTGCATGGCTGGCACTCAGGTCCTAATCTAGGATCCTGAGGTGGTTTGTCACGTAGTTGGTGTGAAAACACACAGTATCAGCGCATCCTCCTACCCTCTTTGCTCTCTCTGTCCTGACTAAGAGAGAATTTATCCCATCTAAAATGTGAGTTATGGAAGATCTGGACTTTCTTTTTTACGATTATAATGTAGACTAGGGGGCCTTGCCCTCTGCTCGCTTCGCTTGCCAACCCCTCCCCCCCCCGTGCTTAATGCCGTTGTGAAGAGGGGGGCTGAATGCACCCCAAAGAGACGTGGTCGCTCCTCTGAAACCCCCTCTTAAACGGTGATACAATGGGAAACAAATAAATTTTTTTTTTTTTACCTCCTCTTTGCTCGATCAGCTGCTGGCTTGCTGCTGCCATGCCATGTGTTCTGAAGTTCGCATGCTTACCAGTTCGACCCCCAATCTCCCTGCCACTCACCATTGTGAAGAGTGTGGCTGAATGCACCCCAAGGAGACGCAGTCGCTCCTCTGAAAGCCCTCTTAAACGGTGATACAGTGAGACACAAGTAACAGTTCTTTATTTTTTGCCTCCTCTTTGCTCGAGTAGCAGCTGGCTTGCTGCTACCTTCCTGCTGCTTTTGGTCCATGTGATCGACATTTCAGGCGGCGCTTTGAATGTTGAAAAGCCTGTACAGCACCTGTCCTTTTGTCCTCAAACACTATGCGATCTCGTTTAACTTTTCCGTTATTTCAACTTTCGAATTTTCCTGCTTCCAAAGGATGTAAGTATGATGTGACATGCCTGTCTCGCGGGATGTGAAAGCGTCTCTCTTCAAAAGATCACGTCTCGTCGCCGGAAAAAAGTCTCGTCCCAAGATTTTTTTTATATAATAGAAATATAACACCGAAAGAAAATGAACATAAACTTAAAAAGGAAAATATACAAAATACTCGGAGTTGAAGCAGCGTCTCTTTTGGTGCATTGCACTTCACAGACTTTTGCAGCTTCACTTTATGTCCATAGCCTTCATTTACAGGTCGCTGCAGTCCATCTGAGCACAAACCCGGAAATGAAGCGGATTGCAGATTGCTTTTAATTAGTGCCTGCTAGTGCTGGGCGGTATGACCAAAATTCTATATCACGGTATTTTTCAATTATACCGGTTTCACAGAATTTGACGGTATTTTTTTTCCCATGCATGAGTGGATGTTAACCACAATTTCCACTGCAATTACTGCAGTAGACTGGCTAAGAATAACCTATTCCACTGTCATGAGAATTGTGTGCACATTAAAACTGTTTTTTATTGTACAATGTACAAGTATTACTACAGGTTTGCATGGCCCCATAAAGTGATACTTTTCAAGGGGGTGGCACTAATGAAGAGAAGGAATCTCATTGCATGACAGATGCAGTCAAAATATAGAGCCTTTTTATTGAACAAATTTTGCAAACAACGTAAACTATCATTTTTACAACATATTTTCAACCATCCAAAGAGGCATTTAGACTTAGTAATATATCCAGAGTTGTACTGCACTGAATATGTCTTAGAAAAGGAATAAAGAGCAAATATTTTTTGTAAACCAACTACACTTTCTGTTAACGTTAACAATCTCTGTCCACTGACATGTTAGCTATATGGATTGTAATGGCGTTGGTTATCTTGATCCACCGCTTGTTTTTTTTGTCATATCTAGTACCTCTAGCAAACGCGTCTACAAGTGACGTCTGACTCAAGTGTCCTCTCGCTTTTTCAGTTTTACCTGAGGACGTGAAGGGTGCCAATCTTGGTTCCATACATTCATGGTACTCCAAAGCATGTGTGCAGCTAAGGTGGTGCAGCAAATTGCTTGGGTTGCCGCCTCCGGCAACAACTTTAGCTCTACAGCATTTGCAGTAATTAGTTGTTTGGTCCACATCCGACCATCTCCAGACAACAGACTCGGCTCCTTTTTTCAGCAAACGTTCTTCTGTGTCATTATGTTCAACTTTATCGTCTGCTACAGCTTCAGTTTTCGGAATGTTCTCTGTCCATTTTCACCGCTCAAAAGCTCCACTAACGCATGTACTCCATTGCATGCGTGTTTAGCGGTGTAGCAGTGAAAAAGGTCCCCCCCTGAAACAGTTTCCTGCTGCGCCACGTTCCGAACATAGCTTAGGCTATTTATACTGGTATTGCAGTATAAGGAAAATCTGTATCATAACAAAAATAAAAAAACGGTTTTCGGTATGAACCGGTATACCTCCCAGCACTAGTGCCTGCCGTCTCACAGTGAGGATTGTCCACCCCTTAACAGCCCTAGACTTTCGAGGACCACTACAGTCTCTGAGGTTTGTGTGTGTTCTTCATGTATCTAAGATGGCTTTTGGTGTTCAACATATTACATTATAGCAGATGGGGGGCTTTGTAAGAAATGGTCGACGTTAAAAGTGACGTCCTTGAGGGATCAGTGCTGGGGCCGCTCCTCTACTGAATATACTGCCAGGAAAATGAGTATTGAACACATCAACGTCTTTCTTAGTAAATGTATTTCCAGTGCCAGTACACTCACCACACATAAGCTATTAGGTGGTGAAGTGGTGGGAGAGGGGGATAGCCAATTAAAGACATGATTAGGCGACCGTGGTGGGCAATTTAGGCCTGGCCTTTGGGATACACCCTGCTCTTTACGAAGGATGCCCAGGGATCTTTTATGACCACAAAGAGTCAGGACCTCTGGTTTTACAGCCAGGAAAAAGAGTATTTAACACGTCAACGTTGACATGAAATGTACGCCAGATCTCGGTAACAGCCCAAGTAATCCATACATACAAAGAAAAATCAAAACAAACACATCCATAAGTTAAGCTGTGTAATAAAGTGGAATGACACAGGGAATAACACGCTGATTGAAATGTACTTAATAGTAGAAAAGCCTTTGCTGGTGATGACAGCTTCAAGACGCCTCCTCTATGAAGAAACATCAGGTGAGATTTGGGCCCAAACTGTCTTCAGATCTGGAAGGTTCCGGGGGCCTCGTCTAGGAACTCTTGCTCTTCAGTTCTTTCCATCAATTTTCAATGGGATTCAAGTCAACTGATTGACTGACTGACTGGGCCATTCTAGCAGCTTCTTGATTTTTCTTTATTCTCCGAAACCAATTGAGAGTTTCCTTGGCTGTGTGTTTGGGGTCCTCGTCTTGCTGAAATGTCCCCCCATATTTCATCTTCTTCAGCATCCTGGTAGATGGCAGCAGATTCTTATCAGGAATGTCTCGGTACATTTCTCCATTCATCCTTCCTTCAATTATATGAAGTCTGCCAGTACCATATTCTGACAAACAGCCTCACACCGTGATGTTCCCACCTCCACACTTCACTGCTGGTGTTCTAGGGGTGAAGTGCAACACCATTTCTCCTCCTAACATGGGGTGTGCAATGACATCCAAAGAGTTCTATTTTGATCTCCTCTCACCAGACTCTATTCTCTGAGGATTTCATTGGCTTGTCCAAATGTTGTGTAGCAAACTTTCAACGTGCTTTAACTTCTGCAGTGGAGTCTTGCCTGGTGATCGGTGTGCACAGAGGCCGGGGTGGTGGATAGCATTACTTATTGTTTTCTACTAATTGCAGGTCTTTTTGAAGCTCTCCACCAGTGGCCCTTGGCTCTTGGACAACTCTTCTGATTATTCTTTTGACTCATCTGTCAGAAATCTTGCAAGGAGCGCCTGGTCATGACTGGTTTATGGTGTAGTGATGTTCTTTCCACTTCCAGATGACGGCCCCAATGGTGCTCACTGGAACATTCAGAAGTTCAGAAATACATCTGTCACCAGTGCCAGCACATGAGAGAGCACTTTGCTTTTACCCACCATGAGATGCTTCTTGTGTGACACCCTGGGAATGACAGGCCATCACTTAGGACTAAACCATTTGCACCAATAAGGGGCTATCAGGATTTCTTTTTTCTTTCTTTTTAATTTTATTGATTTTGTTGAAATCACACAACATTCCATACAAATAGATCCATTTTTACAAAAATAGGATCGAAAACACATCTAAATGCTGTTAGATTTCTTGGCTTTCCATGCTTTTTTTGCACCTCCATTTCTTCGTGTGTTCAATAATTATTCCCCGTGTCATTCCACTTCATTTGTGGACTTACTTGTTTTGATTTATTTGTATGTGTGGATTAGTTGGGTTGTTCCCGAGATCTGGTGTAAATTTAATGTCACAAGCCCCATTAGAAAAATATTTACTGAGAAAGATGTTGACGCGTTCAATACTTATTGTCCCTGCTGTACATACAGTAGACCAGCTAGATAAGAATATAATCAATAGGTGGGTTATGTTTGCAGTTGAGGCCAAGCAGGGTGAAAGGACAGATGATGAGGAATCGGCTTAACTATTACAGGCAGAATTGGATAGCATACATTCTTGAGCAGGTGACATTTAAAGTAAGTACATATAAAGAATTACATATAGGAAGCAGAAACATTAGGTTTGAAATCACAGTGGGAGGTCTGAAAACTTGAAAGTACATCTTATGAGAAGGACCTGGGAGTCACAGTGGACTCATCACTGTCTACATCCACATAGTGGATTCTGGGTTATGTAGCATGATGTGTGGAGTTCAAGTCAAGTGAGGTTATGTAACACCCTTGTGAGGCCTTACCTGGAGTATGGTGTGAAGTTTTAGTCTCCATATTACAGAAAAGACAAAGCAGCACTTGAGAGAGTCCAGAAAAAAGCAACTGGGCTGATTCAGAGACCATGAGGGTATGAGGAAAGACTGAGGGAGCCAAACAAACGGAGATTAAGAGGTGAGTTAACTTGAAGTGATTAAAATTATGAAAGGAATCGGTATGGTGGATCCCAGTTGTTACTTTAAACTAAATTTTGCAACAGGAACACAGGGACAAGATTAGAAATTTAAGGGCAGATTTTTCACAGATGTTGGGAAGTATTTCTTCACACAAAGAACCATAGACACATGGACTAAATGACTGAGTCGTGTGGTGGAGAGCAGGACTTTTGGGGCCTTCGATCTCGACTTGATGTTATTTTGGACAGTCCACATCAGTGGTTCTTAAACTTTTTTTTTTCTTGCAACCCAATTTTGCCTATTACAACCCATAATCAGAGCAAAATGTTACCATGAATATCGTCCTTCTCTCTTGGACCACCAAATGGCATCCCAGGGGGTTTAGGGCCCATCACAAAGCTTTCCATAAACCGTTTGTGACTCACAACTAGAGAGATCTCATGTCCCATAGTTTAAGAAGCCCTGATCTACATAAGATGGGCAAGTTTGCCGAGCTGAATGGCCTGTTCTCGTCAGAGTTTTTCTTTAATGTTCTAATTACTGTATATCTTTTAGACGAGCATCCAATACAAAAGTGGCTTATGATCGCAATGAAGGATTCATAGGTCCTAGAGAGTGGACTTCCCCCTTTAGGTGTTGTAATGTAAGAAGCATTGAGCTGTCTACAGGTTTCGACACTTGCTGAAGCCATTTGCTTTCCTTCCTCTAAACATTGACTCCTCAAGCCTTGTAATGTTCTCAGCTCTGTCTGTGCTCATCAACCCGCTCATTATTGTCCATTACATTTTTTTTTTATAATTTTATTGATTTTATTGAAATCACACTACATCCCATACAAATAGGTCAATTTTTACAAAAATAGGATCAAAAGCAAATCAACCCCCACCCCTGAGAAAGAGAGCATAGCCAGCAGAGAAAGACTTGTAGCTAGTAAAAATAAGTAAATACAGTGGAACCTCGATTTGCGAGCATAATTCGTTCCAGAAATGTGCTCGCAGTCCAAAGCACTCGTATATCAAAGTGAATTTCCCCATAAGAAATAATGGAAACTCAGATGATTCGTTCCACCACCCAAAACTATTTATATAAAAATGATTAATACAAAATATAAAGTAAAAATGCATAAAACCTGCACTTTACCTTTAAAAAGAATCATGGCTGGTGTGAGTGAGTTTCTAAACTCTTACGGGATTCCACCCAACGGGACGACACGCAGAAGAGCGTCCCAAAGCAATCTCAGTCTCCCAGCGCTGTGGCAGTTCGCCGTAAAGTGAATCCGAAAAGATCGCGGACATGCTATAAGCACCTGCCGTCGATGGGTGATACAAGGAACAAGGAATATTATTAATGTGCAGGGCACAGTACTACTTGGCCACGACCCTGTCTGACTGCTGTGTCTGTGTATAGGAGAGTGGCAGATCCCGCTACAATAAATAACCGTGCTGTTGCTGTTTCAAGCTGAATGAAGCTGCTGTTGTTAAAGTACAGTACTGAGACTCAGCTTCGTCTTTTGGGTTGGAAGACGTGGACTCGCACATCACAGCACACACACACACACACACAGTCACAATGCTGTAGTAAACAGTATACTCTCGTACGGAAGTTGACTATATGAGTGAGGCACGCCAACTCGGACGCAGCAGCGTAGCTAGGGGGTGGCATCTGTCCCCGGGCACAGCATCCAGGGCCCCATTGCATTTTGGCAAACAGGAGGGGGCGCGAAATTTTCAGTTGTCCCCGGGTGCTGAAAACCCTAGCTACGCCTCTGCTCAGATGGACAATAGAAGACGATTGCCCACAATCCCGCAGCGAGAGAGAGAACCACCATCAGCTCAGTTGTGATCACATGACATTCAGCAGACAAAGCGTATACATACTACTCGTACTGCAAGACCTCGCTCGTTTCAAGTCAAAATTTATTAAAAATTTTAGCTCGTCTTGCAAAACACTCATAAACCAAGTTACTCGCAAACCGAGGTTCCACTGTAGGTGAATTAATAAGTGAATAAAGATAAACGGAGAAGAAGAAAAATAAGGGAGAGAGAATCTGCTTCCTCAGTGCTTTAAAAGCTTATTCTGAAATGTTATTGGTTAGATCCTGCCAGGTTTTGAAAAAGTTCTGCACAGATCCTCTAAGTGAGAGTTTGATTTTTTTCCAATTTCAAATAATATAAGACATCAGTGACCCACTGACTTAAAAGAGGTGGGCTGGGATTCTTCCAGGTGAGCAAGATAAGTCTACGTGCCAATAGTGTAGTAAAGGCCATTACAGTTAGTTTGACCATCTCCAGTTTAAGCCCATCTGGGAGCCCACCCAACACAGCTGTTAGAGGATTAGGAGGGATTGGGACCCCAAGGCTGTCTGAAAGGCATTTAAAAATGTTGGTCCAGAATGATGTTAATTTGGTGCAGGCCGCCCAAAACGTGTGGCCCAGTGAGGCAGGATGGATCTTGCCCTGGAAATATTTTGGACAATTTTAAACAAGACATGTGCTCAATAGATAATTTTGAGTTAAATAATTGTATGCTTTGCACATATGGAGCTCAAGTGAATTCTCTGCATTACATATTTTTCCCCCTCCTTCAAATTCTTACCAAGCCCAATGTGTTCTTATTGTAATTTCAGTGGCTGACCAAAGTCATCAACTGGCTGAGCAAAGTGTTCTTGAGTCCAGCAGAGGCAGGAAGCCCCTTGCTCAGTGAAAACGCAACTCTGAAACACTGGGGGTACCACGTGCACTATTTCTTTTATCGCATTTTTGTCAACATGCGTATTGGAGAGCTCTTCAGTATCATCCGAGGTGAGTGGTTGTCCTTTTTCGAATTGAATGCTTGACACCTCGCAGCCATCCAAAGTAATGTCAGATGCCTCTTACAGTGCTGTTCCTGGCTTCCCATAATTCTTTGTTCCTTGCTTTCAAGAGTTTATGGTAAGGACCACATGTTTGCCAACCATTTTACAACTAAAGAATGATGGCAATTATTATTTTTTTTCCATTGTTCACAATTGTTATAATCCTGCATTGATTGTGTACCATCAAAAGCGGCTAAATCTAATGCTGGGCTGATTTCAGATGGTGTGAACCAAGGGGGTTATAGTTTTGCCTTTTTATATTAGTTTTTCTGACCTTACTTGGAAATTTAGTTTAGTTTTTCTTCATCATGTATTTTTAGTTTTTATTTCACAAATACATTTCTGTTTTATTTTTATATCATTTTAGTTTTAGTAAATATGGCATGGAACTACTATGGAGTGTTGTTTGTCACAGTCAGACAGAACTGTACACTTAAATGGGTTTGGATACGAGTTTAATGTTAGTGGAAGCTTTCTACGCTATATGGTTTATTATTTGTTTTTTGTCTGATAAAAATAAGCACAGTCAAAACCAGGTACTGAACATAAACAATTTTACACAATTTTATAATTTTTAAAATATTTCTATATCATTTGTGCTGAACAAATCTATGCTGACTTTTGGCACTTTTTATCTTTCTCTATTATTGCCCACAATAGGCCAATTTGTAATGAAATTTAGGTGAATTTTATGGTTTGAGTGGTTTTTACTCTAAATGTCTATAGCACACAACATATCCTGCTCCAAGACAATGTGCTTATAATGAATGCCTTCAATATTGCATTAAAAAAATCTCCCATTCTGTTCTTTATTATTTTTCTACCAGCCATATTGATGTCATTGATCCATCTCAGGCACATACAATTTAAGGACAGAATTTTGCCATCTGCAGGGCTCAAAAGTTATCAAAATTAAGAAAACCGATTCTACTGTAAGGCAAGGCAGAAAAATCCCTGGTATGCAATATGTATGATATGGCTGATGTTAAGAACAAAAAGAATATGATATTTCAACTATCTATATTGAGAGAGAAGAAAAGAAGAAAAAGAAAAAAATCGAATAAAGGGGGACAAATATTTTAAAACATAATACTAATACTGGATTATTTTTATAATGCCAGGCATTTTGAGCTCTGAATATAAACTAAATAAGATAAATGAATAAATATAGAATAAATACAAAAACACATTAGTACATTTAGTTGTTCACCAGTTGGCAGACACTCTACACTCATCTACCTACTTGTAGTTCAGTAGAAACATTGCCAACTCAGGAATTTTACAAGGTTCGTTATTAAATTACTTTTTTAAAGCAAAAGTGATTGGTCAGCAAAAATATGCTGATCTTGTATGATGTCATTCTCTCGATCAGTGCCATTTTATTTTCAAAAAGGATTTCTCCTGTGCAAAGTGGCAGGTGAATTATTGTCAACAAAATGCAGGCAACTGAGAAATAAACTGAAACATTACTCAGTCGTGATTTTTCTGTCCATATGATAAAGGTTTTGTTGACCCGCACATTCCGATTTCAAGCATCTTGATATACAAAAAGCACAAAGAAAGGCGGCACGTAAATTGTTTTCTATTCCATAGGCTTTACAAGCCCGTAGTCAGCTCATTCTCTCACCCCAAATGCTGTGTGAACAGCTGCCGTCTACTGGATGAATACATATGGGTGGCTTGTGGTGGATGACTTTCTGTTTTAGAGTTAAAAGTTACAAGGGTGAAAGACTAACGGCAAGAATATTCATTCAAAAACGAAAACTAAAAATATTTTTAGTAAATGATTATTTCATTTCAGTTAGTCTTTCCAGCTACTTTAACAGTTACGTTTAGTTTGTTTTTCATTTCAGTTTTGTTAATTATTTTATTTCAATTTACGAAAATGATTTTTTAATAATAGTTCCAGTTTTGATTTCAGTTTTCGTTAACTATAATAACCTTGGTGTGAACCTATAATGCTCTTTTCTTTTTTGTTAGCCCATGGAATTAACTCATTGTGTATCACGGCAGATTTTCCAGAATCCAAGCCTGCCGTTGAGGAGCTGAAGTTCTGCCTTGAACAAACCAATCAGAGGCCACAGTTGCTAACCTCTCTTAAAGCTGAGCTGGAGACGCGGCTGCTTCACCCAGGTGACTCACGAGGGCAAAGCTTGGCTAATTGTGATTTTTTTTTTTCTTTTAAATTGTTCTCATTGGTTGCATACTTATTTTTGTTTCTGTCATATGGTGACCCTGTCAGGTCATAAATGAACTAAAGTGTGAATGCCGTCCTTGTGTCTTTTTAGGAGTCTTGACTTCGGATATCATCACCCTCTACATATCGGCAATCATGGCCCTGAGAGAACTTGACCCATCTATGGTCATCCTGCAAGTGGCTTGTGAACCAATTCGCAAATACCTGAGGTACTCGGGCCGCCCGGAACCTTAGTGGGTCTGAGATCAGGAGAAAGGATTTTGACATGGATAACACACCATATGTATTAGTTTAGTACTTGGGTATTGACGTGCCAAAGTCAAGGAGAACAGATGTGATTAAAAAATTGACATTCCTTTTTATGTACTGTCAGGGATTATGAGTTCCCTTATTTAATTTCAATTACCCAGCTTTATTTTATGTTGAGTCTTTTATTGTGACTTGCAGCATTCAGTACAATGTATGCCCATGAAGATGAAGTGTTTCACATATGGTTGGCCAGTGACAACTTTTAAATTAAGGGTGGTGGATGAATCTGAACCTGAAAACAGAACAACTCTACCAGGACTTGATGGTTCAAATCACAGCGGGTGAAGAAATCCAGTTTGAAGCCCATGGTATTTACATCATACAGTGTGAATGTGGCCTATGCCTGTACTTACACATTCGGTTTATGTGGG
Source organism: Erpetoichthys calabaricus (assembly GCF_900747795.2). NCBI lineage: Eukaryota > Metazoa > Chordata > Cladistia > Polypteriformes > Polypteridae > Erpetoichthys > Erpetoichthys calabaricus. The sequence continues at coordinate 194,773,874 of NC_041402.2, read as the reverse complement.
ATGTGTGCGCTGTGCGTGTGCCATAATGTAGTGGTGCAGGTAAGGTGTACCCTCTGGCACATTCAAGGCACATCACTAAGCAAACATCCAGTCTGACTGCCTAAGTTCAAATTAATATGAGCGATCAGAACTGAATTGGAATTCAGTATCGCATGCAAAAGTGGCCTGTGTCCAATCTCAAAAGACCGGACACCCTTTGGAATTTTGGTGTTTATACATCAAAATCCAGTCTGTGCAGGGAAAAGTGAAATCGAGTCACCTTAGAGTGGCAGTGTAAACGCGGTGTTAGAGACTTGGCTTTTTGGCTAGCCCACTCTATACGCAATCCAACTTTTCATAGCATCCATTCTTGGAGAAAGTGAGGAGTCACAGGTTGCTGCTAAGTCTTGTGGTTATTCATCTGCATGTGCCACAGGCTACCAGACTGGGTCCCAGTCTAACATCCATCTTAAGTGGTGTTCCTGTCTGACGTGTGCAGCCCTGTAGTACTGATGCAGGCTTGATGTCAGACCTGACAAGAGAGTGCTGGGATGGTAATGCAATCTCCTCAGAGCAGAAAATAGATTCACTGATATGTTTGTGTGCCTTGTAACGATATTGTTATTTTCACTACATATTTACAGTTGAAATTACTTAATATGGCTGTACTGGTGGCAGGATGTGATGATGACTGTCCTTATGACATGATACCAAGTTCCTTGGCATGATGGGAGTGTGCAGGTGACTCCCTCTGTTATGGAATTTTTTTACTTTTTAGAGAAACATGTCTAGGCCCTACTGAGTTGTAACTGGCATATTATTCAAAATAAAACTCGCATCCACTCATAGGCAAGAAAATAAAATGTGCATTTGCTGGAAATGGATGGATGCATGAAAAGTAAAAAGCCTTCAGGGTGCAGATGGCTCTCTTTGTAACTGCCACTCTCAGTATTGTGACATTGGGTTTGCTTTTAATAAACTTTACAAAATAATGGTGTTAGGATAAATATGAATTATGAAGATTTCATCTTATGGCCACTGCTAGCAGAATAAGTCATTTGAAGTACAGTTGTGCTCCGATACACAGCTGACTGAGATGAGGCAATATGTACTTCCAGCCCATGGACACAGAAAAAGAATCGGGTAATAATGTTTTAGAAATTGTCAAAACCCACCACAGTAATAAAATCTTCTGTTATTATTAATACTATTTCACAAGTTCTCACATGATTTCTGACTCATGGAAGGTCCCCTTAGGTTTGTTTTCATGGGCGCTGCTCCACGTGGGTTATTCTTGTGCCTTCTGCCCACAGTGCCTTTTTAAATTCATTGACAACCCACTAGCCGCTATTGCAGACTGTCCCCTTGGTGAAACGCATGCCCTCCTTGACCCACGCAATGTTATTTGTCTCGGGATCTTTTTTTATCTTCTTATTTTTCATTTATAAAAAAGTAATGCAGATGTAAGCTGCAGGAGGTGCCTTGTGCAGATAACTAGCACTGCAGATTGGCCTGACATTTATTTGCCTTCCGCTGTTTGTGTGTCTGTGGCAGGACCAGGGAGGACACCGTGCGGCAGATTGTAGCAGGCCTTACTGGGGATGCAGAGAGCTCCAGTGATCTGGCCAATGAGCTGTCCAAAGCAGACCCCGTCACCCTGGAGCACAGTCAGGACAGTGATGAAGAGGTTGACTCACCTGAGAAATGGCAGCCAGACCCCATAGATGCCCAAACAGGTATGTATCATGTGTGTAACCTTTGAGAAATTTGCTTGAGTGACATCCATCCAGGAAGCCTCAGATGCTAGGCAGCAAACCCGTCCTTGATGGGACACCACACCATCACAGAACCCATTTGAACAGTCACCAGTTCAGCTAAAGCCACCCAGCAATAAATTGCATGACTTGTAGTTGGAGGGGGTGTGAAACTTGATGACTGCAGGAGATGATCTTGTCACCTTGAAGGTGCCAGAGGTATTGCAGTTGGTGACAAATTACATAAATCCGTGATAAAATGAAAAGTATTGCAAACTCAACATACGCTGACAGGCATTTACCAAGTGTTTAGTCAGAGCCAGTGCCTGTGTGATGGCTTTACAGGTTTGATAAGTTCACCTTTAATCTTGGGCCTCTTATTTTCCTTGTTCCATTCTATTGTGGTATAACAATGACATGATCTCAGACACACCAGCCTCTCTTCTGTTTGCACAGTCCATAACATTCATTGGTTGTCAAGCTCTCACACTCACTGCCCCCTCTAATTTAAGACACAGCCAAACTTGTTTGATTTAGCCAAGGTGTGTCGCTGATCAGTCTGACTGAGTCGACAGGGAACTCAAACTGCATGGCTGCTGAATGCGCTGCGACTTCCTTCAACTGGCTAAGATTACGTAAATGAAGTTTGTGATGGGACTTCAACACACCTTTTTTTTTTCCTTATATCTCTGCGCTGTCTTTTCTCTTTTCGTATTGTTTGCTGCCCTTTACTCTTTCTCTGTGATCTTAAACAAAATCGGTTTCTGCATTCAGTGCAACTCTGCGTTAAGCCATTAGGCCTGTGTCGGTGCAGACGGTTAAGGAGTGTGACTTTCCCTTCTTCATGGCTCTTGACTGGAATATCACCCTGCCATCACATAAAACCAGGCATCAACCTTCCCAGTTTAGATTTGTGCTCTGTTTACATCCAATCCCCACCACTGACTTGTTGCTATGGGCCTTTTTATTTCGCCTTATACAATTTCTTGTATTAGGAATTTGTTAGTTTTCCTAATTGTACATTGTACAGCGCCCCTGGAGCAATTGAAGGTTAAGGGCCTTGCTCAAGGGCCCAGCAGAGTAGGATCTCTTTTGGCAGTGACGGGGATTCGAACCTTCGGGATACCAGCGCAGATCCTTAGCCTCAGAGCCACCACTCCGCCCTAAAACTTTTGGTTTACCCCTTGTGTTTTCTTAGCTCTTTCAAGGCCCTTCTTACAGAAGATCTGTAAATATCTTACAGCCCAAGCTATTGGTATCCAGTTTCAAAATGTCATATATTTCTGTATTATTTCTTGAAATATTCCTTATTCCCCTTGAATTGTATTTCTTTCTCTCCTTTTCTTTCCTCTTTCTAACAAAGGCTACACTCTTTTCTGTGTTTGCTGCCGAACTGGCCCTAACGTACCATCTTTGTATTTCTGGAGAACTTGTTTTTAGATGCATTTGCACCTACAGGTTGAGCATCCCAGATGTGAAATTCCAAAATCCAAATACTGAAACTGCTGCTGTTGAGTTACAGTAATAGTCTAGGAGTCAATGTAAGGTTGAAAGAATTGGCAGCTATGTTTGTCAGCATATGGATTGTAAAATATGCATTCAGAGTAAACCGTGATAAGGACTGATATTAAGAGAGCTGATAATGAAGAGCTAGGAGACATGCAGATTTCAGTACTCAAAACACCCAAATCGGCAAATGTGCCTATGGGGCTGCACAGCACCCACCTTCAGACTGAAAGTCTAAATAAATAACTAAAGGGTGTGACCACCAGGCTCCCCAAACACCTGACACGATTGGCACAGACACAAGTGCAGCACAACACAAGGCTTTATTATTTCAGTGGGAAACGCTTTTCAATTGGTTCCCACCTTCAGTGCACAGCCCAGTAAAACACAGTCCCAAACACACAGTACTTTGTCTTTCTTCTCTCTCTGCCTCCTTACGTCTTCACTCCTCCTGGCAAATTTCTTTCCTCTTCCTTCCGACTCTTCTTCCAGTTGTGGCAGCAGACCTGCTGAGGAGGACTCCACCATTCCCCCTGCGCCCCCTAGTGGTTGCCACAGGCCCCAGCAGTGTTGAGCCTCCATGCTCCAAACCACTGCTGTCCATCACAAGGGTGTTAACATTAATGTCTAAGTGGAAGTGCAGACATGCCCTGCCAGAATGTAGCAGCATCGGCCCATAACAGCGTATCCCAGGAGGCACTCTGGGTGAACCGTTATAACAGAATGCCAGGCCTGAGAGAGTCTTGGGGTTAAAGCCAAGGAGGTTAAGAGTTAATGAAATAAGAAACTATTTAGAAAACATAACAAGTATCAACAGATGCTTCTCTTTAACTTGGTTTTGATTTCCATTTTATTTTAGAACTGTGGCTCTATGTGTTTCACTCTTCTTCTTCTTCTTTCGGCTCTTCCCATTAGGGGTCGTCACAGCGGATCATCTTTTTCCATATCTTCCTGTCTTTGTCATCTTCCTCTGTCACACCCATCACCTGCATGTCCTCTCTTACCACATCCATACACCTTCTCTTAGGCCTTCCTCTTCTCCTCTTGCCTGACAGCTCTATCCTTTACATCCTTCTCTCTCCTCTACACATGTCCAAATCAACTCAATCTCGCCTCTCTGACTTTGTCTCCCAACTGTCCAACCTGAGCTGACCCTCTAATGTCCTCATTTCTAATCCTTTCAATCCTCATCACACCCAATACAAATTTTAGCATCTTTAGCTCTGCCACCTCCAGCTCTGTCTCCTGTTCCACCATCTCCAGCCCATATAACATAGCTGGTCTCACTACTGTCCTGTAGACCTTCCCTTTCAGTCTTGCTGATACCTGTCTGTCACAAATCACTCCTGACACTCTTCTCCAGCCACTCCACCCTGCCTGCACTCTCTTCTTCACCTCTCTTCCAAAATCCCCATTACTCTGTACTGTTGATCCCAAGTATTTAAACTCATCCACCTTCGCCAACTCTACTCCCCTCATCCTCACCATTCCACTGATCTCCCTCTCATTCACACACATGTATTCTGTCCTGGTGGTCCTTCTGACCTTCATTCCTCTCCTCTCCAGAGCATATCTACACTTCTCCAGGGTCTCCTCGACCTGCTTCCTACTCTTGCAACAGATCACAATGTCAGCTCTGTATGTTTCACTAGTTACAGATATTTTGTGTAGTCCTTTTGCCTTTTATTTGTATATTTTTGTGTTTTTTTGGTATTTGTTTAGTGCTTTGTCTTGTTTTGGAGAAGTTCATTTTGCTTATTTTTGTTGATTTTTCCTTTGTTTACCTGATGCTGTTGGGATCGATCACCTGACTATGATGGTCACAATTGTGATGCCTCTATAAATATGGCAGCGCTGGCATTTTCTGTTAACCCTTTATGGTTGACGAAATCCTTCACTCTTTAGTGCTAGTTTGCTGTTTATTCAGTGTGAGAAGCAGCCAGGACTCAGACAGACGGACACCAGCTTAAAGTCCACCACACGTTTATTTTGCATATTTACAATGTCCATATGTGCACAAACCCAGTGCCTCCAGCACCAATCTCCCCAAAGTCCAGGCTCTCTTCCAGTGCCTGCTTCCTTCAGGCCACCTCCACTCTGAACCTTGTCCACTCCTCACCCGACTCCAGTCCCCTTTTGTAGGGAGGTGGCCCCTTTTATACATGCCCGGATGGGCTCCAGGTGCTTTCCCGACACTCCTCTGTGGACACTCCCCTGTGTGGCAGAAGTGCCGGCTGTGCTCCCGGTAGCCCTCTGGGTGTCCCCAGTCTTCTCCCTAGCACTTCCTGGTGTGGCAGAAGTGCTGAGGGCCCAGGTCCTTCAGGCAGGCGGATGCCCCCTGGCGGTGACCACGGGCCCCTACAGGGTTGGGCTTCCAAGCCCTGTACCCGTGGCCCCCAATACAACTATGGCGGACGCCCCCTCGCGGTCTGGAGGAGGAATGAGCCTTCCTCCTGTCTTCCTGGGCGTCCCAGCTGGGTGCCACCCCCAGCCGCGTGCCACATCAGATAGGTCCTAACATTAGGTTTTGGTTTTCTGCTCTTGACCGCTTCACCAAGTTCAAGTTTGTTTCGTCCCTTTTGTTGCTGTTTTGACTTTCTGGTGTTTTGACCCCCACTAGTCTTTACACTGTGATTTTCTCTATTCTCGTGTACTTGTCACTTTTCTAATCTCACAATAATCCTCGGTACTCTCCGTGTCATAACACTTTTGATATGAAGTAAGACACTGTACTCTGTACATGTGACAGTATCGACCCAATGGGCCCTATGACTTGCTGTTACAAAATTACGATGACAAGTCTTTGATGAAGTCACTAGAGGGGTTGGAGGCAGGCACTGATTACAGCACATAGCTGTACCCACCACACGGCAAACCACCAGGACTGAGATCCGAGTGACTCCTCAGCACCACACTGAACAGGGTAAGGTTTCTTTTTACAGTGGCTGGAGTGCCAATCCATGACCCAAGTTTTCCTTGAAAGTTGGGGTCACTAGAAAATTAAAAAAAAGAAAAATCCAACTTTGAAATCAGTCAAATAAGTCTGTGAAGGCATCTGAGTGCTCATGCCATGCGTGTTTTCTTTTGTGTTTTAATCTACAGTGTGAGGTGGCAAAACATGGGTTCAAACAAAGCCGGAACAAATCAAAAAATGTATGGGACACCAGCCGAGTAATCCCTTTTAATTCTTTCAAATCTCTGGTGCCATCTGGTAACACTCAACATGAGGCAAGCGGGAACTAAACAGAAAATGGCTTCAGCGTTTAGTTTCAGCAAATAAAACAATGGAAGGCTTTCCTAGAGTTTTCACATTTTGAAACTGGTCTCGTCAATGAAGAGACCAATTAATGGTGGCATCCGGTCTTTTTGGAGGACTGGAAGGGGCGGAGCTAATTTCCTTCATTGGGAGGTTTCTGGGAGCTGTGGTTGGGGGGGAGGAAACCAGTTTAGCGACAGCGCCCCCTCTCGCCCTGGTGGGTTACTGTGTACCTCGAATGAGCCCTCAAGGAGATCCTCTAACACACATGCATGACACTGGGTTTTAGAATTTTCTGTGTCACATATTTAACAGAGTTTACAGTTTCATCCACTAGTCTTGTTGAGGGGAATTAAGTTTGAACCCCGACACCCCCCCCCAAGTCCTCACACCCTCCCAGCCACCCACCAGGGCATTTTGTTCCTTTTGTGCCTTCAAGGCTGCTGTTATTTTAGCCATGGCTTGGGTTTTGGTTGTCTGATTATTTTAAAAACTTGTCATATACTCCACTCTTGACTTTTATTATTATTTATGACCTTACATAACTTGAACAAAAATCCCGATACACTAACAGGCATGTATTTGCATTGTGGGAAGAAAACTGGAAAATTTTGTCATTGTCATTAGCATCGTTAAGATCTTCATTGGTGCATGTAGGGCCTTGGGAATATTCATGGGGAATGTGGTCCACTGTTTGGGTGGTCTCACCACAGGGACATTCAGCGCTGGTTGTGATGCCCCATTTAAATAGGTTGTCCCTTGTTTTTCCCACCTTTGACCCAGTCTTTCCTAGAGAGGGATGTTCCATTGGGTAGATGCTCTTGAGGTGTAGGAAGAGCTTCATTGGTCGGGCTACAGTCAGTCTCTCACCACCTCTCGAGCCTATGTGTTGTGGATTGCTTTGGATTGAGGGGTTCCATTGTGGCAAAGCTCCGACGAGAAGCCTGGTGGTGGAGTGGGTGTCTGGAGTCCATCAGTCGTTTGAACCTTTTCGACTCTTGAACTGGTTTCTCATCGTATATGAGGAGGTACCATCCTGGCCAGCCTGTATAAAGCAGGAAGCCACGTTGTTCTCAATGTGCCGGTGATTATTTGGCATGCACTATTTAGCTCAGGCTCAACCTTGTTGGCATGGATTGACCTAGCTCACACTGGTGCACCCTTTTCTGCAGTTGAATAACAGAGTGCCATGGCCGTTGATCAAAGAATGGAAAATTTGGTGAAAACTTACATAGATTAGGGGAGACCAAGCAAGCTCCACGTAGGCATGAGGCTCAATCCCAGAAGCACCAACCAGTGTGCCACTCTGCTGCCTTATACGTTATCATTTTTCATATTTGCTTTACTTGATGACCAGACAGCAATCCACATATTGGTTTGTGATCCTTATTAGGGTTACTACGACTCGCAGTAAAACATGACAGCAGTGAAGAACATCTGAAAATTTGATAAATGAGGGGCGACCATTCAGTCTGTTTGTCACTTGTTTGTTCTGCTAACCGTGAATCTGTCCCAGTATCTCCTCTAGATGCTTCTTGAAGGTTGTCCAGGTTTCTTCTTCAGCTCCATTGCTTGATAGTTTTTTGTGTTTTTTTTTCCCAGATTCTCACAACTTTTTGCTTAAGGAAGTGCTTCCTAACTTCAGTCCTAAATGTACTGGTGTCCTCGAGTACCTGATTCACCCTTAAGCTGAAAGAATTCAGCTGAGTCTTCTTTCTCAATGCATTTTGTGGTAGCAGTGACTGTCACCCCCTGGGTGACCCAAAGCCTATGAGAGAAAACGGGCAGGTGGAAGTTTAAGTCGTAAACTATTTATTGTCTTTGAAGAGGGAGGACGTGCACAGCATGCTGTTACACGATGCATCCCCCTTTTCTGCTAGTTGAGGTCTTTATATACACAAGTAAAAGTTACACAATTAGATTGCTTACATCGTACAGAGTTTCTTACCATCATTGGCTGCTTCATGTTGCTAGCCGGACACCAGACAAAATGAACCATAGTAAATTATAAGTAAGCACAGTCAGCAAAAATTAATGTCAGGTGTCGTGTGTTTGCTTTGCCCTTCTTTATTAGCACAGGAGCAGCGGCCTTTCTCATACAGTAAATAAACACGGACTTTCCTCCTGACAGCCTCTGCTTGTATTCTGTCTCAGCTGCCCAAGGTTACTTGGAAACGCGTTTACATTAGATAGTAAACCTTGTTAAATGTGCTTAATTACGTGAAGATATACAATTCACACTTCACAACTACTAAAATATCCTAAAAAGACAAATAATTCATTACCACACTTTGAGGATTTTGAAGACCCGGATGAGGTCCCAGCGCAGTCTTTCTCTGCTCGAGACTAAACAGGTTTGCACACCACATGTGCTTATGTCCCATGATGCACCTGGTTGCCTTCCTCTGCACAGCTTCGAGTGCTGCTGTGTCTTCTTGGTAGCCTGGCAAGCAGAACTGTACTTCTAGAAGCAGGAACCCTTCCTAGAGCCGAGCACACACGAGGCTTAAGATGGTGTTGCCCAGCCATCCTCCAGTGTTCTGTGACTGGTTTACCCAGTTAACCTAAAAGAATTGAATTGTGCTGACTTGTTAATCTTGCTTTTTTTTAGATAAGTCGGGCTCCAAACGACGTTCGTCTGATATCATCAGCTTACTGGTCAGCATCTACGGCAGCAAGGACCTCTTCATTGATGAGTACCAGACTATGCTGGCAGACCGGCTTATCCACCAGTTCAATTACTGCACGGCCAGGTAGGAGGTGATCTATGGCGGTCTTACAGGAATGACTCCTCGCTGGATTTTTAATTTTTTTTTTTCAGCACCCCTGGTCAAAGCTGTCGTCCAGACAGCCCCCAGGTTTTTATGCACTAATGGATGAGTTAGTTGCTTTGTTGGCTGCTAGCTGACCAAATGACCTGAAGAATCTTATGTTACGTAATTGCTTTATTTTGTTTTGTGATAAAGGACAAGCAAGTGCATTAATTGAGGGGAGATGAGAGGACGCATGGCAAAGCTAAAGTGCCAAACCCAACCACAAACACTCCTGTTATGCTGTAATGCTGTCAAGGAGAGAACGAACGACAAATAAACAAAAAGTTCTTGTCCCTTTTTAAGTTGATTTGAACTGTTCAACATCCCAATAAGCAACAAGGAGTACCAGTTGGATTTTAGCATTGTGTTAGCTATCAAAGTGTAATACAGGTCTGTTTTGTCTTGGTAGAGTAATATATATTGCTCTACTTTCCCCTATTGTATTATTAATATGTAGCCTTAGAATGTCTAATCTCACAGACTTACCACTGTTTATAAGGTATCTATACTAATAAAAGGCAAAGCCCTCACTGACTGACTCACTCACTCACTGACTCACTCATCACTAATTCTCCAACTTCCCGTGTAGGTAGAAGGCTGAAATTTGGCAGGCTCATTCCTTACAGCTTACTTACAAAAGTTAGGCAGGTTTCATTTCGAAATTCAAAGCGTAATGGTCATAACTGGAACATATTTTTTGTCCATACACTGTAATGGAGGAGGCGGAGTCACGTATCGCATCATCACGCCTCCTACGTAATCACGTGAACTAAAAACAAGGAAGAGATTTACAGCACGAGTCGCACGCGGGAACGAAGGTAAATGACGTTAATTTTTCACTGTCTTTTAATACTGTGTAAGCATACATATTAACACATGTGCAATTAAACGTGTGCATTTACGGGGTGATTTCTCAGGCTTAAAAGCTCGCCTTTTATCAAACGCGGGAACAAAGGTAACTGACGTTGTTCACTGTCTTTTAATACTGTGTAACCATACATATTAACACATGTCCAATTAAACGTGTGCATTTACGGGGTGATTTCTCAGGCTTAAAAGCTCGCCTTTTACTAAAAAGGTAAATGCAAAACTATTTTCAATCAGTTTATTGAAACGCTCCCGTTAAGGATTGCAATAACATATTCGCGAGATAAAAGAACGAAGTAGGGGGAAATGGAGGAACAGCTGCAAACAGCGAAGAGCAAAAAATTAATTAAACAATTGAGAACGGAGCGAGTTAAGCATACAAGCATGTTCATAAGGGAAACAAACCACGGTGTAAAACGTAAGTTTAAATAAAGTTTATAGAAACGCTCCCGCTGCGGATTGCAATAACATATTCGCGAGATAAAAGTTTAATGAGAAGACACGAGGTATAGACGAACCACACGCCGTGGCGCAACGTTAGGGGCAACAGTTTCAACCATTCTATGATCTGCTTCTCGCAACTGAAAGACGGCACATGGCGGATGTTAGCCGACTTGCTGACCGCAACGTTAGGGGCTTCAAGTATGGCGCTGACGCCACATCTCAGTGCCAACACTTTGCAGACTGTACTTAAAAGACACGCCCTCCTCACTGGACAGTTAAAAACACCAATCAAACTAACGATGACATCAAGTATTACCCAATCAAAAGTAGGAAAGGAGGCATCTTCATAAAATGCGTGTGGGATGATTTGCATGAGACGCTGCTTTAAAAAAAAAATGATTACAAAAATACGGGATAAATCACGTCCAGTATTCATTCAAAACGGGACGCGCAATTTCATTGTCAAACGCGGCACGATTCCATATTTTAAAGGACGCTACAGTGCCAGGTAACCACCCATACAATCAGATTGTGATTCAGACTAGGAATGCAATGAATGTAATTACCCCGATCTACATATAAGGCGAAAGTCTTGCAACATTCAAAGATGATGGTTTGGGATAATTAGTACTTATTAAGTACACCATGGAACATAAAAGAGCTTATGAAGCCTTGAACCGAAAAAAGCAACATCTCAGAGATCGTACAAAAAAAAAAGGAGGTAATGTCGTTTTACTCGCTGTAGATTTTAGTGAAACATTACCAGTTATTCCACGAGGGAGACCAGCAGATGAACTCAACGCTTCTTTAAAATCCATGCTTCTCACACGGTCGGTTATATGTCGCGTGTTCTCGGGTAGGTACACCAAAAAATTTATACATTTAAGCATGTAATGGGCAAAGAAAAAATGAGGTATACCCGAAGGCACTGCAGTAGTACTCAATGTAACTTTACTTCTTAAATGTTAATGTTTTACTGTTTAATAATTTATACGCTTCTTATATATTGTTCAAATTCTTTTATCAAAATACCAGTGACAGCGCAATGCACGATAACATGGAGTGAATACACCATACGCATCTGCCCACGGCCGCCCTGGTGTGCGCAGATAGGAGTTGATTCTAAAATAAAAATAAACATAAAAAGAGTAATACAATCATCACCCATAAAGCGGATAGCAGACGTGACGTATTATATGTGTACCACATTTCAAGTCAATAGGTGAAACAGTTTGTAAGCTACAGGTGATTTAAATATCCTGGACAGACCAACGAAAAGCCACGGTAGCAAATTATACAAGAAGATTTTACTGTTTAATTATTTATATTTATATGAAATGTGCTTCTTATATATTACTTCATATTCTCATATGATAATGATGTTAATGTTGTTTATATTGATTTCTATGTTATTGTAAGTGCATCTATGTGTGTATATGTATGTATGTATGTATGTATGTGTATATATATATATATATATATATATATATATATATATATATATAAAATATATATATATAAAATATATATATATATAAAATATATGTGTATATGTATATATAATATGTGTGTATATGTGTGTGTATATGTGTATATGTATATATATATGACAGCAACACTCATAACAATGACAACACAATTACATTGACAATCATGTTACGTTATTTTTAAAATGTTTCCTTTACTTTTTCATAACCTCTTTAACACACTACTTCTCCGCTGCGAAGCGCGGGTATTTTGCTAGTTATAGTATATAACTTATCCCCACCTTCCCTTCTATATTTATAATCTCATGCAATTAGATGTAGTAAAAGACAAGCAGAAGTTAAGTTACACATAAAATAATGTATTACTGATAATATTCATAAATAATAACAAAATGCAAAGTACATTTGAATATTGGCCACCATACAACCTGATTAAATGGTGATATGTAGTTCAGGTGGCACACAGACTTGTGGTTACTTAAATGTCTCTAGTTAAGGCATCATTGGTGCTCAGCTTTCAGCCACATGTCTGTTCAAAATGGCTGCTGAGCTGTGCTCTTCATTGTGTCGTCTTCATCATCACAGGTTAGCAAGAGAGATGCTTCTTTCAGATGTTGGTTAGTAAGAGAGAGAGTGTGAGGTTAAACAAGTAAATATATAGATTTTCTGTCCAACCCCTACAGCCAATAGGGTATAGTAGTACTTAAAGGCTTCTGAACCAAGCCAATTCCAAACAGCCATACTTCAGACCAATGGGGGAAATAGAACATCTTAACACCTGCCACCCCCAAACCATATGTTAAAGTACACCTTAGCCCATTTGCGGGGGTAGAAATGACTTTAGCAAAGAAACACTCGGCAAACTGGTTTAAAACACATCCTCCAAATCCTGTCGTAAAATTCAAACAGACCCATTCCTAAGGGGGGGGGTAAACACTAAATTACATTGCTTTGCCCAAATTACAAATAAAGACATACAAAACATTTATCAAGTTATATGTAAAATCTCACATCACAACAAGGTCTGAGAGTCGCAAACCAGTGAAAGCTTATTCTAGTGGGCCTCCAAACTGTAAATAAGAGGCCTGATAATTGGGCAAAGTGCAACAGGCCATTGTTGACATGAATATCTGCCCTCACTTTAACTTCATGCTGTGGTACCCAATCCTCTTTAATAAAATCCCTGTGTGCGTCCAGGTGTCCGTGTGTGGGTGTCTTCTGGTGAAGTGCGCATGCGCGGGGCACGGTGCGACTCGCGATATTACTGTCAGAGAAAATTACAGGCATTTTACGGAAATACAAACCAGTATTACTGCGAGAGGAAATTAAAGGCATATTACCGACGCACACGCCTGTATTACCGCCAGAGAAAATTAAAGGTATATTATGGACGTACAAGCCAGTGGATGTACAAGACAGTATTACTGTCACAGAAAATTAAAGACACACAATAGACGGCGGCAGCCCACAAAGAACGGTCAGCTCAGCAAGTAAAGATCAACAAAAGAAAGGCAGAAAGACAAAGAAAAATACGACCAACAAACAGAATGAGGTCAAGGTCCCTTGCCATTTAATATAGACTGTTCCTACTAATGTTTATGCACTACTGTACTAGCACCTGTTATTGTAACGGGCTTAATGACTAGTAATAAATAACTGGTTAACGGAGTCGGTGAATGCCCCTGTGCCAGGCAGACATTGTGTACCTTGTTATTTGATGAGTAACCTGATGAGTGTTATTTTTTGGTCATTAGTGTGTTGTTTTCTCTAAGTACAATATACATACTGTGTATTTAAATGTCTAATAGTTAACATTATTCAAAATTCAGAATTGTACTTCATTGCTACTCCTTTTTCTTTTTTTAATGACGAAGGAGCAGCTAAAAAATCTGTTTGGTAAATCTCTATATAAATAAGATCCAACGCCTGTCTGTCCGCTTTTCATGAGAGAACTACTTAACGGATTTAGATCGGTTTGTTTCTAGAATTTGCTTGAACGTTCCAGTTGATTTTGCGACTTCTTTCATCGCACTAAGAATCAGAGTTGACTTGCGGTCCCGATTTATTTGTGCGCATCTGAGAGAGAGAGAGAGAGGCTACGGTGCCATGGGGAGGGGGGCGACACCCTCCTCACTCACGCACCAGCCTCGGGACGTGTACCTTACCTCCGCTTAGCTTGTGAATGAGAGAACTACTTCACGGATTTAGATTGTTTTTTTTTTTTCTTTCTAGGATTTGCTTGAACATTCCGGTAGATTTTGCGACTTCTTTCATTGCACTAAGAATCAGAGTTGACTTGTGGTCCCGATTTATTTGTACTAATCTGAGAGAGAGAGAGAGAGGCTGCGGGCCAAGGGGCGACTTCTCCCATTGCGCTAAGAATTATAGTTTGCTTGCAGGAGCAATATATGCATGCCAATCCGAGACAGAGGCTGCGGGCCGAGGGGAGGGGAAAGCGGGACCTCAGGAGTAGAGAGCCTCCTCACTCAGGCGCCAGCCTCCATTCGAGTCGGTCTACCTCTGCGCTTTGGAGCGCACCTTGCCTCCACTTAGCCAGCAACACCTGTTTGTTTATTGATTTTTAAAGTTTGTCCTGTTTTACTACTACACGGGCAGAGCCGCAGGGGATGTCTAGTCTACATCTAAAAAAATCCAATGTCTGTGTGTCTGTCCGCTTTTCACAAGAGATCTACTTAACAGATTTGGATCGGGGGTTTTTTTTTTCTAGAATTTGCTTGAACATTGCAGTTGATTTTGCGACTTCTCTCATCGCGCTAAGTATCAGAGTTTACTTGCGGCACCGATTTATTTGCGTGCATCCGAGAGACAGAGGCTGCGGGCTGAGAGGAGGGGGACAGGGCCCTCCTCACTCACGCACCAGCCTCCGTTCGAGTTGCTCTACCTGTCGCCACGTGTTGGAGTGCACCTTGCCTCTGCCTTGTTTATTGATTTTTAAAGTTTGTCCTGTTTTACTACTACATGGGCAGAGCCGCAAGGGATGGCTAGTAAAATGTAAAAACCAGTTATGAAGGGTGTAGGGTGAGCACCTTTCATTCTAAACGAAGCCACTCGGGGAGCTACAGTGCAGCAAAAACAGAAGACGTTTCAAGGGGTTTTGTCTCCATGACAGAAGTGCTGATCTTCTGGCCGATCACTTTGTCTGACTCTCTATCTCTCTCTGCAGGGAGATTCGGAATGTGGAGCTTCTGAAATTGCGCTTTGGAGAGTCTTACATGCACTTCTGTGAAGTTATGCTGAAGGTAGGTGGGCACGTGTGCTGGTCTTGGGTCCAGGTGTTCACAGGGGCTGCATCTCTCTCACCCGTTCTGGTTGTGTGCAGGATGTCGTGGACTCGCGGCGCATCAACACAAACATCCACGACGAGGAAGCAAAACTGCCCGAGGACCAGCAGCCAAAATTTCCCTTGAACGGTATGATTCTTTCCAGCGAGTTCTGGCCAACCCTAAAGGAGGAGAAGCTGGAGCTTCCGCCGGCCATCAGAGAAGTCATGGATGCCTACACAAAGCGATACGAGAAGCTGAAGGTATAAATGTGTGAGAGCTTGGAGATAGGAGAGGGTTAGGGGAGTAGAGAGCCTGAGGAAATGTCGTTCTGTTCATCTGCAGGCCATGCGCACACTCAGCTGGAAGCCTCACCTGGGCTCGGTCACCTTGGACCTCGAGTTAGCTGACCGCACGATGTCCAACCTGTCCGTCTCTCCCATGCATGCGGCAATCATTCTTCACTTCCAGGACAAGAGTAAGTGCCACCCCACCTGGGCGTCACCACCAGAGCCGTGGTTCACTGCTGCTTCTTGCCCTTTAGTTGTATGTGACGATGGGACTGGGGGCTTTCACCGTGCTATTCAAAATTCTGACTATTTCAGTAGATACGGATATAATGTGTTTGTGTGTATCGTTTTCTGAGTGAAACATAATTTTTTTTTTAACAAATAGCAAATGTGTTGATGATCTTATTTGTCAAAGCGCTTGTTAAGAACGGAGCAGGCCCCTTTTTTCTATATCTTAGTTATGTGAATTTCAGTTTTATGAATAAATTGGCATGAAATGATGCCACCATTTATAAATTACCAGAAAAGGCCAAGCTGGTGATGAGACTGATCTCTTATTGATTTGGTAGAAGAACTGCAGAGGATTCAGAAAGCTCTCGGACCCTTCATTTTCTGCACACTTTATTGTGCTGTAGATTTTACTTGTATCAGGATACATTTGACCTTTTCGCCTATCAATTCCCACTCAACAGCTTGTAACATGTTTTCAGAAAGGTTTACAAATCCATAAAAAAATCAAAAACTGTGAATCCCGTAAGTGTTCAGATTCCCCCCCCCCCCCCCCCCCCAAATTCAGTACTTTGCAGAAGTCCCTTTGGTGTCAATGGCAGCTTTGAGTCCTCTTGCCGAAATCTCTACAAGCTTTCCACACCTGGATTCAGGCAGGTTATCTCGTCCTCCTCAAGGTCCGTTCAATTGGATGGGAAGCTCCTGTAAACTGCCATCTTCAGTCGGCTCCAACTCTGCTTTTAAGACACAGAGTGGGGTTTGAAGTAATTAACTGAAGTTGGGACACCTGAGCAAATTGTTTTCAAGGCTTCATTTACTTGAATTGCTGCAGAACACCACTATCTAAATCAAGTGGACTGGATGGTAAACTGGTGCAATAAAAACTCTCTCACCCTGAATGTAAAAAAGACCAAAGAAATGATATTTGATTTTAAGAGACAGAAATCTGTATGTTCACCTATTGTAGTTCTGGGAGAGGAGGTAGAAATAGTGACTGAATATAACTACTTAGGAACTTACCTAGATAACAATCTTAACTGGAATGCAAATACAAAAAAATTATTCTCTAAATGCAATCAGCGCTTACTTCTCCTCCATAAACTCAAACTATTTAAAGTAGACAAGGACCTCATGTTGTCTTTTTATCGCAGTCTGATCCAGTCTGTGATCACTTTCAGGTTCATTGCCTGGTTTAATTGTCTGGCAAACCAAAACTCAAAAAAGCTCCAGCAGATTATGAAGTATACAGCTAAAGTTATTGGGGCTGATGAAGATGATGTGACTGGTGTGTGTGTGTCAGAGGGCAATGCTAAAGAAGCTGGAAATCATCTCTACTGATGACAGACATCCATTACATGTAGAACTAAAGTTCAGTAAATCAGGAAGGAGAGTCGCTTTGAAAACCCACACAAATTGCACCACAAACTCCTTTGTTCCTAGTGCCAGATGACTTTTCAATAAGAAATATCGGAGATAATGATTTAGGTTTTGATAAATATCCTGTAACTTTTTTATTTTTTTTTTTGGTGTAAATACAGTGCATCCGGAAAGTATTCACAGAGCATCACTTTTTCCACATTTTGTTATGTTACAGCCTTATTCCAAAATGGATTAAATTCATATTTTTCCTCAGGATTCTACACACAACACCCCATAATGACAACGTGAAACAAGTTTACTTGAGGTTTTTGCAAATTTATTAAAAATAAAAAAACTGAGAAAGCACATGTACATAAGTATTCACAGTCTTTGCCATGAAGCTCCAAATTGAGCTCAGGTGTCATCCTGTTTCCCCTGATCATCCTTGAGATGTTTCTGCAGCTTCATTGGAGTCCACCTGTGGTAAATTCAGTTGACTGGACAGGATTTGGAAAGGCACACACCTGTCTATAGAAGGTCCCACAGTTGACAGTTCATGTCAGAGCACAAACCAAGCATGAAGTCAAAGGAATTGTCTGTAGACCTCCGAGACAGGATTGTCTCCAGGCACAAATCTGGGGAAGGTTACAGAAAAAATTCTGCTGCTTTGAAGGTCCCAATGAGCACAGTGGCCTCCATCATCCATAAGTGGAAGAAGTTCGAAATCACCAGGACTCTTCCTAGAGCTGGCCGGCCATCTAAACTAAGCAATCGGGGGAGAAGGGTCTTAGTCAGGGAGGTGATCAAGAACCCGATGGTCACTCTGTCAGAGCTGCAGAGGTCCTCTGTAGAGAGAGGAGAACCTTCCAGAAGGACAACCATCTCTGCAGCAATCCACCAATCAGGCCTGTACAGTAGAGTGGCCAGACGGAAGCCACTCTTAGTAAAAGGCACATGGCAGCCCGCCTGGAGTTTGACAAAAGGCACCTGAAGGACTCTCAGACCATGAGAAAGAAAATTCTTTGGTCTGATGAGACGAAAGATTGAACTCTTTGGTGTGAATGCCAGGCGTCACGTTTGGAGGAAACCAGGCACCGCTCATCACCAGGCCAATACCATCCCTACAGTGAAACATGGTGGTGGCAGCATCATGCTGTGGGGGACTGGGAGACTAGTCAGGATAAAGGGAAAGATGACTGCAGCAATGTACAGAGACATCCTGGATGAAAACCTGCTCCAGAGCGCTCTTGACCTCAGACTGGGGTGACGGTTCATCTTTCAGCAGGACAACGACCCTAAGCACACAGCCAAGATATCAAAGGAGTGGCTTCAGGACAACTCTGTGAATGTCCTTGAGTGGCCCAGCCAGAGCCCAGACTTGAATCTGATTGAACATCTCTGGAGAGATCTTAAAATGGCTGTGCACCGACGCTTCCCATCCAACCTGATGGAGCTTGAGAGGTACTGGAAAGAGGAATGGGCCAAACTGGCCAAGGATAGGTGTGCCAAGCTTGTGGCATCATATTCAAAAAGACTTGAGGCTGGAATTGCTGCCAAAGGAGCATCGACAAAGTATTGAGCAAAGGCTGTGAATACTTATCTACATGGGATTTCTTAATTTTTTTATTTTTTAATAAATTTGCAAAAACCTCAAGTAAACATTTTTCACGTTGTCATTATGGGGTGTTGTGTGTAGAATTCTGAGGAAAAAAATGAATTTAATCCATTTTGAAATAAGGCTGTAACAACAAAATGTGGAAAAAATGATGAAGCGCTGGGAATACTCTCCGGATGCACTGTACTGTATGTATTATCTAACTGCCTTACCTTAACCTTTCTTGTTTCTATTTGTCTGTTTTATTTTATTCTGTCTGTTATTAGATGCAACTGAGAAGGCAAATTTCATTTCATGTTGTGTAAACAGGACTAAATAAAGAAACCTTAACCTTAACCTGTAGGTTGTTACCTTTTAGTTGTTCCCTGAAGGAGGCCCATTTTTAATTTTCCATTTTTGCTAATCTAAACTTTTTAAATGTAATCCTCTGCCAGTTTTCTGCTTATTTTTCACCATTTTAGATCATTCATTGCATTTCACCTGATTACATTTGAAGAGTTCCCTGTAATAAACATTTGCTTTAGTAAAGGCTGCAATGTCTAACAAACATATTTCCAGAGAGCCAGCGCCCCCTTCTGGATGCTGGACCCCCTGCTCACACCTCCTACATGACCTGACCCCCACCCTACACAGTGCTAGGGCACACACACCCGTCGTGTCTCCAGCTGTCCATAGGCATGCATGCTGGGACAGAGGTGCCATCTTACCTGTCCTCTCTCCTGACTGTGACCCCACACAGCACTTTTGAGATGCCCCCGATTGCGACATCCATAGATGTGATCCTCTCCCTGCCAATGGCCACCAACTTCATTGCGCCATTCTACAGAAATGGAAAAACATCCGAGGCTAGTTGGCTTTATTTTTAACGTGACTAAATGTTTATTGAAGTTGTATTAGTAATAACAATAATCAGGTTTCTCATCAAAATGGCTCTACGCTCTGGGGTGTCAAACATGGGTGGCTGGAAGAGGTGACCACACGAGCTGCCCAAGGGCGGTGAGGCCACCTGTCATTCTTCTCTTGTTCTCATTTGTTTATTATAGTCGTCAGTTCAATAATGAATGTTGTGCGTCTTTTCTTTTCTTTCCCCCCATCAGTATTGTGCCAACACACCCGTGGGTGAGTACAAACAGTACATTCAGGCACCGCACCACCCAGAATGTGTGTATTCAGACCACAGCACCCCACCATGTCAACTTTTCACTAACTTTTTTTATGCTGGTCTTCTTATTTTGCCCAGACACATGGACACTAGAGGAGCTCAGTGATGCCCTGAAAGTGCCAAGTACGATGCTCCGCAGAAAGATGGCATTTTGGCAACAGCAAGGTGTGCTGCGAGAAGAGTCCCCGGGCGTCTACGTGGTCATCGAGGAGATGCAGTGCGAGAAGACAGAAAAGAATGTGGTGCTTCTGGACAGTGACGAGGAAGGTGAATCCAACATGGCCACCCAGTCGGAGCAGAGGGAAGAAAAACTTCAGGTAGGATCAGTTTAGTGTCCTTGGCATGGGATCTGCATCTTCTTTCCAGGTACTTGCAGTGAGACCACCTTTCTGGAGGCCATATTTGAGTAGCAGGTGAGCATGCGTGCCAATAACTGGTGCCCATGTCCCAGACACCCCTTAGCCAAACACACATACGCCATTAATGTATTCAGTAACCACTGATCCACACGTATCTCTCTTCTTTGCAGTTGTTTTGGGCCTACATCCAGGCCATGCTGACCAACCTGGAGACCATGACCCTGGAGCGGATTCACACCATGCTCAAGATGTTTGTCACCATGGGCCCCACCGTCACAGAGATGGACATCCAGGAGCTGCAAAGCTTCTTGCAAAAAAAAGTGAGAAACCACGAGTTGCTGTGCTCTGGTGGCACATACCGCCTTCCCAAATCGCCCAACTGACCTAGTCTGGAGAGAGAAGAGAGAGAGGCATTGTGTGAAGGCAGGTTGGCTTTGGGGTCTTACTGGTGAAAAAAATAGAAGGGTTTATGTACAATGTTACGTGACGGAGGGGTTTACTGAGCTCTGAGGGGCCTGTCAGTACGAGGGTGGGTTCTCGTTTCCTCTGATTTTTGTAATAAATTTAAAAAGCAATCAACTTCTAACAGTCCTTGCTTTTAAATGAATGTGGATCAGGGAACGGGGGTCTTTAAAAGTAAAATACCAGGCCTGAACAACTGGGACCACTGTAGATAAAAATGAAGCAATGAGTGGTGAGCACACTGTGAGTTATACAGATGTTAATATCAGAAAAACATAAGATGGCAGCAGCAGGCCTCTTGGGATTGTGAGAAGCCCTTTTAGGCCGCTGGAGTTGAGGGTTTCCTTTAGGTCCGCTCTAGGAATAATTGCCTCTAATATTAAGGCCCCCAAGTCCGAGTCCCCCTGCTGTCATTTCAGGAAGGTTGAGAGGGCACGTCTCCATGAGCAGAGGTGGCTGGTACTTCTACCTCGACTCGTTCAATGTGAGGGTCCGTGTGTAGAGGTAGGAACACTCGGCCATTGTACCCAAAAGGAGCTCTCCTGTACGTCAACTGGCCGAGAAGGAAGGGCATTTGGTGGTCTCAAGGCCACTGGAGTGGCTGCAGCTGCTTGGTGTGCATTGAAAATCGGATGTGGCAGCCTGTCCGTGTCGTCTTTCATGCTCCTCTGCTTCAATGTGACTTTTCTGTGCCAACTCGGCAGCTTTGAGAAATGGTGTGCTGTTACATCTCTTTGTGACATCGACACCCCGGAGCAGCTCGGCGGGCTGGGGACAAAGTGGGATTACGTCCTTTGTCTTGGCTTGCTGTTTCTTAAGTACTTTGAATGGTGCTATATGCGTACACGTGTGTGTGTGTGTGAGCGTCTGTGTGTGTGTGTGTGTGTGTGTGTGTGTGTGGCCACGATTGGCTTTTTCATGGTTTCAGTGCCACTGCACATCTGAATCAACTCCCCTTTCTGTCACCAGAACAGCCCCTGTTTACTGATCAGAGCATCACTTTGACCCCACCTGCAGTCTAGCACTGGGACTTGAGGGGGCTGCCAGGTAACAAGCAGGCATCTTTCATGGCATGGTTAGTGGCAGAGTGTTACATGTCGATTAGCACATGCAAGGTCAGCATTTCCCTGTACTGCGCACACTTGACAGTAAAGACCCCCACAAACCCATCAACATACTGCACCTGTGAAGAAAGTCAACCCGATGTTTTCTTCTTCTTGTCATAAAACATTTGAGTCACATTCAGTTTGGTGTCAAAAAAAGGCAAATTAATCAACAGAAACTGACTCTTTGATATCAAAACATAAACCGGTCTCTGCAGTGTGGTGTCAATGAATTACAAATGTGAAACGCCACACGAGATTCACAACTTCATGTCACCGTTCAGCAGATAACAGCCTTGAGTCTGTGCTCACAGGGCTCTCTCCATATCAGGCTGTGCCAGGTGTCATGGTCATCGTGAGTCAATTACCTTTGTCAAGTCACAAATCCTCCACTGGACTGAGACCTGCGCTCCGACTCAGCCACTCCTGGACATTCATGACGTCGTCGTGCTGAAGTTGTTCCTGCAGAGCTTTGGCTTTATGCTTGGGCCCGTCATAGCTACTGGGGAGTGAAAACTTCAACTCCCAGCAGTCCCTGCAGTGGCTCGGATTGGTCCCAGTAATCCCTGCAGAGGCTCTGATTGGTCCCAGCAGTCCCTGCAGTGGCTCTGATTGGTCCCAGCAGTCCCTGCAGTGGCTCTGATTGGTCCCAGCAGTCCCTGCAGTCGCTCTGATTGGTCCCAGCAGTCCCTGCAGTGGACCAGATTGGTCCCAGTAAACCCTGCACTGGCTCTGATTGGTCCCAGCAGTCCCTGCAGTGGCTCTGATTGGTCCCAGCAGTCCCTGCAGTGGTTCTGATTGGTCCCAGCAGTCCCTGCAGTGGCTCTGATTGGTCCCAGCAGTCCCTGCAGTGGATCAGATTGGTCCCAGTAAACCCTGCAGTGGTTCTGCTTGGTCCCAGCAGTCCCTGCAGTGACTCTGATTGGTCCCAGCAGTCCCTGCAGTGGTTCTGACTGGTCCCAGCAGTGGCTCTGATTGGTCCCAGCAGTCCCTGCAGTGGATCAGATTGGTCCCAGTAAACCCTGCAGTGGCTCTGATTGGTCCCAGCAGACCCTGCAGTGGTTCTGATTGGTCCCAGCAGTCCCTGCAGTGGCTCTGATTGGTCATCTGCTGAGGGTGCAGGAGTTGCTGGGGACAAGGAGGCCGGCGTGAGATTTAAAAGCAGGCCAGTCCTACAAAGGAGGACAGGTTTTTTTTTGTTGTGTCATGTCTGGAGTCGCCTGTCTGTTTGCCTCACCGTCCAATGCCGGTGGATCCTCGTGTTGTCGTGGATCGTCTCCTGTTTGGTGTGTGGACTGTCTGGTGTCTTCCTGCTGCGTGAGGACTGGTTGTCGACCTGCGAAGAAAGGATGGAGCGCTGCTGATCCCCTCACACGTCATCATCTCATCAGAAAATACCAGTAGGACTGACCTTTACATTCACATACGGCGAGTTGCTCTGTGGACTGTCCGTCTCCATCATTTCATTCCATCAGTTGCTGTGTTTCATGGACTTTGCCATTTTCCTCGCCGTCTGTTATTGTTGAATTTGTGTTTATTGTATAATCACCGGATGGGAACTGGGGTGGATGGGATCTTGTAGTTTGCGTAGTTCTATTTCATTTATTATTGTTCAATACAGTCTTCAATTTGTGTTTTATTACCGGTCGCTTTTTGTCTCTGTAAGGGAGTGTGTGTGACGTCGGGCCAAAGCTGGGTGCGTTCCTGAGACCCCCTCTGAAAAACTAAGTAAGTCCCTGTCAAAAGTGCCGTGAATCTTAGCTGGGTTGTTTAGTCCGCTACATCCCGAGGCGCAGGTTTCTTGCAGACTCCGTCAGGCTTTCCCCGTATCTCGCTCCCCTCACAAGCCTTCCGCAGACAATGCAGCCCCCCAACTGGCTCCCCCTTGGGGACGGTGTGTGTGTGAGTTTTGATAAAGTGCAGTGTAACATTCCATGAATCTCTTGGCCAAAAAGCTCCATTTTGGTCTCATGAGATCACTGAACCTTCTCCCAGCTCCCCTCTTCGTCTCCTGCCCAGATGTCCTGCGTCTTTTTTGTTCCTCTTTGCCACTCCTCCATAAAGCTGGGACTGCTGAAGCACTCGGGCACAGTCGCTGCCTGCACTGTCTCTACAAATGTCCACTACTGTAGCTTGTGACTCCTTCAGGGGTCTAGTGGTGGCCTCCCTCGCTCATCATCTTCAGTTTCTGAGGGTGGTCTGCTCCTTTCTTCATGATTGATTGAGCGGGATATTCCGTGATTTGGACATTTGATTGTCTCCGGCCCCTCACTTGTGCTGTCCATGGAGGTCTTCATTGTGCAGGTCAGGCTGGTGTTTCTCAGTCTGTCTGGCGTTGTCTCCCACTTTTTCCCATGTAAATGTCTTTACACCCCCATTTGTTGAACTGAGCAGAGTGCGATTGATTTGGGGGGTGGGAGTGGCAGGAATTTGTCCCCCAGGGGGTTGTCCCCATCGTGAATGGTGCACCGCGATTGGCAGAGCTAGGTGTCTGTGTCAATTGAATGCCATTGCAAGGCTGGGATTTAGTCAAGGAGGGGTGCGCTTGTGCGTAGTAACCCACTACCATAACCAACAATACAGTGCTGTGAAAAAGTATTTGCCCCTTCCTGATTTCTTATTTTTTTTGCAGGTTTGCCACACTTAAATGTCTCCGATCATCAAACAAATTGAAATATTAGACACAAAATGCTGTTTTTAAGTGATGATTTTATTTATTAAGGCCCCCTATGTGAAAAAGTAATTGCCCCCTAAACCTTGTGGGTGCTGGTGCCACCCTTAGCAGCGACAACTGCAATCAAGTGTTTGCCATGACCGGCGGCGAGTCTTTCACGTCGCTGTGGAGGGATTGTGGCCGACTCTTCTCTCCTTTGTAGAATTGTTTCAGTTCGGCCACATTGGAGGTTTTTTCTGAGCATGAAGAGCTTTCTGAAGGTCACGCCACAGCATCTCAATTGGGTTCAAGTCCGGACTTTGACTTGGCCGCTCCAGACACTTCATTCAGCCATTCCGAGGGGGACTTGCTCCTGTGTTTTGGATCATAGAACCCAAGTATGCTTCAGCTTGAGACTGACGGCCCCACATTCTCCTTTGGGATTTTTTGGTAGAGAGCAGAATTCACGTTTCCATCGATCACAGCAAGTCGTCCCGGCGCTGAAGCAGCAAAGCAGCCCCAGACCCTCGTACTACCAGCACCACCATGTTTGACTGTTGGCGTGATGTTCTTTTTCTGAAATGCGGTGTTACTATTTACGCCAGATGGAACAGGACGCACACCTTCCAAAAAGTTGTTTTTATCAGTCCACAGGATATTTTCCCAAAAGTCTTGGGGGTCATCAAGATGTGACGTGAGACAAGCCTTTCAATTCTTTTTGGTCAGCAGTGGTTTCTTCCTTGGAACTCTGCCATGCATGCCATTCTTGCCCAGTCTCTTTCATATGGTTGAGTCGTAAACACTGACTGACCTTCCCTGAGGCGAGGGAGGCCTCTTCTTTAGATGCTGGTTGTTCTCGGTTCTTTTCTGACCTCTTAGTTGAGTCGTCAGGTAATTGTTGTAGGCCGGCCACTCCTGTGAAGGTTCACCACTCTTCCATGTTTTCTCCATTTGTGGCTAACGGCACCTCTCACCTTTAGAAATGGCTCTGTGACCTTTTCCAGACTGACCGATGTCAATTTACTTTGTTTCCCATCTTTTCCCTGAATTTCTTCAGATTGCGGCGTGATGTCTTCCTTTTTGGGATCATCTTTTGGCCTCCTTCACTTTGGCTGACGGGATCTATTTAAGGTCTGGCAGGAATCAGGCCTGAGTGTGGCCGGTGAGATTGAACTCCAAAAAAAAAAAAAAATGTGATTCACCACAGTTACTTCATAACTTAACAAGGGGGGGGGGCAATTACTTTTTCACATAGGGCCATGTAGGTTTAGATCGTTTTTTTTTTATTTTCCTTAATCACTTTAAAAATCAGACAAAATGCAGTTTTTAATTTCTTTGATGCTCTGAGACATTTAAGTGTGACAAACCTGCAAAACAAATAAGAAATCAGGAAGGGGGGGGGGGGGCGCAAATACTTTTTCACAGCCCTGTAGCAAGGTGTTGAGAGAGACTGGGTTAGTCCACCACACCGACTCGCCCGCAAGTTGGACCTCCCAGAAAGCCGAAGACCTCCATTGGGGTCTCGTATTAAAGGGGGCTGAATGCTTACCAGACCAGCTAGTTTGTCTTTTGTGTTTGTAAGTCAATCCGCCATTTTGCAGACATCGGCTTTCATTTTGTCTTACAAAATGCGGTGACAAAAGAGCCAAAATAAATCCACGAGGACTTCATGTTGTATAACAAGAAAATTTTAAAAAACATCCACAGGGGGGTGCAGACTTTTTGTAGGCACATGTGACCACCGAAGGAAGGCGAGGTGGTGCCCACTAGCCCTGACCACTGGGTGGCGCTGTAGCAGACACACGCTTGTCTGTTCTTCCCAGCCAGGCCCTCCACTGCACAGTCAGGGCGTCTGTGCTGAGTGACTTGTGCCTGCTTGTGTGTGCCAAGGTGGTGCCCTCTGACATGGTTTATTATCAGAGAGGTCAGCTTTGCATGCAAAATGTGTTTGCAGAAGGGGCGCACCTGAGTCACCGACTCTTAAACAAAGGGGGACTTTCTGCCTCCACCCAGTGGCACCGCCATCCATTTGACACCCTCTGAATGCCCAGATAAGCGAGAGAGAGCGCCACATCGACGACACGGCGGGCGTCTGCTGAAATCTCTTTAAAAGCGTCCCGTCAATAAAAAGAAATGGCCTACTCCAGTGAGTCAGGACAAACTGAGAAGCCGGGACGTCCCATTCACACCCAAATGAAAGTGCAGTTTGTGCGTCTTTGGTTCAATTTATTGATTTCAGTTTGTCTTCCATTTGCCACACACACGACTGAGTGCTAACCTCGCTGTCCCCCCCACTGTGACTCATTATGGGGTCGTTATCTCTACTGCAGTTGATAAGGATAGACTTAGGGACCCCCAACGCGCCCCCCCCCCATAACCCCAAGTCGAGTACAGCAAATGGATGGCTAGATAGAACAAACTTTGTCACCACAGGGACATTTGGGGACTTGTGTGTTCAGGTGTATCTGTCACCCTGCCCCTCTTGGTCTGTTGGTGAGGTGGCTCGGGGGGCTCACTCCACTACTTCACTCACTGAAGCACAGGACATTCAATGGACAGAGTGAAGGTTTAGGGGCCGGGGGGGGGGTGGATAGGCAGACGTGACACGAGAATATGACAGACAACGGCTCAGAGTCCTAGTGGCTGTGACCACCAGAAGACCACCCCCCATACCGACAACAGTCAGGTTATTCATAAAGCAACCCCCCCCCCCCAATCATCCACACCCCTCAATGCCTTAATGTGGGATTTCATGTCAGTCACATGACCAGCTACCGTAGCCTGACAGCCGTTATTTAATGGCACGAGGACAAGGCCGTCCGTTTCGCTCGTGACACTCGTTTTTGAACCTCTGTTTGCCGGATGTGCCTCCCGTCCCTCTTAATTTCCACGACTGGTTGCCTTTGTTCCGCCGGACATTTTAGCCCCCACGTCCCTCTTTGTTGTTGACTCTGGACGACGTGACCCACAAGCGCACGCCATACGGTTTGCTATCCTACGCCGGCCATTGCCTTT
Source organism: Erpetoichthys calabaricus (assembly GCF_900747795.2). NCBI lineage: Eukaryota > Metazoa > Chordata > Cladistia > Polypteriformes > Polypteridae > Erpetoichthys > Erpetoichthys calabaricus. The sequence continues at coordinate 194,746,241 of NC_041402.2, read as the reverse complement.
GTTCATCAGACATTCCCGCCCTCTTGTGGACACCAGTGGGCATTACGCATGGGCCAGGGGCATGGATGCCGGATAGATGGATGAATGGCTTTATATATTGAGAGAGATGAGGTAGCAGACCCTCCACGTCCTCCCACTGATTTCGTACCATCGACGCAGCCCCCCCCCATCCTCTGTAGTTAATGGCTTCCTCACTCAGCTTTACTCCGCTCTTCTGTCTGCCAGCTTCACGTCTGTCCACTTCACCCAAACCTGAATCCATACACACTGCACGCCCCCCCAACCCCCCAACCCCACCCGTTCCTCCTCAGCAGGTGATGGCTTACTTGTAGATGTTGGGTCCGGTGTGGAGGTGGCAGATGTCAGAGCTGAGTGGCAATGCCAAGTCCGATTTCCCATCACAGACAGCACCCAGTAGAGTGGTAATGCCCGTCATTGTCACGTCGATCCGTTGGCCTACAGCCAGAGTGACCGACATGTGGACGCCACACTCGCATTCCATCTGTCCGTACCTCCATTTCTGTGATTTTCTTTTTCTTATCCTCTTCAGTGCCTGTCCTGACAACCAAGCCATGATGAGCCACCAGCCCAGCGCTGGGCACCCCTCTGCACACACCTGCCCTGTGCCAGCGTGGCATCACGATGGCTTTGGGGACGTTGGGAGGAAGTCACACATGGAGGCCAAGGCAGTGACCCCGAGATACAGGAGCTGCCAGGCCACATCACTGACTGCCGGACCACCCAGGAGCCAACTATGGGAGGCAAACACGCCCCTCTTAACATCGGCCTGTCCGTTTTGTAATGGATCCCACTCGTCTGTGTCACTAGTGATTTCCAGTCCACGGTGGGCTGACAAAGTCTTGAGACCCCTCGCTTTCCACACACTTTACTGCGTTGGTTTAATTTGAAATGGAAGATGTTTGCCATTTTTTTGCCCAACAATCTCAACTCCGTAGCCCATCATGACAAAGTAGACAACATGTCCTCAGAAAGGTCTGCAGATTTATTAAAAATCCAAGACTGAAATCTCTCCTTCCTCTACTGTGGTCCTCCACGTTGTGCTCTGGTGCCTCCTGAGATGTTTAAGGACCCCGATGGGAGTCCGCCTGATGGCCCACTGAATCAACTGGACGCCATTTAGACAGGCACACGTGGACCTGTGGATTGAGGGTCCCACAATTCTCTCTGAGCCGAGATGCCCAAGGGAACTCTCTGCAGACCCCCACGACCAAACTGTGGTGGGGCACAGAGCAGGGCAAGGGGGTCACCCCATTTCTGAAGCCTTTAAGTGTTCCCAGAAGCACGGTGGCCTCAAGAATTGTCACATGGAACCACTAGGACTCTTCCCAGAGTTGGCCATCCAGCTAAAATGTGTAACCAGCCAAGGAGGGCTTTGGTTAGGGAGGCAACGGAGACCCTGATGGTCACCAACTGAGCTTCAGAAGTCGTCTGCTGAGATGGGAGAACCTGTCAGGAGTGTGGCAGCACTTGTGACAGACAGACATCACACGGGAGCAGATGGCATTTAAAGGACTCTGAGAGTCAGAGGAAGAACATTCTCTGGTCAGATGAGACAAACAAAAACGGACCTCCCAACACTTGGCGCCGCTTGCCACTCGCCTAATGCCATCAACATGGTGAAGTGTGGTGGTGCTATGGAGGCATGGAGACCACTCTGAATTGGGCGAAGGATGAATGCAGCCAAATCCAGAGGGGTCCTCAAAGAAAACCTGCTGCAGAGTGCAGGTCACCTCAGACCGGGGTGACGGCTTTCCTGTCACCTTACAGCCAGGACAAGGCTGGAGTGGCTTCAGGACGAGCCTCTGAGTGGCCCAGCTGAAGATCGGCATTGAACCCCGTGGGAGACGCGTGGGGAGACCTGAAGGTGGCCGTTCAGAGACGCTTCCCATTCAAACTAATGGAGCTTGAGGTGACCTGCTGGGGAGACTGGGAGAAACGGAACAAATCCAGGGGTGCAAAGCTTGTGGAGACTCGCCAAGGAGACGCCAAGCCTGCATTGCGGTCAAAGGGGCTTCTACAATGTGAAGGAGGGGTGCCAGGTTTGGATTTGAGTAAACGGGCAGACCTTTCTGAACTTGTTTTCATGTTGTCTTTGTGGGTTATGGAGTGCAAAAGTGGCAGATGTGCCCATTGAAAATGAAATCGACAACACGGTGTGTGGAAAGCGAAGGGTCTGCAGACGGTCTGAATGTCGGATGTGTGTGCGTATTTATTTATTTATTTATTTATTTATTTATTTATTTCGGTTTCTGCAGTTGGAGCTCAGACAGCTGAAGTGACTCACTCAGGGTCACACTGTGGTGTCAGTAGTGGGATTTGAACCCACAACCTCAGGGTTTGAAGTCCAAAGTCTAATCCACACACACTTGATATTCATTCACCGTTCAGTTGTCTGTGAGGTAAAGCTGTGCCAGTGCTAGTGCCCGTTCTCATCCTCCTGGCATTTTCAATCCGTCATGTCAGAAGTTGTTTGTTATACAAAAGGGGGCCGTGAAACAGCTCTGCTCTGGACAACCACCATGTGCATGATAATTGGGGGGTTGGGTGGTGGTAAACAATAATAATATTTAAGGCATGAAAATAGGAGAAACGTCTCCTGGCACAATGACTGGCACCCGTTTGAACGGTTCAAAGGCGTTTGATTCAAAGACCTCGATTGTCTTGGCAGGGAAACTCAACTCGACTGTGAAAAATGGCCGGTAGTCACATGACGTGAATGAGCCAATGACAGGTGGCTTTCATTCCCCGTTGTTTATTGTCAGTGCTGAGGACAAACGAGCCGACTGAGATGATCAGAAGACTCCTCAGCAGCAGGGTGCCAGGCTGTCACCATAGGGGGGGGGGGGTGGGCACAGTGGTTAGTGCTCTTGTCTTGCAGCTAAAGGGGGTCTGGGTCTGAGTCTCGGCCTGGTTACTGATCTCTCCGTTTGGTGGTCTTCTTTCTTTCCGTAGCCCAGATGTGTGCAGGTTCATTAAACTGAGCCACTGTGGGGGGGACCACCCCATCCCCTACCCAATCCACCACCATCTTAAGGTCATGCCTGATGCTGCCAATTAATCCAATAGTCAGATTTATGTATTGCGCTTCACATAGGCTGAGGGGGCCACTTCTCCCACCACCAATGTGCACTGTCCACCTGGGTGAAGCGAGGGTAGCCATTTTGCGCCCCACATTCACTCATAGGGGGTGAAGACTTGAGAGAGACCACCAATTGGCGACAAACCCTGAGGCTGTGGGTTCAAATCCTACTGCTGACACCATGTGACTAGCACTTCTGTCAGTCTCATACTCCAGCTGTTGGACTTCAGTACTGGCACCAAAACGGTCCCAGAGCCCCCCGTCATCTCGTCAAAGCAAACAGGAGGGAGGGACCCCCATAAAGTCCAGATCACATCCATCCAATAGGGAGGTTCTGATTGCGTCACTTTTCCAATAGCAAATGTCAATGGGGTGGGGGGGGGGCGGGGATTGAAAGTACAGCTCCAGGTACCAGGTGGTATGGCACGTAAGGGGGTCTGCACTCCAATTGGAAAAACAGAAAGAAATGGCCTCCTTAACCTTTGTGCAAACTTCAGCCAATCAGCACACAATACGTTGCCAGCCTCCAACACCTTTGATCGCTTTGAAAGGCGCTATATAATAGATAGGCTTATATAGTGGTCTACAGGGGCCGGTGAAATTCTTACTGTTGTGTGCTACCCAACATGCACCATGTTGCCCCTCTCTGTGCCACGTGGGCAATAAAATGAAATAACTTGGGCAGGTCCCTCAGGGGTGGGCAGTTCTTTCAGGGCAACTGATGTTCTGAAGAGTAAAACTGACTGCTCTAATAAAAAAAAATGATGTGTGGCATTTCAGGCATGGCAAAGTGTTATGCCCAGACGGCCTGGCAGGCCCTTTTACTATTTTTTTTATATATATATAATTCCTTAAGAAACAGAGTGCCACACCAGAGGATGTAGTCCCACTTAGTCGCCTTTAGGTGCCAATGTCACCCGAAGAAGGATGCCACCCTTCATGTTATACTTTCAGTGCAATAACAACTGGCATATCGGGCATCAGAAGGGGAATCCGATCAAGAAACGAGTGGCACTGGCAGCAACGTGTGCCATGGCACCAGCCATTCCATATTTTTACATCATAACTACTCTGACGTTTCTGTGTAATGTTGATTCTTTTTTTTTTTTTTTTTTTTCATCTTTTATGTGCCAGGTAGACATGTCCTTCTTGGTTATCACAATGCCAGTGTGTGGCGATGTGTGTTTGTTTTTTTTTTTTTGTGATTATTTGTCCTTATTTCCACATTAATCAGATGCCCTACATGAGAAATAGCAGGGCCACCTGGCATTGCCCTGGGTGGTTTAAAGTGCAGGTGCCAACACTAAAATACCCCAGTGGCCCCAAATCAAAATTTTACTGAGCAAACCCACAACATACCTGTGCCAAGTCCCAAAAATGCCACCTTGTGCCGGTTCCCCAAATAGTGAAGTGCAGGTGTGGCCGTTACATAAAGTCCCGCAGAGGGAAACATCTGGGGGGCTGAGATGGCGGCTCTGCGCAAAAGTTGGCATCAAGAGCTTCAGTGGCATGGTGTGGATTTGCATGTCAGATAAGATTTCTTCATTTAACATCAGAGCACTTGACCTGTGAAGGTCCCACAGGGTCCGGGACCCCCACTTCACACCAGTGCAGTTACTTGGAGAGGAAGGCCATCACCATCATACATCAGTCTGAGGTCCCCCTCTGGATTCCAGTATGACATCATTTGAATAGCCTTTATATGGAGAGACCCCTGGTGCCCTACCCCCCCCCCCCCCCCCCCATAACCCTGATCTCCTGTCACTATGGATGTGATGGAAGTGGAGTGGCCTGAAGTCCCCACAGATGATGTGACCTCTAATTAACATCAATCAGTTGATCGGTGGGGGTCACAGCAATCTAAGTACCTAAAGACGATGGGACCCCTACTTCACACCAGAAGGGAAGGCCATTGCACATTCCATTGAGGTCCACCTCTCAACATCCAGGACCCTACAGAGATGACTCCCAGTGTGACCAGTAGGAGGAACCCTTTGTGGCTGGGCCTGAGAGTGGACGGCTTCAGGGGACGACGACCCCCCCCAAGGCCTAAGAGTAACATGACCCCTCACATCACCCTGATCTTCTGTTCAGTGATAGTGAGGAGCAGTGAAGTGGTCTGAAGATGATGTGACCTCCATTGGTCAGTAGACCTTTTAGTGTCCCATTAATATGAGCTCCTATAGAGAATCGGGCCCCCACCAATGCAGTTATCTATAGGAGGAGGCCATTAGACATCAATTTGAGGTCCATCTCTGGGCATCCAAGGTCCCACTGAGACAACTCCTGGTTAAACCTATAGGGGGGACGCCTACTACTGGGCCTGAGCTTAGATAGGAGATGTGTGACCCCCAGATACCCCCCCCCCCCCATCACTATGGGTAAAATGGCTCCTCACATCACCCTGATCTTCTGTCCAGTAATAGTGAGGAGAAGTAAAGAAGTCTGAAGATGATGTGACCTCCATTGGTCAGTAGACCTCTTAGTGTCCCATTAATATGAGCCCCTATAGAGAATCGGACCCCCACCAATGCAATTATCTATAGGAGGAGGCCATTAGACATCAATTTGAGGTCCATCTCTGGGCAGCCAAGGTCCCACTGAGACAACTGTTGGTATAACCTGCTGGGGGGGGGGACCTACCACTGGGCCTGAATTGTGTGACCCCCAGACACCCCCCATCACTTATAGGTAAAATGGCTCCTCACATCACCCTGACCTCCCGGCGCTGTGGGCAGTGAGAAGATATGGTGGAAGTGGAGCAGCCGGAAGACCCTGCAGACAACATGACCCCCATTTAACACCAGTTAGTTGGCCTGTGGTAGTCACAGGAGTCTAAAGAGCTGCAGGTGATGGGACCCTCACTTCATAACATGGTGGTTATCTGGGGGGGGTTTAGGCCTTCACTGTGACACAGCAGTTTGAGGTCCACATCTGGTCATCCAAAGTACTTCTGAAGCAACTCGGAGTTTGACTTGGTGCTGGGCCTCAGGGTGGTCAGTGTCGGGGGGGTTTAGTCATCAGTAGAATCACCACACTCTGTGCCCGCATTTGGTGAAAGGCGCTATATAAGAACATTAGAACAATCTGGATGAGGTCAGGCCATTCAGTCCACCAAAGCTCGCTAGTCTTGTCCAAGTTTGGGGGGGTCCCCTAAAGTCCTGCTGCCCACCCCGCTACCTGGTCGCGTATTCCACGTGTCTACGGCTCTCTGTGCGAAGAAAAACTTCCTAATGTTTGGGTGACATTTACTCTTAACAAGTGTCCAGCTGTGTTCCCCCCGTGTTCTTGATGACCTTGTTTAAAAGTCACCGTCTCCATCCACTGGACTAATGCTCTTCATCGTTTTAAACACTCAGTCAGGCTTCCTCTTCATCTCCTAAAGGCTCCGCTCTTTTAATCTTTCCTCATAACTCATCCCCTGCAGACGCCCGTAATCAGATGAGTTCCTCTTCTCTGGACTGTCTCTAGTGCTGCTATGTCTTTATGGAGACCCAAACTTCACCCAGGACTCCAGATGAGGCCTCACCAGTGGGATATAAAGCCTGAGCAGAACCTCCTGGGACTTGTACTCCCCACATCAAGGCGCTATATAACCTGACATTCTGTTAGCCTTCTTCATGGCCTCTGCACACTGTCTGGAAGTCGATAGCTTAAAGAGTCCACTACGACTCCTAAGTCCTTCTCATAAGGTGGGCTCTTGATTTTCAGACCCCCATTGTGTATTCAAACCTCACATTTTCACTTCCCACCTGTAATTCTTTACATTTACTGACATTAAACTTCATCTGCCCAAGCCTGTCTGCTGTCCAAGTCCCTCTGTGACGATTCAGTGGATTCTCAATTATCTGCCAGTCCACCTATCTTGGTATCCGCTGCCAGCTTCACCAGCTTGTTCTTTTATCTTCCTATCCAAATCATTTCTGAACATTAAAACTAGCAGCAGCCCCAGCACTGCCCCCTGCTGGCCACCACTCTTAACATCAGCCAGTTCTGAGAAGGTTCCTCACCCCATCACCTTCTACTTCCTGCGTCTCAGCCAATTCTGCCCCCCATCTGCACAGCACACCCTGAACTGCCACTTCTTCCAGGTTGATGCCCAACCTCTCGGGTGGCACCTTATCAAATGCTTTCTGAGATAAATCACATCATCTGCTCCTCTCTGGTTGTGTCCTTTTGTTGCTCCCTCATAGAATTCCAGCATGTTAGTAAAACATGACCTCCTCATCTGACCCCACACTGACTGCCTAGTCAAATTCCTGTGCCCGCCATGTGCTGTTCCCTCTTATCCTTAATAATTCCTTCCATTAATTTTCCTGTGACGCTCGTTAAGCTTACTGGCCAATAAGATCTGCCCTGTCACCCTTTTTATTTAACAGGACGATATTTGCCATTTTCCAGTTCTTCAGAGTCTCCCCAGTGCCCAGTGATTTCCTAAAATTAAGCGCCAAGGGTTTCTATCTGTGCTCCTGGTGATTTGTTTGATCTCCGCTGCTCTTCTCTCTCTAGAATCTCCAAATCCCTCAGAGCCTCCTTAGTAGTCCCTGTTACTGCTGGATGTTATCCACTTCCTCACATGTGAAGACCTCAGAATATCCCAGTTCACAGCGTCTGCTTTATCGCTGTCTTCAAATGTGTTGTGCTGTCTTATACTTGATGCCCCCCCAGACCTACAGGTAAAATGACTCCCAACATCCCCCTGACCTTCTGTCCCTGTGGGCACTGATATCATACGGTGGAAGTGTACCTGTGGTGGTCTATAGACGACCTGACCTGCAATTAACCTGTCAGGGTCAGACTAATCTGAGCACCTAGAAACTTGGGGGGTTAAGGGAGGGACCACCCAGTGCAGTTATCTAGAGAGTACATCAATTTGAAGTCCATCTCTGAACATCCAAGGTACAACAGAGACCTACCTGGGAAACCCCTGTCACCGGGCCTGACGGTTGACAGTTTCAGGCCCAACGTGCCCCTCGAGGACTTTGGTCCCACCACCTATGGGTAACATGACTTCTCGCATTACCCTCGTCTTCTGTCCATGGGTGCAGTGAGATGATATGGTGGGCTGTAATGGCCTGAAGAACCTACAAACGCTGTGACCTCCAACTAACATCAATCAACTGACCTGTGAGGGTCTCATTAACCTGAACACCTGCAAGGAACGGGACCCTCACTTCGTACCAAAGCAGAAGATCAAGGTGATGTGAGGAGTCATGTTACCCATAGGTAGTGGAATCAAGATCTGCGGGGCACATTGCCTGAAACTGTAAACCCTCAGGCCAAGCACCAAGGGTGAGTGAGCCCCATAGATCAAACTGGGAGTTGTTTCAGAAGAAGGTCCAGACTGTTGTGTGATACTTGGGGAGCTACACCCCCCGATAACTGTCAGTGCATGCAGGGAGACGATATGATAGACTGGAGCAGCCTGAAGAACCTACAGACGCTGTGCCCTCCAATTAATGGCAGTCAATTGACCTGTGAGGGTCACATTATAATCAAAGCACCTACAGGAGACGGGACCCCCTCTTCATACCAATGCACTTATCGGGGAAGCTTTGGCCTTCAACATCCCACAAACGTTTGAGGCCCACCTTTGGACATGCAGCTCCCAGTTTGACCTGTGGAGGAAACTCTTGGCATTGGCCCCTCAGGATGGTCAGCTTCAGGGGGTGTCTCCCCAGCCCTTTAGGTAAAACAATCCCTTGAAGTCCCTGATCTTCAGGCTCTGAAGGTAGAGAAGTGATATGGTGGTCCAAAGGCACCATGGCCTCACCGCGACATGGCTATTTCAGGTCCACCTCTGGACATTTAAGGAATGGTGCCCAGTAAGACACGATGACCTACGGCGGGAGACATTTGCCACCCTAGCCCACCCCAGGCCTACAGGTACAATCACTCCTCAGGTCACCCTGACCTCTGACCCAGTGGGCAGTGAGATGATGTGATGGACGTGGAGCGGCTACTGAAGACCCTTTGAGACCCCTTCTGAGCTCCAGCCTCCAGCCCTGCCCGTCGCTTTAAAGGGGCACCGCTCGTACCCGTCTGGCAGGCCCCCAGTGCCACTGCAAACCAGGACGGCCCACCGGGAGTCAGAAGGAAAGCCAAGTGATAAAATACATTTATTGGAATTTCCCTTTTTTTTTTCCTCTCTCTTGCCATAGAATATCTGAAATATAGAGCTCTGTTTGAGGGTCCGTTGGCGGGCGGGCGGGCGGGCGGCTACATGATGGCGCAGGAAGACAGCGGGTTTCTGAGCTGACAGGTGCAGGCCGACTGGCAGTACTGGCGCACCGTCTGGTAGCAGCTGTGGTCAGTCTCCCCCCCCCACTGCACCGGGTTGGAGGGCACCAGGCCGCCCTCGGCTGGCAGGCGGTTGAGGATGCTGGTGTTGACGGCCAGCGCAGCCAGGCCGTAGTCGGTGAAGAGGACGGTCTCGCGGCGGCATGTCGGGCAGGAGATGAACTTGTACTTGGGGCAGGACTCGTACAGGATCTGCAGGCACTCCTCGCACACCGAGTGCAGACAGGACAGGATGCGCGGCCGCTTGCCCGTGAAGTTGTACGTGTGGCCGCAGGTCGGGCACTCCAGGGGCTCGGAGGGGGCGGCCGGGCGCAGCACGTACTGGTTGACGATGACGTCCTCCGCCGCCACCTTGCACTGGAACTGGTTGTGGTAGCAGAGCTCGGCCGCGCTGCTCTTGCGCTGGCTCAGGTAGCCGCCCCTCTCCCGGCGGGACGGCGGGGGAGGCACCCCGCCCGCCGCCCCCCTCCATGGGCAGCTCTCCGCAGGCTTGGTTGGCGATCACCTCGGACTCGGCCGGCCAGGCCAGCCGGGGGGGCTCCCGGCAGGGTGGGGCGCTGTAGCGCGGCTGCGGGGCGGGACACTCGTGGGGGAACTTCTCTGACTGGATGATCTTGACGGTGTCCATCGGGATAGACACGGCCTGGCGCCTCAGGCAGGACATGCGCTCGTCTTAGTCAGTCCAAGAATCGGAGCAAAGGGGCACCTCTGTGCGGAACAGAAGCTGTCGGCGGTGCCAGCGCCACTTCAGCCATGTGACCAGATGCTGGCCGAGGTCGCTCTGCTCATGGCGGCGGCGGCAGCGGCGGGCATACAGGGGGGCCGGGACGGGCCAGAACTAGCTGCTGCGCTTCCCCCGCCTTCCAGCAGGTGGCCACGCTCCTGGCATTGCTTCCAAGTGCAGTCAAAGGGAGAATTCTTTCTGGAAAAATCAAGCGGCTCTGAAGGGTCCCCTGAGGGTCTCTGCGAAAGACGGGTGGAGACGCAGGAGAAAGGGCTGCATTCACTCTCCTGGATTTGGTCTGGGGGGCTTGTCCTTTGAAACGCCCTGCTCATTTACTCAAGAGCCCCTCAGTGCTGCCGACCCCCGCCAGCTTCCGGGTGGGTGATGCAGACGTTCATGCGTCCTTGTTGTGTCGGGCAACTCCTCGGCCTCACCCGTCCGGCCACCTGGCGTTGTCTTCCTCTGCTGTGTGCCACCCGGCAGCTCAGGAAAGCTTGGACCACCACAGACTGGGCAGGATGCTTAACGTGGCAGTCCTCTCCGTTAAAAGACCCCTGTGGCAAAACAGAGAGAGATGTGTCACTCCAACGCAGTCCCGTCGCACACCTGCTTACCGGCGCCCCCCACTGGTGACAATATGTTAAATGGAAAAAGCGGAGGGTTTACTGTAGTGAGTGAATGTGTGTAAAGAAACACGGGTGGCTGGGCCTGCTTGTGTTTATGAGACGGAGACACGTGCACGACTGTGAGAGTGAGTGTGCACGAGTGTGCATCCAAGTGGGACAGCCGCTTTATTTTTTACTATGAGTGTTACAGGTGTGCACACAAGTGTGTGTTGGTGTGGATAGCTGTGATTGTAGGTGAGAGTGTGAGAGTGCACACTGAATCTGAGCACCAAACGTCTGAGTGTGTGTGGGGGTGAGAGAGTGTGCACGGTTGGAGCTGCTGTGTCTGTGCCCACGCCAGCCGCTGGCCCTGCCAGAACCGAGAGGGTATCTGAAATACTAGGAGGGGGCGATAAAGTCCCAAAAATCTGACAAGTAGCAGTGTGGACAGGGGGCACTCGACTCAGCCAAACGAGCCCCCTGCAGTTGGCCTGGTACACGCATTATGGGAGAGCAGGAGTGTCGTTGTGTCTGAAGTGCACTTTATACGAAAAGATGTGTGACTCTGAGTGTGTGTGTGTAGAAGAGCAGCCGTCAACACACAACCAGTTTCAATTGGGTTTACCTGTGTGTGAAGCCACCCAGTGAGTTTATGGTGGTCCGCATCCCCTTCTAAGGTGCAGTCCCACCACCTGCTGTACTGGAGTATGAAATCGAAGTGGTCAGTTCAGATGATGCCAACCCGACCTGTCACACTCAGAATCTGAGGGCACCGTGTGTGCCTGAAGGGCAGGGGGTGTGGCTATGGGTGGGCGGGGCCGTCAGTCCAAGCAATTAACAACCAACAAAGCTGAAGCTAATTTTGATATTTAGCCGCTCATTCCAGAGATCCCAATGCCCACCCTACTGCCGCCAGTGAAGTGAGGACACAAACGCATTCCATTCCTTATAGCGCCTTTCATTCAATGAGCACATCCTCTGAACTCTTTTGATGTCTCTAATCCACTAACATCCATCCATCCATCTTCCAAACCAGCTTATCCAAGGCAGGATCACAGGGCAGCAAGCAGTGGGCGCAATAGGAACAACACCTAGACGGACAGTTCATATAGCGCCTTTCTAGGCACTCAAAGCACTTTACATGGACAGCCAGCACCGATGTGTAGCCACCTCCTGGATGAGGTGACGGTGGCCATTCTTGTGCCAGAACGCTCACCACACATTATCTTTTAGGTGGTGAAGGAGTGACAGAGACGATTAGGGGGTCCTAGTGGGCAATTTAGCCAGGACATTGGGATACACCCCACTCTTGTCAAAAAATGTCCAGGATGTTTAATATTTTTTGTTCTTTATTTCGCCTTACAGTATACAATTTCTTGGATTAGGAATTTGTTAGTTTTCACATACCCCTTGGGGTCAGAGCGCAGGGTCAGCCATTGTGCAGCCAGCGCCCCTGGAGCAATTACAGGTTAAGGGTCTCGCTCAAGGGCCCAGCAGAGTAGGATCTCTTTTGGCAGTGACGGGGATTCAAAACCCGCAACCTTCTGGATGAGCACAGAGAGCCAGGTCCTCTGTTTCAGGTCTTATCCAAGGTGCCAGCCCACCACAGAACAAACACGCACACACTTAGGGTCGCCTATCCGGGCAGCACGGGACTCAAGGCAGGAACAGCACCAGCAGAGGGCGCCAGTCCGGGAGTAAACTGCTAAAACAGACAAGGCGTCCAAACTTTAAAACACGGAAGGCGAAACAGAGGATGGAACGAAAAGTCCAGTAAGACTCTAAACTGGGATCAGTCCAGTTGACAGCGGACGGAAGGAAAACGAGAAGTCCAGGGCCAGTGCACTGGAGATGTGTGTGTGTGTGTGTGTGTGTGTGTATTTGTTGGTGGTCCGCACACCTGCAGGCCACCTTGCTTGTTGTCATTAGAAGAGTGCACGTGCGCGTGTACGTTTGGGGTGGACGCGTGCACGCGGGCTTCATTCGTGTGCAAGTGTGTGTATATATGTGCGCCCGTGCTTGTGTCCGTGCGCGCTCACGTGCTTTATGGGGGCACCTGTGTTTGTGTGAGTGCAGGTGTCCGAGCGCAGAGTAGCCTCCATCCCTCCCTCCCTCCATTCATTCATTCATTCATTCACCTCGTGCCCACCCCAGCGGCCATCGGATTTGATTTGGAGTCCCAGTGGTACGGGCACGCGCGCTCGTCCTCGCAGGTGGGAGCGGCTCACGTTCTTTCGCGCGTGCCTCCGGAGGCTCGGCGGTGGGGCGGGAGGAAGCGAAAAAATAAAAAAAAAAAACCGGCCCGGCGGAGCCCAGTCTCCGGGTCGTTCGGGAGCGTCGCGGTCATTCGAGCGTCTTCAACCCGCCGTCCTCCCCGCTACAACCGGGCGGCGCACCTGCCCTTCGCGCCGGCGGTGACAATACCTGCCTGTCGCCGAATGTCGCATCTCCGTGGCGCTGCCTCGTGCCGAGCAGGATGCGGCTTGGCGATGTCGTCGGCTCGCGCCCGCACTTCTCCCCTCTCCGCTCCTCGCCGTGTCCGCAGTCCGCGCTGCAGTGTTGCAGCAGTGAGCATCACGTTCTGCGCCAGCCGTGGAGAGCTGCAGCCAACCAGAGCCGAGCTGTGCTGCGCACCCCCCCCCCCAGCCCCCCCCCCCCCATAACACCACGGCAAAGCCCCCTTTAACCCCGCGCGCTCCGCCGACTCCGCGGCGCTTCCCACTCGCGCTGCGCATTCCACTCCGCTGCGTCACGCCGATGAGCCGCTGGGCTCCATGAGGCCCTGGCATTATGTAACGGGCATCTGGGCCGGGGCCCGGACGGCGCCACACGGGGAAGAGGTGCCCTCGAGCCGCGGCAGGTGGCGCCCTTCACGGAACGAGTGGTCTTTGTGCCCCAAAAGGCTCGAGGTGAGCTGAGAACAGCTGAGGGCTGCCAGGAGCCGTGCCAGTCAGCAAGGGTGCCCCTCTGCTCTTCATTTTACGGAGCGTCATTGCAGGCTCAGCTGCCCTTTAAATCTCTACAGGTAGAGCTGTTGCTGGAGTCAGACCTCCTGCCCACCACAGAGCCAGCGCCTGTGCCCACTACCCCTCTTGGTTGGCACCCCACTCTGGCCCAAGCCTTACCCCTGCCAGCTGGTGTTCAGTGCTCCACCGGCGCCTGTCCTCCGCTCATCTGTGAGTGCTCGACGCCACCACGGCGGTCCCCGGCTGAAGAGGAAGGCAGCTTGTGGTTCCCATTTCCTTCCTCTGCTCGCTCTCTACTGTCGCTTCGCATCTTCTCGGCATCAGGGGGGTCACCTCTGCGCTGCGCAGACCTGGACCACATGACCAGCGGCTGTGCTCTTAAAGAGATAAGCTCTGGGGGGGGGGGGGGGCTGTGAATTCCTCAGCATCTCCTGTACCAGTCAGTGCACTACCTGCACACACACTGGCATACGGGGGAGGGAGGGGGGGGGCAGCTGGCGCTCACCTGGGGGTCTGCAGCAGGCTCACGTTACAGGGAGGTCCACCCAAGGGGCCTGGCAGTGACTGTGGGTGTCCAGGCCTGGGCTTGGATGAGGGAGACGGGCAGAGCCTACCAGTGACCTGTGTGCCCATCACTGCAGCGTCCTAGATGTATATAGCGCCTTTCAAGAGCAGGATGGTAACTGTGGCACGGTGGTTAGTAATGACTTCTGGTCACTACTGAGACTATTAGGGTTCCTGTTGACCCCTAAAAGTGACCACCATTCATGTTGATGACAGTGATATCAGATGACCTTTGACCACTGCTGCCGACCATGTCTTTGATGATGAGCTCTGACCAGACCTGGGCAGCACTGGTGACCCTTTAATGACCACTGGCTACTATTCATATGAGCAGTGACTTCAGAAGACCCCCTCATGGCTGGGCTGAGTGCTTACTAACGGCCATCTGAAGGAGGACCTCGGCCAGCTTTGATCACCCAGCCTGCCTTTGGTCACTGCTTATGGCTCAGGACTCAGTGGTCACCTTTGGCTAGCCATGTGATGGCCTCTGCTGATGAACACTGGTGATTGCTAATGACCTTCAACCACAGAGACAAGTGGTGACAAGCCCCTACTGATGACCCCTAACCTCTGGGCTCAGGCTCCTGCTGATGACCTCCAGTGGTCACTAATGATATCTGGCCACCGTGACTTAGGCTTAGGCTCCTCATGATGACCCCACTGATAAGTGTTCTCAAGCCTGACCCTTAACAAAGACCCCTAGTGATTGATTCTGGCCTCTGACCACTGCTGGTTACCCCCAGTTATGACCCCCAGTGATCACTAATGACTTCTGTCCACCGTGGTTACTAATGTTGAGCCTCGGCCTTACTGGTGTCCCTCAGTGGTTCCAGATGACCTCTGACCTGGCTGTAGTAATGGATTTGGAGCTCAGACTCCCATTACTGACCCCCAATGATTAGTAGTCTTGAGTTTGACTCCTATTGATGACCCACCATGGTTCCAAATGACCTCTGACCTTTGAAGAAATTGGGCTTGGGCCCAGCATCTCACTGATGACCCCCAGGGATAACTAAAGATGTCTGGTGACTGCCACTACTCACGATGAGCCCAGGCTGCTTAAGAAGACCCCAATGATAGGTGGTCCTGGCTCTGGCCCCTGTGGTAACCCTCAATGGTTGCCCTTTGAGCTCTGGCCACTGCTGATTGCCCCCAGTGATGACCCCCCAGTGATAACCAAAGACCTCTGGCTGTTTATGATGACCCCCAGTGATAGGTGGTCTTGATCCTGTCCCCTGCTTTTGAGCCCTGATCACTGCTGATCGCCCCCAATGATGACCCCTCACATGATCACCAGTCACCACTCTGGACCTCGTGTGCAGATGACCCCCTGCTCTGTACTGTGACTCATCAGCCGCGTGCCTCTGCTTTCCTGTCCCCTCCAGCCTGTGCGCACGATGGAGGAAGTGACAGTTGCTGCTGCGGTGGCCTTGTGACATTTCGACTTGAGGTGATTGTGTCACTGGCGATGATGGAGATAAAGCGAGTGTGAAAGTCTCACGCCGCCCACACCTCGCCCACCTGCCCGTCCGCTCATCAAGGGGCCCTCATCTGATTTTCCGACTGTGGCCACAACGTGTGAGGTATGCTGGCCAATCAGAGTATTGGGTTTATGTGAATGCCAACTACCTGCCAGTCTGGTTTTAGTTATAGGGGGTGGGGTGGGAGTACAAAGTAGGTCACCTGCCTGATGTCCAACCACTGTTGGCCACTTTCAGGGCCTAATGGGCACCGCAAAGGGGCAGGAGGCCTGCTGTCATGGCATCCTCTCAGGCTTTGTGGAGGAGCGGGTGATGTGGCCTCGCCATTTACTTCCTCTAAAGCCATCGAGGCTCACATGATCCCTTGTCTGATCTTCGTGGTCAAAAGCTGGCAAGCTGGCAAACTGAAGAAGAGGGTCGGGCACAGCACTGCCAATGGCAGAGAGGAGACATTTCAAACAAGCAGGCGTTCAAGTGAAGACTTGCAGGGAATGAGCTGCCACCTGATTAGGTGACTGCCAGCTGCACTCCCTGCCCTTTTACCCCACTCGAGTGCCCCCTTGTGACATATCTGGAAACAGATCCGCTTGTGTACTTGAGAACTCTGTTGACAGATGTCACGTTAATGCCACTTGTACAAGTTGCCAGGGTGTCACAAAGGCCTCATGTCACCCTGCTGCAGCTCACAGTGAGCCTTACATCGTCGTCATCTGACTGAAGGCCACCATGATGCCAACACAGAGCACAGGACAGCATCAGCTGGAGATTTTTTTTTTCTGTCCACAAGATGGCGCTGACTCTTCTTCCTACAATAAACGGCCGCCTTTCATAATTAGGAATGAGCAGGCATGAGATGAGCAAAAGTTCAAACACCCCTGCTGACCCCCCATGCCATTCTGAGTGAGTGGGCATAAAGCACTGGGCATCTTAGGCATCATAAAAAGGCACATCTGGGTGTCCAGTCGCCACCTCCAAGCCCACGTTCAGTATCGCAGGCTGCTTTCTGGTGTTTATTAATGGCCTTAATGCCAGCTGTGCCAAGCTTTTGTTGGCCAAGTATTGGGACTCTATATTCCATAATGGTATGCCAGGCCCATCTTTGATGTGTGCTAAGTCCCTGCTTGCCAGCTGT
This sequence comes from Erpetoichthys calabaricus, assembly GCF_900747795.2. Classification (NCBI taxonomy): domain Eukaryota; kingdom Metazoa; phylum Chordata; class Cladistia; order Polypteriformes; family Polypteridae; genus Erpetoichthys; species Erpetoichthys calabaricus. Next base: position 194,729,369 of record NC_041402.2, on the reverse strand, counting down.
GCCAGGTGTCTGTTGAACTCATAGTGACATTATGCATCCAGTATTGGTATGCCAAGCTGGTAACTGAGGTGTATTACACCAGCCTCACCAGGCAGATATTGAGCCTATACTGACACTGTGTATCATTCAGTGTGCCAGGGTGGTCTGGGATTTGTGATTTGTCTGTCTGTACCAGAAACACCAGCCTCCTGATGGGCATATATCGACTATCTAGATCCAATTGTTGTATGCCAGGCTAAACTATGATTAGTATCATGTCTCTACATAAGCTGTGCCAGTGTGTTATTGGAGATGTATTGGCATTCTGCATTCCTTACTAGTGTGCCAGACTCTTCAATGATTTGTGTTACATTTCTCCATACCAGCTCTGCCAGGTTTCCTTTGGGCATGTATTGACCATTTATATCTGGTATTGGCTTGCCAAAGTGATTTGTGATTATTAACTGTTTCAATGCCAGCCATGCCAGGCAGATATTGAGATTATATCTATTACTGGTATGCCAAGATGATCTCTACTTTCTTTGCTTGTACCAGTAGTACCAGACTTCTGATGGGCATATATTGACTTCTAGGCCCAACTGGGGTATGCCAGGCTAATCTATGATTTGTGTCATGTCTACATAAGCTGTGTCATACTGTTGTTGACCAAGTATTGGCACTCTGAATTACTTACTGGTGTGCCAGGTTCTTCATTGATTTGTATTAAGTTTCTCCATACCAGCTGTGCCAGGCTGCTGTTGGGCATGTGTTAACACTGTATATCCAGTAATGGAATGTGAAGCTGATAGCTGATTTTTATTAACTCTATGCCAGCCATGCTAGACACACATTGAGAGTATATTGAAGCTATAGAGTATATCCATTACTGGTGTGCCAAGCTGATCCCTGATTTCTTTGTCTGTACCAGTAGTACCCACCATCTGAAAGGCATATATTGACTTCTAGACTGAACTGGGTCATGCCAGGCTAAGCTATGATTTGTTTCAATTGTCACTAGAGAGCTGGCACTTTTGCTTTAGCTTTATCTCGGCTGGCAAGACAGCCAAGTTCACTTCAAGTGAGGGGCATCACCCAATCACCTGGCATATTGACCCTTTATATCCAGTTCTGGCATGCCCGGCACATCTTTGATTTCTATCAAGGCTCCACATGCCAACTGTGCCAGGAAATTTTGGAGCATGTATTCACACTGAATACCCAGCTCTGGTGTGCCAGGCTCATGGGCGATTTGAATTATGCCTCTCCATACTGGCTGTGCCAGGTTGTTGGACATGATCTGACACTCAATGCCTAGTTTTCTCATGCCAGGCTCATCTGTAATTTGTATCATGTCTACATATGCCAACTGTACCCAGCGGTTCTTGGGCAGGCACAGGAACTCCATTTCTTGTATTGAGCCGTGGTATGTTTGAAATGTGCCACATATTGCATAGGCGGAATGTGCCTGGAAGGGGGTGGGATGCCAGGTTGCCTGGATGTCATATCAAGTGGCAGGAGCTGAAAATCTGGTCGGCTCTCCGCCTCGCCACTCCCACCTGCCCTACCAGATATGCTGGAATGCGGTCAGAATGCGCAGCACCTGAAACCAAGTGAGTCTTTGCAGTCGAAAGCTGTGTTTGTGTCACCTTGACGGCGGCACTTGTGACAGGAACACCGAGGTCAGGAGCGGCGACATTTCAGAGAGCGGGCACCCCTGGAGAAGACGCCGGAGAAGAGTTAAGGGCCTCACAGTGAAGGCGCCAGGAGACGGAGAAGCGAGTGAGGTAAGAGCAAGGACAGGAGCTGAGGAGCTGAGCGCCGCACCCATGGGGCAAACAGACAGGCTGGCACTTGTGTTCAGTCCTGGTGGGCCTCGGGGTGTCAGACGGGCCTCGGGAATCCTTAAGAGCCGCTGTTAGTCTGCAGGTCACTCAAGAGCTGCCCGCTGGCTCACCTGTCTGTCTGCCTGTGAGTCAGTCTGTCTGTCTGTCTGTCAGGGTAATGCATGCCAACAGTGGGCGCCAGCTTCAGTGGGCAGTGCTAGTGTAGGTGAAAGGCACTATATAAAGTCCACTTCTGTTTATGTTGTTTATTACTATGAAAGGTGCTACTGTATATAATATCAATATTCATTTGTGCTAGTTGTTATGGTGAAAGGCACTATATGAATTATTATTATTATTATTATAGAATTGGTATTAACTTATAGTGTTATTACGAAAGGCGCTACATAAAGTCAACGTTCATTTATGTTGTTTATTATAATCAAAGTCACTAGAAACAATTAATATTCCTTTATGATGTCACTTGTTATGAAAGGCACTATATAAATTTAACATTAGCTTATGATGGTGTTTATTGCACAAGGAGCCGTGTAAAGTCCACGGTCCATTATGAAGGGCACACTCCTGGTGTTTTATAGCTCCTTTCATGTCATCAGCCTCACACGTGGAATTTGGGTTCACCTCATGGAAGTTCTGATTACTAAATGAAGGAGAGGCTGCTTCTTTGGGACGGTTTTGTGTTGTTTATGAAAGGCGCTATATGAGGGGGAACCTGTGATCAGACTCACCATCATATGAGAGAGACAGGCTGGCTGTTCTGATGGGCATCACCTTCACTAGCCAAGGTGCGGCACTCGGGGACAAAGCAACCACGGGCAGGATGTGACAGAGAGAGACTGTGAGTGCAGTCAGTGCAGTGGTGTCCGGGGAGTGCGAAGATCACCAGGAGGGCATGCCAGCCAGCGACTGAACCCACGGCTCGGTAACTGTGGGATCTAAAACATTATATATAGCGCCTTTCACACAGAACACCAGGGCATAGGGCCTTAGGGGGCAGTGAGAAGTGTGAAGAGTGTGAGCCTCTGCGTGTCTGTGTGTGTTTATATGGCCGTATACATGTGGGCGTGCAGGCGTGTTTAGGTGTGCCTGTTCACGTGTGCAAGTGTGTATGTGCTTGTGTGTGTATTGGATGGGCATTCGTGAACTCACGTGTATGTGTGTGTGTGTGTGTGTGTGTGTTTACTGTGTATACATACATGTGAATGGGTTTGTGTCTTTGCCTGTGTGTGTTTTTGAACACGCGAGTTTATGGACATGTGCCTTTGTCGTTCTTCATGTGTGTGTGTGTGTGAGTGTGTGTGTGTGTGTGTGTGTGTGTGCACATCTTGTCTGTCTGTCTGTCTTTGTGACTGTTTTTTATGACAGGCGCTAATATTCATTTATGATGCGTATTATTATGAAATTATATAATATATTAAGGTGGTAATTATTTGATAGTGCTTATTATGAAAGGCGCTATATTAAGGTGGTATTTATTTGCTGTCGCTTATTTTGAAAGGCGCTATATAAAGTCAACACTTACTAATAAGAGGCGCTAATATTCATTTATGATGCTTATTATTATGAAATTATATATTAAGGTGGTATTTATTTGATAGTGCTTATTATGAAAGGTGCTATATTAAGGTGGTATTTATTTGCTGTCGCTTATTTTGAAAGTCACTATATAAAGTCAACACTTTCTAATAAGAGGCGCTAATATTCATTTATGATGCTTATTATTATGAAATTATATAATATATTAAGGTGGTATTTATTTGATAGTGCTTATTATGAAAGGCGCTATATTAAGGTGGTATTTATTTGCTGTCACTTATTTTGAAAGGCGCTATATAAAGTCAACACTTTCTAATGAGAGGCGCTAATATTAATTTATGATGCTTATTATTATGAAATTATTTATTAAGGTGGTATTTATTTGATAGTGTTTATTATGAAAGGCGCTATATTAAGGTGGTATTTATTTGCTGTCACTTATTATGAACGGCGGTATATAAAGTCAACACTTCTATGTGACCCTGTTTCTTAAGAGAGGCACCACATAAAGGAGACCCAGATCCTGGACTCAGACTCGATTTGATGTATCATGCCAATGAAGCCATACTTGGTGCCCACTGTGCCAGCCTGCTCTGACGTTTTCTCTCGATTCCCCAGGTCACAACTGGCATGAATCTGTCCTGTGTCAGTGGAGACATGGAGTCCTCGGATGTCACCAACCCCTACGGTCACATCACCCTCCCGCGGGCTCAGCTGCGGATCACCAACTTGGACAACAGCACCGTCATCAGCAACCCGATGGCCAGAGAGCAGGAGCAGCTCCCGCCAGGGGGCTTCATGCCTCAAGGTGGGCGAGTCGTCCTGCCGTCACAAATGAATGGCGCTAACCCGAGCAGCGTCACGGCTCCATACGGTGCAGCTGTCCAGCATGGAGGGAAGACGCGACCCAAGTCTGAGTCTGAGGGGGGCACCTGCTGCTGCTGCTGCTCCTGCTGCCGGAAGAAGTGCTGCTGTGTGGTGTCCTAAACGCTGCCCCCTGCTGGCAGCTGTCCATTGTCCATTCTCTCCTGTGGACACTCGAAACTAAAAGAAGAGGCCACCTTACTTGTGCTGGCCAGAGCCGTCTTCACCAAGGGGAGATGCCATGATGTTGCCTGCTTTCCACCACCCACCTCCTCCACCCATCATCATTTAGGTCTCTCCAGTGGTGGGCTTCCATCCCAGCTATCCCTCACCTGCTCACATTTGGTGGCTAACGATGACATCTGGCCTGAATGATAACACGGGGTCTCACAGTTCTTGAGATCCCGGCAGGTGGTGAGCTGGCATGGCCTAATACTGACCAGGGGGACAACAAGGGAGGGGACCGAACACAGGAGATGTGACTCTGAGCTGACCAGGCAATGGACTTTGTGTCCGAGATCTGTGAGTACAATGCTGGACTTGGGTGGGACTGTGGACTCCCCTCCAGCTAACTACTTACAAGCCACCTGAAGTGAGGGTCCTCCATGAGTGCAGCCCACCCCTGCCACAGCACGCCCATCCTTCACTCCTTTAAAGAATTGAGAAGGTCAGCCCATCATGTGTGGCCCCGTGTTTGGCAAGTTCTTCTTGCGCCCAGGAGAAGGTCAGGGCTGGCATTGGCTCCTCCCTGACGCTGCTAGGACAGACTGTGCCCACCCCCCTCAATGCCCCTCTATTGGAGTATTCACTTCAAATGTTTATTAAACTTTGTTCTTTTTTTTGAAGTCTCGATGTGGGATTTACTGAAACGTCAGGCCGCGGGTGCCACTCGTGAAGTCCAGAAATGCGGGCGGGTGACGTCTTGTAGCCCCAGGTGCCAGACGGGAGTATCATTGTGACAAATGTGGCCTCATTCCTTGGGACACTTGAAGAGGTGATGACCTCATCTGATCTGTCAGTCACATGCTCTGCTGTCACCTTGTCACCTTCACGCCGATCGGGACAAAGAGGTGGCAGAAGGGCCCACCTGACCTCCTCCTCCCTGCGTGCCTGCCTGCTTGTGTCAGCTTGTGGTCTCCACTTGGTGTTTACACAGGTGTGCCACGCCTTACACACACACACACACACAGCTGGCAACTCCCAGACACTTCCAGAAGAGCGACCTCCCTGACACTGAATCCCTGATGCTATATAGCGCCTTTCTGAGGGTGGCAGCAGGGCACACTGTACAGCGTGCAGGTTGAGGGGCTCTTTTAGGACCACGCCATGGGGATGGAGGAGAGCTAAACCAGAAAACATGTCATGTGCCCGCCATTCCTCACCCTCCGTGCCACACTTGACCTCCTCAGGTGGGTGGACAGCTGGATGTGCCCACCTTACAATCAAAGGGACCTCAGAAATGAAACATGAAGAGAGGGACAAACGCGGGCATAGATGGCAAGGAGGACGGGGGGAGTTTTAGCGTGACATGTATGAGGGGGGCAGTCAACCCAGAAGGACAGATGAGGTGGGCTGGCAGTAGAAACCGAGCTACCTGAACGAGAAGGTGGGACCCCCGCTACAAAATGGGGGGGGGGGGCAGTCGAGAGGCCAAACGGAAGTCACACGAAGTGCAACAGAGCCGAGGACACAGAAAGGTCAGTTTTTACTACAAAGAGACCCCATAGGAGGTCCGGGCTGTCATGGCAACCACGAGAGAGTCCCGCACTTTGGGGGTCTCAAGAATGCGATCACTTTGAGGGTTTGGGCCTACTAAGGGTCACTAACACATTTTGCATATCTGCTGCTTTAAATTGAATTGGACAACAACTGGCAACAAGCAGGTGGCAATTGGGTGGGTGGTGGCAGTTGGGGGGGTCAGGTGGGGGTTGGGGGGGGCAAATATAAAAACCTAAAGTGTGAAAATCCAAGGTACACTTTGTCAGGAGGTCTTGTTGGTCAGCGCTGGTTACTGTAAAGTGTCATCACGGACAGCTGGATTTGGGGGTTCAGATTGTAATAAAAACATCTTCATCATCATCATCATCATCTTCATCATCATCACAGTAGTGCATTTGATTTATATAACGCAGAGTGTACTGGTGGTCTGGCGGCCCCCTCTTTGTGTTACCGACTGCAACGCCATCTTCATCAGCCGTCTTCTTTTGAGGGGGGGGCACTTGGAACACTGGGTCCGTCCCGTGTGTATTTGTCTCCTCGAGACCCCCTCCACAGGCCGCATCAGCCGACCCCCTAATGGGATATGGTGGGGAGGGGGGGGGTCAAAGTTTTTGCTTTTTACAAAACTTCAAAGAAAAAAAGAAAACAACAGGAGTCGGTGACATTGTCACCTGGAGTGTCACTTTGTGTCATTTCAAGGTGGCCGATTGTGAAGTTGATGATATTTTCAGTTTTTGGGTCTTTAGCGGTGGTCTGTGCCCTTTAGGCGCCACCCCCAGAAGGTGACCTGTGCGTGTGGGGTGTCGTTTCAGACTCTTGATTTCGGACCCTTTACCAGACCCCCAAAGGACCTCCGTCACAGGGGGACATGTGACAAACTTTCATTACAATTGGGAATATTCAGCCTGCAAGCGTTTAACACGATGCCCACACTCGAGTGTCCTGACCGGCGGCTCTCCTCGTGAACTCTGACGGGTGGCGCACCGTACGCCGAGTCGGACCCTCTGTGTGCTCGTCCTCTCCGTTTGTTCTCTCAACTCCTTCATTTCTTCAGATGCGTCAGTTGGCCTGTGGGGCGGCGCTCTACTGGTCCCTGCCTGGTGGTCTCCCCTCACTTTGCTTCTCTTGTCACTTAACACCTCGTGGAGCGCGAGGGGGGCTTTGACCGGACGGCGGTCACAGGGGGTCGGTGTCAACATCAGGGACCCCACTTGGACGCATACAAATATGGACGCCTCGTCTTCAGGCAGACCCTTGTTGTGGAGGGACAGGCAGTGCGGACTGCTGCAGGTGGCCTTTGACCGCTCATCACGGTGACACAGACGTGGTTGTGTGACAAGGGAGGAAACTGCGTCACTCCCTAGTCAGGTGGCACCCGTCTGTCACTGGGCACTGGGGTCGGACCCCCGAGCTCAGCTTTGTGAGCAGGCCAAACAGGTCAGCCCAGCCGTCTCCCCGTCCCCCATTCCAGTGTCCTGGGGCTGCTGAAGGGTCTCCGCCCAGTAGGTGGTGTCCAGAACAGGTCTGGGGGGGACGGGGGAGGGTCATGACAGGCCAAACCACCTCAACTGGCTCCTCTCGATCTGGAGGGGCAGCGACTCTCCTGTGAGGCAGAGGTGGTCCAGCCTTTAGGTGACATGGGTGGCCATCGCCTGCGGGCAGTGCCAGTGCTCAGTTATTTTGTGCCCTAGACCAGAGGTTCCCAAACTCCCACTGTGGCTGCAGGTTTTTGTTCCAACGAGCTTCCTAATCAGAGATAATAATCGATAACAGCTGATCTCATTTAATTAGCGGCTCTTTCTTTTATTCTTCTCTTGTTCTGCATTTGGAAAAACGCAACTGAATGGTTTTTACATTTAGAAATATTTCGATTTTTTTTCTAAAGCTATAAATGCTTAACTCTCTTTTGTTGTTTTCCTGGGTAGTTTGCTCCCTTCATTTAATCCTAGCAGACACCCAGGATGATGAAAGCAGCGGCGACTTCAGCGTCAGACCCGCCGATTAATAAATAAAGGAAATAAATAAGGGCAGCACGGTGGCACAGTGGGTAGCGCTGCTGCCTGGCAGTCAGGAGACCCGTCTGGGTTCAGTTCCCGGGTCCTCCCTGTGTGGAGTTTGCATGTTCTCCTCGTGTCTGCGTGGGTTTCCTCCCACAGTCCAAAGACATGCAGGTTAGGTGGATTGGCGATTCTAAATTGGCCCTGGTGTGTGGGTGTGTGTACCCTGTGGTGGGTTGGCACCCTGCCTGGAGTTTGTTTCCTGCCTTGTGCCCTGTGTTGGCTGGGATTGGCTCCTGCAGACCCCCGTGACCCTTTGTTCGGATTCAGCGGGTTGGAAAATGGATGGATGAAATAAATAAGCGGAACACCAAGAAAAGCCGAATGAAAACGAGGTTAAAAATACTGATAACGACTTTAAAAACTGGCATATTCTCCAGATAACTGCTTAGTACATTTGAATAAAAATCCACCAAACGTAGTTTGTAATTTGTACATCGAGTCCAAAACACAGAAACGGGGAAATAACGAGGAGTCACGTAATTCGTTACGCTAAGAGTCCGATGAAAACATGGAAGTTGGTTGGAACAAAAACCAGAAGCCACTGAGGGTCCCCAGGCCAAAGCTTATTAGTGTGCCAACCAACTGTTCGGTTGGGTTTACCCACCCATATCATCTGTGCCCATGCAAGGCAAATGCCAAATTCGCCTTAGTGGTGGCGCCAGCCCTGTCTGAGGGGCGCCACTTGTGAAAGTTTACGGGCACACGCTTCAGAATCCAAGTTAGACCCCTCTGCCCAACCTTGTGATGCTGAGTGGGCACGTTGTTGTTAAGATTTAAACAAGCACGCATTTCCAGAGATTTCTTAATGTTATAACGACGTCCGCTGCACGGATAGTCACACAGTGAAAATACCAACGCCTGTAGTGCATGGGCACAGACGAGGTGCTGGCACTAGCAGACTGTATTTCTGCTGCCAGTACTGAAGCTGGTGAAGCACGGACTCCTTCAGAATCAGATTTACAAATATATGAACCCAAATCTTGGTCACTATTTGATTGGCAGCATGCACAATGACTGCTGGTTATGTTTCAAATCTCATCAGCATTTTTACACACAGATTTGACTAAAAAGAACGTGACGTTCATAGCGGAGAGAGAGAGAGAGAGAGAGAGAGAAAGAGAGAGAGAGAGAGAGAGAGAGAGAGAGAGAGAGAGAGCGCATTTGCTCCGCCCACTCCATGTGTTCTAAATTTCCAATCCATCCCTCGTAGGCTATATGCTAACTATAGGGTCACGGGGTCTGCTGGAGCCAATCCCAGCTAACACAGGGCGCAAGGCAGGGCGCCAGCCTACAGCACGGCACACACACACACGAAGCACACACTCGGGACAATTTAGGATCGTCAATGCACCCAACCTGCATGTCTTTGGATTGTGAGAGAACATGCAAAGTCCACGCAGGGAGGACCTGGGAAGCGACCACCGTGCCGCACTGTTCTAAATTTGCCGTTGCAATTTCACAATTTATACTCGGTCAATACAAATGAAAGTACAGAGTGGTGTACAAAACAACAGATTTCAATTTTAACCTTAATTGAAGTATTTAGTAGTTTTTAATTCTTATGCTTTAATCAATTTTAATACAGACTGTTCAACAAAATGATAACAAGAAAAGCAAACGAATATTTTATTAAAGGTCAAAATTTAGTCTTAAAATACTGGATTTCTTTCATAAGTCTGATCCCATTTTTTATAAAATTGAAAACCGTTTATGGTTTTACATCCATCCATCCATTATCCAACCCGCTATATCCGAACTACAGGGTCACGGGGGTCTGCTGCAGCCAATCACAGCCAACACAGGGCGCAAGGCAGGAAACAAACCCCGGGCAGGGCGCCAGCCCACCTCATGGGTTTTACCATTATTTGTAAATTAAGTTCATGCGCCGATACTTCTCCACGAAAACCTCCGTCACTTTCTTGTAAAAGTCCTCCTTGTTTTCCTTTAGTTTTAAAAATCTTAATCTTCCATTTTGAAGTTGGAAGAAAAAAATAGAAATAAATGACCAGCCGCAGTGCGCTTGACTTTCTGATGTCGCTAACTTATTGGCGCCGCAACGCGCACCTGTTAGGCTCACATGCGCCCCCTTCAGGACGGTACGGTACTGTCTGCCTCACCTTGGGCCTTTTCACTGCGGATTTATGACCGAACAGCAAGACTAAATATGTCACAGACCCCGTGATCATCAGAGGTGACTGGGAGCAGAGGGTACAGACCTAAAAATACCTGGGAGTGCAGCTGGACTGCCAATACTGATGGTCTGTGCAAGAGAGGACAGAGCCGACTATACTTCCTTAGAAGGCTGGCGTCCTTCAACATCTGCAATAAGATGCTGCAGATGTTCTATCAGACGGTTGTGGCGAGCGCCCTCTTCTACGTGGTGGTGTGCTGGGGAGGCAGCATAAAGAAGAGGGACACCTCACGCCTGGACAAACTGGTGAGGAAGGCAGGCTCTATTGTAGGCACTGAGCTGGACAGTCTGACATCTGTGGCGGAGCGACGGGCGCTGAGCAGACTCCTGCCAATCATGGAGAATCCACTGCATCCACTGAACAGGATCATCTCCAGACAGAGGAGCAGCTTCAGTGACAGACTGCTGTCACCGTCCTGCTCCACTGACACACTGAGGAGACCCTACACTATGCAACTCTTCAATTCCACCGGGGGGTAAACGTTAACATTATACAGTTATTGTCTGTTATACCTGCATTGTTATCTTTCTTTAATTTAATATTGTTATTATCAGTATGCTGCTGCTGGAGAATGGGAATTTCCCCTGGAGATTAATAAAGTATCTATCTATCTATCTATCTATCTATCTATCTATCTATCTATCTATCTATCTATCTATCTATCTATCTATCTATCTATCTATCTATTATATAGTGCCTTTCACAATCTATCTATTGTATAGTGCCTTTCATATCTATCTATCCATCCAATTTCCAACCCGCTGAATCCGAACACAGGGTCATGGAGGCCTGCTGGAGCCAATCCCAGCCAACACAGGGCACAAGGCAGGAACCAATCCTAGGCAGGGTGCCAACCCACCACATCTATCTATCTATCTATTATATAGTGCCTTTCATTTCTATCTATCTATCTATCTATCTATCTATCTATCTATCTATCTATCTATCTATCTATCTATCTATCTATCTATCTATCTATCTATCTATCCATTGTGCCTTTCATTATCTATCTATCTATGTCATGTTGTGATCCTGCCGACTATACTAAAATTAATATCTATCTATCAAATTCATTAAAGATATTAACCAGACTGTGGAAAGTCCAGGTGTATAATAAACGTATCTGCAGACAGTATATTGGCGACACACAGAGAGGCAGCGACAAATGTAAGTATCCGGGCTGAGGCTCCACTCGTCACTCGCGTTTCTCCCTTGTATTTGACCAGGAAATGCACAAATTCAGCGATTTTGACGGTTTAAAAAGAAAAATTATTGGAGTCATACAGAAAACACATTTGTAGCCCAGACCAGTGGATACATTTATTTTATGTTATCATTATTAGTTTTTTTTTTTACTTTTCATGCCCGAAATATGTACATCATGAGTCAGGTCACCACCACCACCGGGCTCTGAATTAAAAGACCACCAGCAGCATTTGCTCAGGAATACTCCATCCGACTCACGACCCTGGAAATAGAAGTGTCAGTGTGCCGAATTTACAGTACGTGAACATAAACTCCGATCGCGGCTCTGTGCAACAAGAAGCCTCATGAACTAATATCGCATTGTTTAATTTGAGATCTCTTAATGGCTAAGCATTGGTGCTGTCAGAACTCATCACTGACACCAAATTTGATATTCTGTGTCTAACGGAGACTTGGCAAAAACCAAACGAATTTACGTCTCTCACGGAGGCGACTCCACTTGGGTTCACTTTCCACACAGAGCCTCGCAGCTCAAGACAAGGCGGAGGAGTCGTAGTGATTGTCAGAGTGGAGTTAAACATCAAACCAATCCCCATTGACTGTCCATTGTCTTTTGAGTGTCTGGCTCTTAAACTAATAAGAGAATCAGGTCCAGCTCAGCGCCAGTCACACAAGGAGCTCCTCAGGGCTCTGTCCTCAGCCCTCTTCTCTTCTGTATTTATGTGCGTCTCCTTGGCCATATTATCCATAGCTATGGACTGGGTTATCATTTTTATGCAGATGATACTCAACTCTACTTCAATGTTAAAAGTGGAACTTCATCAGAGCTCTCTCAGCTCACAACCTGCCTCAGTGAAATTAAAACCTGGATGGAGCAGAACTCTTTAAAATGAAACTGCAACAAAACTGAACTCCTGCAAATTGGGACCAAAGTGCCACTTAATAAAATGAGCTCCTTCCCAGTCCATCTTGGCGGTGATCTCATCAGACCTGCCTCTACTGCAAAGAATCTTGGTGTCATTTTTGATTCCTCCCTCACTTATTCTGCCCACATAAATCACAGAAACTTTCTTACTTTCACCTCCGTCACATATCGCGTGTTCGCTCCTTCCTCTCCTTCTCTAATGCTGAGACACTTCTCCCTGCTTTTATCACATCCCACATCGATTATTGTAACTCTCTGCTGGCAGGTGTCCCTTGTAATCTTATATCACAGCTCCAGATTATTCAAAAGTCATCTGCAAGAGTCCTGGTATGGACCACCAACAGCGAGCACATCACACCATCCTGCTCCGTCTCCACTGGCTCCCTATGTCATACAAAATCGAATATCAAATCCTACTAATAACCTACAAAAACTTAAATAACCTCGTGCCAAACTCCATCAGTGACCTTCTCCATCACTATGTGCCTGCCCGCCCACTAAGGTCCTCTGATTCTGGTAATCTTGTTGTGCCCCCCCACTAATCTACACTCCATGGGTGACAGCAGGGCCTTCAGCTGTATAGCGCCCAGACTCAGGAATGACCTCCCGAAATTAATCAGGTCAGCTGACTCCAACTCAAAACTCATCTGTTCAGTTTGGCTTTTAGCTCTACTTGATGTTATTACCCTTCTCTCAGTTTACTTCTGTGTCAAGATGCTCATGTAACCTGTGTGTGTGTGTGAGACCATCAGTTATGTGGTCTGTTAGGCTTTTTTTTCTCTCTGAATTCACTGTTGTAATCTTCTTTATTTATTTATCTGGTTTGTACAACGCTATATACTGTATACCCTGCCGTTCTTCTTATATTCTGTAAGTGTCTTGAGCATGGGAAAGGCGCTATATAAATAAAATGTATTATTATTATTATTACTATATAATAGATAGATAGATATGAAAGGCACTATATAATAATAATTCTTTGCATTTATATAGCACTTTTCTCACTACTCAAAGCGCTCAGCAATTGCAGGTTAAGGACCCAACAGAGCAGAGTCCCTATTGGCATTTACAGGATTTGAACCGGCAACCTTCTGATTGCCAGTGCAGATCTTTAGCCTCAGATCCATAGATAGATAGATAGATAGATAGATAGATAGATAGATAGATAGATAGATAGATAGATAGTGTGAAAGGCACTATATGATAGATAGATAGATAGATAGATAGATAGATAGATAGATAGATAGATAGATAGATAGATAGATAGATAGATAGATAGATAGATAGATAGATGTGAAACGCACTATATAACACATAGGCTGGTAGATCACAAGTTCACGCAGAGTTTCACCAAGAATGACCCACCAGACCACTTTAAAGGGCTTAGCGCTCAGACCACCAGGCGGGAGAAGAAGCCGAGGTGCACCTGCGCACACCTGAGCAAATGTCTGGAGAAATCACGAAGGTCCGACACAGGCGCTGTTGTAATTTTCTAAACAATGAATTCCATTAAGCGCATCACGGAAATCTGAACAGGAACTAACGCCGAGTTGCGGATTTGCGTTTCTTTCTTTCTTTCTTATTAACAAGACGATAAGCTACTGCGGCGCACGTTCGTTTTTTTGTCCCATTGCGCCATCTGCTGGTTGCTGGCGGCATTGCCCTGACTGTGGAGACGCCACAGCAGCCGGATAAAATCGCTTTAAAGCGGCACATTTGGGCGCCCTTCCATCGCGATGACCGTGCGATCTGAGCTCGTGACAAACGGCGTGACAGTTCGCTTTCATTTCATTTTAGGGGTTCCCGAAGTCGAGAGGAATGTCCAGTCTCGATGGCTTTCCTGTGGCGTCTCTCCCAGTTTGTTCGATCGCCCGCAGCCCCGCCTGCTCGAGCATGAACGCGGAGTCGCTTCCTGATTGGTCCAGGAGAGCGGAAACACGTGACCTGTCACACCTGACCCGCTGAAACTTGAATATCCCCAACAGGACTCAGTGAGCAGTGGTAGCGCTGCTACCTCGCAGTAAGGAGAGTTGAGTTCGCTTCCTGGGTCCTCCCTGCGTGGAGTTTACATGCTCTCCGAGTGTATTGGCGATTCTAAATTGTCCCATGTGTGTGTGTGTGTGTGTGTGTGCCCTGCCCGGGGTTTGTTTCCTGCCTGCGGATTGGCTCCAGCAGACCCCCGTGACCCTGTAGTTAGGCTATAGCGGGTTGGATAATGGAAGGATAGCCAAGTGAGCAGTGTGTTCAAGATGCACGGAGAGAACACATCAACTCCAGAACCGGAGCATTGAGAAATATCAGAAGACCTTCAGGTTGGCATATCACACACCTTCAATGACTGTGGGGAGCTGATTTGAAAGGCGTTGGACGTTTATGGTGTACGCCTGCCTGAGACTGACCCCCGAGTGACTGTGCATGTGTGTGCCCTGTGACAGACTGGCATCCTGTCCTGCCTGGAGAATCATGCTGCTGGGACAGGCTCAGCCTGTGGCATTTCCTTTTTCCAAATGTTAAATATTAGCGCAAGCCATCAAAGATACAAAGAACTGATGGTTGGGGTTTAGGGTTAGCCAGCTGAGACACGGCAGATGGTAAACTGGCCAGGATGATTAGTACCAGGGGGCACTGCCTTGGTGATGTGCAGAGTGGCGTTTCTCATGCTTGTGTTTGCAGACCACATCTGTAGACCACCCTGAAATCCCATCTAGTGTGGCGCTTCCATGTTCTTCACGTATCTCCTGGACATTTTCTCAGATTTCTCGTCCGCACCTCTGACATGCGCCACTGGGGTGTAATTGACGGGCTGGCGTCCTGTTCAGAGTTGGACATAACAATGTCAGAAGAGTTGTGACAATGGTTGGCCACAAAGGGTGACCACCTCACCCACAGGACCCTGAAGCAGGCAGCCATAAGTCACCAGCCTGTTGGAGCCCCCAGGCTCCTGTTGGGATTTGGTTCCTGGGGTGCCAAAGAGGTGTCCCAAGAAGAGACCCGGGGATACGACTCCATGGAAACACAGAGAGGCCACGGTGGATGACAAACATCTCATCTGGTCTGCTTGGTGGTGCCCCTCTAAACGTTAGGGGCACCAACATTTTTAATGAGGAACTTGACCCACGGAAATGTGGGATTCCAGCCAGGGGGTCTGAGCAGGTATTAACTTCACATTTCATGATAAATTCCTGATCAGCTGGACTGTGAGAACATATACAGTGCAATCAGGGGGTACTCAGACCCCTCACTGAAGCCCCCTTGGCAATAATGATGCAAGCCTGGCATCTTCTTGGGTTTGACATGACAAGCTTCACATGCCCACATTTGGGACTGTTCCGCCAATCTTCTCTGCAGGTCCCCTCAAGCTCTCGCTGGCTGGAGGGAGACCCTCGGTGGGCGGCTAGTCTCAGGCCACTCCAGAGATGTCTGATTGGGTTCATGTGTGACATCTGGCAGGGCCACTCGAGGACATTCCCAGAATTGTCCCACAGCCACTCCTGTGTTGTCATTGCCTTGTGACCCAGTCTGAGGTCCGGAGCACTCTGAGAGGGTCTTCATGACCCTTCACCCAGCTTTGAGTGGTCTCCCAGTTCCCAATGCTTCACTGCTGGTATTGTGCGGGTGATGAGCGGTGCCTGCTGTCTTCCAGACGTGACACCAAGAACGGAGGCCCAGCAGTCCACATTTTGGGTTCTTCAGACCAGAGAATCCTGTCTTCTACATTTTGGGGGTCCTTTATGTGTCTTTCTTGCCATAACACCCAGACTGCCGGAGCGCTGTATTTGATGGTTGGCCTTCTAGAAGTTTCTCCCACCTCCACACAGGTGCTCAGCCAGAGTGACCATCAGGTTCTTGACCACCTCGCCTACCAAGACCTCTCCGCTGATTGTTCAGTTTGGCTGGGTGGTCAGCTCTAAGGAAATTCCTGGTCATTCCAAACTCATTCCATTTAAGAATTGTGGAGACCACCATGCTCTCAAGAACCTTCAGTGCTGCAGCCATCACCCCCTGATCTGCTTCTTGACCCACTCCTGTCCCTGAGCCCTGCAGGCAACTCCAGGGACCCCATGGTGTGGTTGCTGGGACCTTCTGTGGACAGGTGTGTGTGACCTTCCTGATCAGTCCAGTCGATCAAGTTGACCACAGCTGGTCTCCAAAGAGGTGTGGAAACATCTGGAAGATGAAGAACAGAGTGGGATGCACCGGAGCAAACGGCCTGAAGGTTTGGATGAGGGAGAGGATTTCAGATTTTATTTGATATAAATTTCAGAAAGTTTCTACTGTACAGTCCTCTTTTCACTTCGTCATTCTGGAGTTTTGAGGAAGGACAAAAAAAAAAAAAGAATTAGAATGCTGTGGCGTCACTAACGGCTGGTGTCCCCAATGCTGGATTAAGACCCCCACAGACCCCCGGGTGCCTAAGTTGATGCCACAGACAGCTGGCCATTTAATGCAGCATTACTGGTGCACAAACCCTCCATCGTGGCATCATTTGGGTTGTCCCCTCTCTGAGACAAGTAAAATGTGGGCCAAAGAATGATGGGAGTGCAAGTCCAGGGGACAAGAAACTGGAGGTGGATGGATAAAGAAAACAAAGATCTGAAGAAAAAGGTCTGACCAGGGAGGAGGTGCAGGACTGAGCAGGATGGAGAAGGTTCATCAGGCACATCCACAGATTATTGGATTGTCAAATGAAGAAGAATATTTGGGAAGTTCCTGATTTTGTTCCCGGTTTTCCAGGTAAGTTGGTGTTTTTAAAAGCAGTAATGAGCTCCCAGCCCAACAGCAGCAGCCAAATCTCCCAACTATGAGAGAACATCTCAGTGTAACCACCGAGCCCCCCGTGGCTCAATCATCAACGACCAAATTAAATAAAACTCTCTGCGAGGCCACCAATCGGAACGCCTCTTCATGTCAGCCTTTGTTCAGGGGTGCAGATCCAAGCGTCTAGAGAGACCTTGGTGTCTGAGGGACCCTCAAGGACGTGACCAGCGTCCCCAGAAGACAGCATGAGAAATCTGCTCTGAAGTGGACCACAAGGGGGTGCCACAGCCACACAGCAACTCCAAGGAGAATGGATGACGACATTAATGGTGAGGGCATCGCTAGGGGCAGGGTGGTCTCTGCGCCCCAACTCATTGGGGAGAGGGGGGGGGGGCTCACCAGGAAAACAAGAAAATGACGAGGAGGGCAGAGGGTTTGCTTCGGCTTCTGCTGCCTTGAAATCGTTTGTCGACTGGTCACAGTGTAACCGGGTGTGGCATGGCCAGCAGATGAGCCCCACCCTACACGACTGGAGTTCTTGGGCCGTGGTGCCAAGGCTTCACATTGAACGGGCAGACCAAATGCCTCATTCTTCAGAAAAGGGTCCACACGTCCTTGCCGTGTCCACGTAGAGCCTCCACAATCAGGTGGATCAGAGAATCGCCCACCACACAGCTGCGTCCTCCTTCAGCCTGATGGTTCATGAAATGTTCATTGGAATGGGGAATCGGGTACTTGAGGACACTGGCGGACATTTAGGAGAAGAGCGGTTAGGACTGAGGCCAGGAAGTTGTGGGATCAGAAAAAACCACCAAGAGACGTGGAGTTGAAGAAGACACCTGGAGGACCTTCTAGAAGAACGTGGGAGTTAATTAGCTAAACATAAAGCAGCAAGTGGGCTGAATGACCTCCTCTCGTGTGTCAAACATCTGAGGTTCTTATGGGCAGGACACAAATTCCAAGTCTCCATGTAAGGCACTATATAAATATGAACTGATCAGGACCGCCAACCTGTTGGCTCATGGTAGGCCTCCATTATAACTCAGCTTTCTTGCAGGCCCCTCAGTGGTAAAGGCAAGTGGGTAGTAATGATGCCAGCGTGCAGTGGGTATGATCATCATGGCATGTTACTGGGCGTGTGCACGACGTGCAGCCATCCCTGACAGCCCATCTTGTCTGTTTGTGTTTCACACTTTGCTATCACCAAGGCCTGCAGCCTGCCATTGACACAAACGCATCAAGACCCACCGACCTACAAACAGGGCACAGCCCAGTGGTGCCCAGCAGGGGGAGGGTCAATGGAGGAGGTCTCTGGATTATCCCCTTCAACTGAGACCGGTGAACTCCATTAATGAGGGTCCCTCTTTGAGAATTAGGACCAGAAGACCACAATGATGGGCAGGGTACCCTGAACGTGGTGTCTACTCATGGCAGGGCACCCTCATACACACACACACCTACACACACACCTCCACTTACTCATACCAGGCCAGCTGAGACTCATATATTCACCTAACCTTCAGCTCTTATACATTGGAAGAAAAACTGGCACACCTGAAATAAAAGTCACATAGACACGGGGAGAACATGCAGACTCCACACACACTGGGCCAGGACTGAGGGCAGAAGGCGAGACCTCCGCAGAGAACTTTAAGTGAATAAACAAATAAAAGGGCGCCCCCTTGTGGATATGCAGAACCAGAGCCTGCCTGGCTTTAGAGGGCCACCTTTGAGCTTCACCCTCTTGGGACTCTCATATGATGCCATCTGTAGGTGAGGGAGGAAAGTGCGGTGGCCAACTTGAACTTGTCTCTCTGCCCCATCAGGTAAGCAGAAGCACTGACTGCTCCATCTACGCTCTGACCTGCCAGGACCCCCGTACCTCTGTGCAAAGAGAGAATGGGAACACAGAAGAGACATGCGGTTCATTTCATTCAGAAATGGAGACCTCCACCCAGAGGTGAGCTGACCAGCATGGCATTGCTTGTAATGAGGACTAAGTCCAACAGTAAGGATGGAGGAAGGTGGGCCAAAGCAGAGGGGCTATAAACGCAGGTGAGTGATGGATTACTGAGGCTCATGCAGAGAACAAAGCTCAAGATGGTGGACACTGGACGACTGACCGGTGCAGCACACTTCAGGTCAGCAAGAAGCACACAAGTCACCTCCAGGTCACCCATCATGCCTACAATACTAGTGAAAAGCACTCTTAAAAGGCGCTTTATACAATGCAACCTGTCACCCAATGTCGGGACCAACGTCCTGGGGTGCAGCAGAGCTGCGTCATTAGGTCCCTAGTCAGGTGTGTCCACATCTTCGCTCTTCTTCATTTTGTTACTTTCATGTGTTTCTGCTCCTGTGGACTTTTCACACTTCAGCCAAACAGCCCACAAGCCCCCATACCAGTGACTCTACTGGGACACACTGAAGCCATACTGGGCCGGCTCCTGTTCTCTGCTGCCCTCAGGTGGCGACTTATCGTAACGGCAGCCCTCGTCCGCTCAGTTTATTCAAGTGGGCTTTTCTAAGATGCCCCCCTCCCCGCCGGTACGCTGCTCTTCATCTTTGGGTCCAAAGTGAAATGGTGCGCTCGAGACTGCGGGGGTCCTCCAGCCCCCATAGGTTAGGGTGTCAGGTAGCCAGTCGGAGGTTAAACAATAAAAAGGGAAAATTCGGACGACATCTGGAGAATGTCGCTTCTGGGATGAGCATCAGGCAGCGCCGCTTCTTTGAACCAAAGGTTTCGGTTAACAGCCTGATAATATAACATGGCGGACCCGGGGGTGTCGCGTTTCCGTCGGCCTTTGCGTGAAAGCCGATCTGCACGGCGTCCCGCCCCTGCCCAGGAGTAACTCAACACCGGGCCGTCGAGTCTGACAGCTGGCAATGCCAGGCAGCTACTCGGAGCCGAGACGTCGCAAGCCCAGCGTCTCAGGATGGACGGCAGGAAGGACACGCGAGGACCTCCAGGAGAAGCGGTGAGTCCTTAAAGCGGGCGGGCAGGCGGACGGACGGTGTGACCGCGCGACATAAACGGGCGGAGAGGAAGAGGAGGAGGACGTGTGACGACGGGCGGCAGTAGCCCGCTTCATCCCTTCGGCCATCTTCTAGAGCGCTTTCACGTTGGGGTCGTGAGGAGCAGGGGTTGTAGCTATGCTGGGCACAGTCACGCCAATCAGCCTTGGCATTGGGGGGCTAGCCAGCACTCTATATTATAATAATACATTTAATTTATATAGCGCCTTATTAACCTAAAGTGCACGGATCATAATTATTGTGGTTAAATAGCCGCCAGAAAATACATTTTGGAGGGGTGGTTTGAACCTGCACTCCCCCCGCCCCATAACGCCTATGCTTGACAAAAGGGGGAGGTGGGGGGATTGGGGTTCAACCGGAGGCAGAAGGTCGGACGCGCACACGAAGGCCGAAAGAGCAAACTGAGCTCAGGCAGAGGTGCGAGGCTGCAGCGCCAAACACTGCGCCACCGGCTGTCCTGAGAGGAGCGCTCGATGGCACAGGCGCTACACGCGTGGAGGGCTCAACGCGCTGAGATGCCACTGTTTGATCTGAGCCTGGCACCACATACTTTACATAGATAGATAGATAGAAAGGCGCTATATGACAGATAGATAGATAGATAGATCTGTGAAAGGCACTATATGATGGATAGATAGATAGATCTGTGAAAGGCACTATATGATAGATAGATAGATAGATAGATCTGTGAAAGGCACTATATGATAGATAGATAGATAGATAGATAGATAGATAGATAGATAGATAGATAGATAGATAGATAGATAGAAAGGCGCTATATGATAGATAGATAGATAGATAGATAGATAGATAGATAGATAGATAGATAGATAGATAGATAGATCTGTGAAAGGCACTATATGATAGATAGATAGATAGATAGATAGATAGATAGAAAGGCGCTATATGATAGATAGATAGATAGATAGATAGATAGATAGATAGATAGATAGATAGAAAGGCGCTATATGATAGATAGATAGATAGATAGATAGATAGATAGATAGATAGATAGATCTGTGAAAGGCACTATATGATAGATAGATAGATAGATAGATAGATAGATAGATAGATAGATAGATAGATAGATAGATAGATAGATAGATCTGTGAAAGGCACTATATGATAGATAGATAGATAGATAGAAAGGCGCTATATGATAGATAGATAGATAGATAGATAGATAGATAGATAGATAGATCTGTGAAAGGCACTATATGATAGATAGATAGATAGATCTGTGAAAGGCACTATATGATAGATAGATAGATAGATAGATAGATAGATAGATAGATAGATAGATAGATCTGTGAAAGGCACTATATGATAGATAGATAGATAGATAGATAGATAGATAGATAGATAGATAGATAGATCTGTGAAAGGCACTATATGATAGATAGATAGATAGATAGATAGATAGATAGATAGATAGATAGAAAGGCGCTATATGATAGATAGATAGATAGATAGATAGATAGATAGATAGATAGATAGAAAGGCGCTATATGATAGATAGATAGATAGATAGATAGATAGATAGATAGATAGATAGATAGAAAGGCGCTATATGATAGATAGATAGATAGATAGATAGATAGATAGATAGATAGATAGATAGATAGATAGATAGATAGATCTGTGAAAGGCACTATATGATAGATAGATAGATAGATAGATAGATAGATCTGTGAAAGGCACTATATGATAGATAGATAGATAGATAGATAGATAGATAGATCTGTGAAAGGCACTATATGATAGATAGATAGATAGATAGATAGATAGATAGATCTGTGAAAGGCACTATATGATAGATAGATAGATAGATAGATAGATAGATAGATAGATAGATAGATAGATAGATAGATAGATAGATAGATAGATAGAAAGGCGCTATATGATAGATAGATAGATAGATAGATAGATAGATAGATAGATAGATCTGTGAAAGGCACTATATGATAGATAGATAGATAGATCTGTGAAAGGCACTATATGATAGATAGATAGATAGATAGATAGATAGATAGATAGATAGATCTGTGAAAGACACTATATGATAGATAGATAGATAGATAGATAGATAGATAGATAGATAGATAGATAGATAGATAGATAGATCTGTGAAAGGCACTATATGATAGATAGATAGATAGATAGATAGATAGATAGAAAGGCACTATATGATAGATAGATAGATAGATAGATAGATAGATAGATAGATAGATAGATAGAAAGGCACTATATGATAGATAGATAGATAGATAGATAGATAGATAGATAGATAGATAGATAGATAGATAGATAGATAGATAGATAGATAGATAGATAGATAGATACTTTAATAATCCCAAGGGGACATTCACACTTTAGATATTCTCCCGGTATTCTCGTTGGCATACGCCCACATTTTTATATTGTGCCACTAGAAGTAAACCCGTTCACGTGATACAAATACAAAATAAATACACAAAGCGCAAAAAGACTGGAGGCTGAAAACATCCCCACATTAAAATCACCAAATAAAAAACAAGGCGTGAATGTCCACTTGGGTGACAGACAGCGAGGAGATGATTGACAGCGTGTCAGATTGGCTGCCCTCAAAGTGGTCTTCGCAGAAGGAGGATTTGTAAGTCTCTTTGGCTCAACAGATCCGCGCGCAGTTTGGCGAGAAAGGGGCGGGGCTTGAACGGAGACCCACGCCTTATGATTTGCATATTTCATTGAAACTGCTTATGACTTCCGGTCACCAACAGGCTAAGAGCCGCCACACTTGTGTATGGTGGTCGCAGGCTGCTGACGTATCTCTCTCAGGGATCCCTATTTCCATAACTTTCCACCTTGTGATTTTATATAGCGCCTTTCATAAAGATCATCATGAGCTACAATGCGGGTAAAGCACAACCACTTCTATAATGGGAGTACTGGCCGGTAAAGTGTCTAATTCAGCGAGTACCCTTGTAACCATATATAGCGCCTTTCAGACTAAATGTCGCCCCAAGACAATGCGTGACTGCGGTGAAAGCTCGTGGCTGATGATGTGTTTTACTTAATGGTGAAGACAGAAACCGGCGTCCTGCCCAGGGTTTGTTTGTTTCTTTCATCCGTACGCCCGATGATTGCTAGGATTGGCTTCAGCTTCCTCACGACCCCAGTCAGGATAAGTGGCTTTGGGAGTTGGAGGGGTGGACGAATGGACTAAAACTTTCATTTGTGTTGCTCTCTGGCACCTTTCATGGCTGAGCACCCTGAGGTGTTTTACAGGTAATGGCGGTTGTTTCCATATTTCGAGCCTTGCAGGTGAAATGACTGCTCAGGGTCACACAGTGGATGAAATTCAACAAGTAACCTAACTGTGTGATAGTGTGTGTACACTGCTCCAAAAAATGAAGGACACACTTAATGATGACAGCCTAACACCAAGGCAGTGAAGCTTCAGGGATGTCAGTCCGTCCAGTTAGGGAGCACAAGTGATTGGGAATCAACGTCACCTGCTTTGGTGCAAATGAAAGTGACAACAGGTGAACTGGAGTGGCAACAGTAAGACACCCCACCAAAAAGGACATGGTGGCCACAGACAGTTGCTCTCCTTATCCTCCCTGACTGATTCCTCTGTGGTTTTATGTTTTTGCTCGTGTCCTTGTCACTACTGGTAGCACGAGATGGCACCTGCAGCCCATTCAGGTTGCACAGGTAGTCCAGCCCCACCAGGATGGCACATCCATACGTGCCATCGCAAGCAGGTTTGCTGTGTCTCCCCGAGCGTGGAGGAGATGCCAGAGGGACAGGCTGTCACTCAAGAAGAGCTGGACAGGGTTGTAGAAGGGCATCGGCCCAGCAGCAGGACTGGCATCTTGCTCCTTTGTGCCAGGAGGAGCCCTGCCAGAGTCCTATAAAATGACCTCCAGCTGGCTACTGGTGCACATGTGTCTGACCAAACTGTCACCAACAGACTCCATGAGGGTGGCATGAGGGCCCAATGTCCTCTAGGGGGTCCTGTGGTCACAGCCACACACCATGAAGCTTGATTGGCATTCACCAGAGAACACCACAACTGGCAGCCTCGCCATTCTTGACAGATGAGAACAGGTGTGACAGAGTCTGCAACATCATCTGGCATGAGCGGTGTGGCAGTGGGTCAGTGATGGTCCGGGGAGGCATATCCTTAGGGGGCTAGGCAACGGTACCCTGACTCCTGTTAGCTACTGAGATGAAATCCTCAGAGCCATCGTCAGAACTTACACTGGTGCAGTGGGCCCTGGGCACATCCTGGTGCAGGACAATGCCCGGCCTCATGTGGCCAGAGTGTGTTGACAGTTCCTGGATGATGAGGGCATTGATGCCCTTGACAGGCTGGCACATTCCCCAGACCTGAATCTAACTGGGATGTTATCTATGGGTGCATCCGACACCACCATGTAGCGCCACAGACGCTCACTGATGCCCTGATCAGGTCTGCCACTGGCCGCCTCATCAGCAGCATGACCAGACATTGATGGTGGTCCATACAGGAATGGGGGGGGGGGGGGGGGGGACGGGGGGACACACTACTGTGTCACATTAGGAAATTCACGCCAGCCTGGGATTTCAATTTGTGACTTTGATGTTCGGTGTGACGTTGAATCAGCGCTCAGTGGGTTGTGACTTTGGTGTCCACTGACCGTCGTCGACTCATTTTGTTCTCGATGAATTACACAGCCGGACTCAGTAACGATTGAACACTTATTGAGTATTTCGCTTATCGAGATCCGATGTGTGATTGACGTGCTCCCTTCATTCTTGGAGCAGTGTATATGGCGCCCTTCCATATTCAGCATTACCCACATCTGTTTTACAGGTCTGCTCCCATATTACTGAACATTTTGTTGTGGTGGATGAAGAGACCTGCTGAGACTCAACGGCAGGGCTTTGACTTTACAACGGAGTGAGTTTGTATAGCGCCTTTCAATAACTCAGTTATCCTCAAGGTATGGGCACAGGGTAACCATTTCATGTATTTCTATGATGAGAGTCCTGACAGATAAAACCAAGCTGGCCAGGGCCACACAGTGGCAGAGACTGAACCTACCAATCTGTGATGCTATATAGCGCCTTTCACAATTCAGTTTACTTTCACTGTATCGAGCACCTTTTAGCGGGTGCAGACGTAGAGCGCTGTGACGAGTTCTCGGGTAAAATCCATCCATCCATTATCCAACCCGCTGAATCCGAACACAGGGTCACGGGGTCTGCTGCAGCCAATCCCAGCCAACACAGGGCGCAAGGCAGGAAACAAACCCCTGGGCAGGGCGCCAGCCCACCGCATTCTCGGGTAAAATGCAAATACAAATTTACAAAATACTAAGAGTACATGATGAGAGCACAGAGGGATGCGGGTTTGTTTAAAAGTCTGAATTAGCGTAAGGCGGGGGTGTCCAAACTACGGCCCGTGCTCCATTTTTAACTGGCCCGCAGCAAATTCTAAAAATATCATGAAATATGACCCACACACCATACTTGTTCTTTTCTTAGTTTTAACACAAGGCACTGTGCTGTCTTCATCAAGGCAGCGTCTTCACAAACAAGCGCAGCCAAAGAACAATTTTGCTACGGGTGACCAAAAATGGCAGAACCAAAGAAACACACAATAGCAAGTGAGTGCAGAAAATTTTAGACACGGTGGGAAAATGAATAGAAGTGAAGGGCAAGTGAGTCTATTTGATTTGCAATTAAACTGTTGCAGTGATGAAAGCATATAGTGCGTGTCGACAATACGAAATCAAATATCCGACCTCCACGTCCTACCCCGGTGCCGAGCGGGTACAGAAAGTTGAGCAAATGGCAGCCAGTCTGCTAGCTCAACAACAGCATTTTGTCCGTGCTAACAAAACACAAGAAAATGCGACATTAGCCAGTTATGAGGTAACGCAACTCACTGCCCGTTAAGGCACACCTTTCTCAGATGGTGACGTCATAAAACAGCGCCTCACTTAAGTCGCAGGAATAACGTGCCCGGGGGAAATGCGGGAATTCAATAACGTGCGCTTGTCCAGAAACGCAGTTGTGTGGCGAATTGAAGATCGATCCATCCATCCATCCATTATACAACCCGCTATATCCTAACTATAGGGTCACGGGGGTCTGCTGGAGCCAATCCCAGCCAACACAGGGCGCAAGGCAGGAAAGAAACCACGGGCAGGGCGCCAGCACACACACACATACACACACCAAGCACACACTAGGGACAATTTAGAATCGCCAATGCACCTGACCTGCGTGTCTTTGGACTGTGGGAGGAAACCCACACAGACACGGGGAGAACATGCAAACTCCACGCAGGGAAGGAGAGGCAGCAGCGCTACCCACTGCGCCACCGTGCCACCCGTGAATTGTCAGCTAACTTAAAACATCAAGTGTCAGATAAAGCTTGTGCTTTTGATTTTTACTCGATTGCATGTGATGACAGCACTTTATCTTCTTCTATAATACGCTACCGTGGCTGTTCGTTTGTCTGTCCAGGATTTTAAATCACCTGTAGCTCGCAAACCGTTTCACCTATTGACTTGAAATGTGCTACACATATACTACGTGACGTCTACTGTCGGCTTTCGGGGTGATGACTTTATTACTCTTTTTATTTTTATTTTATTGTAGAATCAACTCTCGGCAGCGCGCAACTGGGCGGCCGTGCGCGCATGCGTACAGGCGCCGTTCTCATTCCCTATCACCTTCGCTAATCATTCTTGAGGCAGATTGAAGACTTAAGTGCCAGATTAACTGAAAAATTAAAGAAAACGTACTAAGTAATTGCAACACAAAAACTAACAATCAGTTTTAATAACATGAAAAGATGCCGACGAAAGAAGAGAAGCAGCGGGCCGCTAGGGTGGAGTAAAGAAGAGCTGCTTAGGAAACAACAAGCGCATCAACCTCTGAGCAAACGAATGGTAAACGTACTGAGAAAGAGGATGGAGACTAGGAATGATCAAGTCAAGTGTATTCAGTGCGCCGTTACTGGTAATACAATAAATGAAAACCCATTCATGGAGAGCTGTGATGCTGTTTTTTCTTTACGCATATTCAATTATGAAGCATAATTTACCTACATTTGATTGCTTTTGCTGGCTTAATACACAGGAGGTGACGCAATATACTGTAGCTCACCTCTAGTGGGTGGCCCCCAGTGAAAAAAGTTTGGACACCCCTGCCCTACCAGACGGCACCAGAGATTTGAAAGTATTAAAAGGGATTACCCGGCTGGTGTCCCAAACCTTTTCGATTTGTTTGAACCCGTGTTTGCCCACCTCACACTGTAGACTGAAACACGAAAGAAAACAGCATGGCATGAGCACTCAGATGCCTTCACTGACTTACTTGACTGATTTCAAAGTTGGGTCATTTTTTTTTTTTATTCTCTAGTGACTCCAACTTTCAGGGAAAACCTCTCGTGGTTGGCCCAGCCCTCCGTACATTTCTCTGTATGTGGCCCCGAGTGAAAAAAAGTTTGGACACTCCTGGCATAAGGCGTCCTGATATCGATCTTGATTTACTTCATGAGGTACAAGGACACACAAAACAAGAGATAGACGTTTGAAATATTAACACTTGTGCTTCAGTTTAAATGTTTAAAGTCAAAATATCCTCGATAGTAACAGAAATGTGTCCTTTGTCACCTTCTGATGGAGGTCCGTAGAGGGCTAGTAAAGGATCAAAAACCAAAAGTCCTCTCATATTCATAATCACTGACCTTGAATAGTTAAAAACGATACCCGACATGCTTGAGTTTGGGATTTGTCACTTTGAACCTTCTGGGGGTTGGCAGGGTTAGGGGGCAGCTGGAGCCTACCCCAGCAATCACAGGGCACAAGGCAGGAACAACACCTGGGCAGGGCGCCAGTCCACCCACACACACGATTAATCCAATTCTGGGTTACCTACCCTGGCAGCTCTGGGATCAAGGTAGGAGGCACAGAGTGACAATTTAGAATGACAAATTAATGCAACCTGCATGTCTTTAAAGGGGTGTGCAAGGAAAAGCCACACAGACCCAGGAACGACGTGCAGCCTCCAAAGAGTTAAGTGCTTTGTGTGGTGAGAAAGCTCTTTATAAATACAAGGAATGAACACCATTTTTAATTGGACTGAAGATTTTGGACCTGTGAGACAGCGGTGCTCGTATTTATGAGTAAAGTGCTTTTTTTTGAAAGTCGCTATATAATGTGACAAGTTTACTTGGTGCAGGCTGTCTGGGTTTGCAGCGCCATCTAATGGTAGGTGGCTGTGCCAGTCACATTACTGCATAGAACATCCATCCATTTTCCAACTCACTGAATCCGAACACAGGGTCACGGGGGTCTGCTGGAGCCAATCCCAGCCAACACAGGGCACAAGGCAGGAACCAATACCGGGCAGGATGCCAACCCACCACAGGACACACACAAACACACCCACACACCAGGCACACACTAGGGCCAATTTAGAATCGCCAATCCACCTAACCAGCTTGTCTTTGGACTGTGGGAGGAAACCGGAGCGCCGGAGGAAACCCACGCAGACACGGGGAGAACATGCAAACTCCACGCAGGGAGGACCTGGGAAGCGAACCCAGGTCCCCAGGTCTCCCAACTGCGAGGCAGCAGCACTACCCACTGCACCACCGTGCCGCCCTGCATAGAACAACCATTGTTTATTAATAGAAAAAGTTCCTAGAAAGGCACTATATACAATAAAGAGTGCCGTATAAGGCACCTGCGGTGGCCAGATGACCCAAAGTACTGAATGCTGTCCAACTATCCCGTGTCTTTTCCCTTTCAGATGTTGGCGGAGGCAGAGTTGGGAGCAGACGTGGAGGTCATCCAGAAGGGCCATTGTGGCAGAGACAAGCTGGACTGCATCATCTGCTTCTGCAGCTTCAATCTGGCCGAGCGCCTGCCACGCAAGCTTTACTGCGGCCACACCTTCTGCCAGGCCTGCTTGCTTCGGCTGGATGTGGTCCTGAATGAGCAGCGCTGGATCCCCTGTCCTCAGTGCCGCCAAAACACCCCCGCGCCCCGGGGTGGGGTGGTCATGCTCGATCTGGACTTGGCCTCCTTCCTGGCGGCCAAATGTGAAGCAGAAAGCCAGAGAGCGGTGCCTCACCATAAGGGCGATGAACTGGATGGCAAGCTGCCCGGCAGTAAGCAGGAGCCAGTGACCCAGCAGCCTGCCATCTGGAGCCTCGAGACCCCCATAGAGCCCAGCTTTCCCAGGAGCCCGTGCTGCAGGAAGATTTGCTTGTGGTGCTTTTGAACGAAGGTTCAGTGGGGAAATGGCCTCACCTACCACTCTATAACACAGCGGTCACCGGCAGAGGAGGGGACAGGCTGGAACCCTCGAGAGGTTGGCACACCAGATGAGTTGAGGTGCAATGAGGATAAACTGGGGGGGGTGAAGGACATGAGTGAGGGCCACCCTGGTCCAGTGTCATGTGAAGCCTCGGGCTACGGAACTGTTCCAAGATGCCCAGCCGTTGTCCTTTGGCAAACCTCCATTGGTCAGTTTGGCTCACTGGGGCACAGCCAGGGTGTTTCTGATAACCTCAGACATCAACAGTAGGCTCACATGGCTTCACCCAGTGCTAACAAATGTGGCCAGAAATTCATGGGGCCTTTAGATATCATAAATAAAACATGAAAGCAGAAGGTGGCACAGCCTGGGGTGGTGCGCCCTTGGCATGTCAGATTCACAAGGCGCCGTCTCTGTCCACTTTGGGAAAACCCACCTGAAATGTCGGGAATGTCCATTCAGAAAGAGTCAGTCCACCCGGAAAGCCTGTCAAATGAAGTGGGCAGCGAGGGTCTTATTGATTCATGTTATAATCCTTTCACTTATTTTGTGCCAACTGTTAAATTTTATACTTTGTAAATTGTAATAAAAAAGACTCATTTTATAGAGCACCTTCCTGTAGCGAGTACCATTGTAATGAGCGTCATACGTGGATGATGATGATGATGACGATAATGAAAGCCTTGGAACCACTGGTAACCTACAATTTGGGGGCTTGTGATCTTATATAGTGACTTTCATAATAAATACTATTCCAAGATTGCACAACCATTTTCTTCATTTTGGAGCAACGTGAGTGCCACCCAGCCAAAGGTGCACTCGCCAGTGGGCCAAACTGACATACCACTGACTATACCCGTCGCATTCTGCTTTATAGTTCAATGATTGAACCGCGTGAAGTGACAAGCTCAGGGTGACACACTGAAAGGTTTATTGGTCTGAACTGAAACCTTGTGGTGTCACCTGGCACCCCAAAACACCTCGCTGCAAAGCGATTTACAAAGTGCCTTTTATTGCAGTAATTAACATGGCAAGGCAGCTCTTTGGTATTTGAGATATTTGCGTTTTGTTGTGTTGCTAGATTATTAAAAAAAAATGTTTGGCAACAGAGAACAGAAAATTTATGATAAGGTTGTTACTCACTAATCATGCAGCTGGAGAGCGGGCACGTCATACATGACGATCCAAAGCAGAATCTCACCCAAATCAATAGACAATAGACCCCCTACAACTCTATCTAGCCACACCCAGTCTGCTGTCAATCAGGCCTCTAACTCCTCCCAGCCGGCGGCTCCTCAAACACCTCACCCTACCAAGCCGACTGCTGTGCAGACATTTTAGCTCCGCCACACCAAATGCCACTCAAACATCTCACCCCACCCTGTGGATTGCCACTCAGATATCTCTTGACCCATCTAGCCTTCTGCATGACTAATAGCCCTCCTCTTCTTCCTCCACAGAATTTCCCTGCTTTTTATATTATAAGCATTTATGACAAAGGCTTCTCTAGTAAGGATGACAGATGTTTCGAGGGCAGGCACTTGTAACTCACCAATCATGGTGTCAATGTGATAAGAATTTCACTGGACTCTATAAACTTGACAATAAGGTCCCCAGAAACGTAATTCATCAAGGCAAACACTGACATGTGAGGTGACCAGAGCCTCGCCACTTTATACTGTCTGGTGCTTGTAGACGGTCACCAGCATCTCAAGACACCTGAGGGCTCACATACTGTGAGTACATGTATGGACACGGTGGACTGCCATGCTTTTACACGACACTGCATGTGCACGTTTCATGTGTGTCATGGGCAGCACATGCATAGTCATGGCGGACAAGTCAGTTTGGACACAAAGCAATCCAGAGAAGTGCGAGACCGCACACGCGGAAATGAGCGATCGGCCCTTACCGCACAAGTCTGTGTGTGCCAGGGGAAATGCAAAATGACTCATCAGTGGTGCCAACACTGCCACAGCAAATGGCATCCCAAGGTGATTGAAACCATAAGTGCTACTCGGTGATTTATCTCTTTATTGTACTTGCTGTGCACGGGATGCCGCAGAACTGGCAGGACACTCTTCTAGTCAAAAGGTTTCCTGAATAAAAGATTTACACAACGAGATGGCGCTTTTCTTCAATGCATATTTATACATCTCACTCTTTTCATAATCATTAGAAGGTTATTAGAACAACATGCACTTAAAAAAAACAAAAAGGGTCGCAAGGGTCTTTCAAGTGGAGCTCCAGGGGTCCACACGTTGTTGGCAGAGACTCGGGGGGCTGGGGCAGGGATGATGGAATCTGTAAAACTGACCAACGACAGAATATTTGAATCAATACTTCTTCAATTACATTATTTTTTATTTTTTAAAAATTTTAGTTATAGGGAAGGACATTAAAAACAGTAACAAAAATTATTAACCGTAAGGAACAATTAAGGGAAATGTTAAAAAATGTTATGGTCGATGCCGATAATATAAATGCTCTTCTGGTTTTTAAGAGGTTTTAAAAGACTCAATGAAACTTTGAAATTCAAATAAAAAGAGAATTAAATGGGGATGGATATGTCTACATGTCATTTTGTGTGTAGAGGGGACTTGTGACCATAAGGGTCATCAGGAGTATCATCAGGACTTTGTTATTTGTTACAGGAATCAATATTGCTTATCTTACAGTGTTTTTTTTTAAAAAATAAATTCACATATTAGACTAAATAAACTTTACTAATACAATTCAAATAGATAATACAGTCATATGAAAAAGTTTGTGACCCCCTCTCAGCCTGCATAAATAATTGACTCGTCAACAATAAAGATACCAGTGGTACGTCTTTCATTTCCTAGGAACATCTGAGTGCTGCGGTGTTTTCCGCACAAAGATTTTTAGTGACGCAGTATTTAGTTGTATGAAATGAAATCAAATGTGAAAAACTGGCTGTGCACAAATGTGGGTCCCCTTGTCATTTTGCTGATTTGAATGTCTGTCACTGCTCAATGCTGATTACTTGGTGTGATGAGCTCATTACGCCTTGAACTTCATAGACAGGTGTGTCCAGTCAGGAGATATAAAGGTATTTAAGGTGGTCAATTACAAGTTGGGCTTCCTTCCCTTTGACTCTCCTCTGAAGAGTGACAGCATGGGATCCTCAAAGCAACTCTCCAAAGATCTGAAAACAAAGATTGTTGAGTCTCCTGGTTTAGGGGAAGGCTACAAAAAGCCATCTCAGAGGTTTAAACTGTCAGTTTCAAGTGTAAGGAGTGGAATCAGGAAATGGAAGGCCACAGGCACAGTTGCTGTTAAACCAGCAGGTCTGGCAGGCCAAGAAAAATACAGGAGCGGCATATGAGCAGGATTATGGGAATGGTGACAGACAACCCACAGATCACCTCCAAAGACCTGCAAGAACATCTTGCTGCAGATGGTCTATCTGTACATTGTTCTACAATTCAGAACATCTGTATGGCAGGGTGATGAGAAAGAAGCCCTTTCTGCACTCACGCCACAAACAGAGTCGCTTGTTGTATGCCAATGCTCATCTAGACAAGTCAGATTCATTTTGGAACAAAGTGCTTTGGACTGATGAGACAAAAATGGAGTTTATCTGGTCAAAACAAAAAGCGATTTGCATGGCGGAAGAAGAACACTGCATTCCAAGGAAAACACCTGCTACCTACTGTCAAGTTTGGTGGAGGTCCCATCATGCCGTGGGGTGGGCTGTGTGGCTAGTTCAGGGACTGGGGCCCTTGTTAAAGTCGAGGGTCGGATGAATTCAACCCAATATCAACAAATTCTTCAGGATAATGTTCAAGCATCAGTCACAAAGTTGAAGTTACACAGGGGTTGGATATTCCAACAAGACAATGACCCAAAACACAGTTGGAAATCTACAAAGGCATTCATGCAGAGGGAGAAGTAGAATGTTGTGGAATGGCCGTCACAGTCCCCTGACTTGAATATCACCGAAAATCTATGGGATGATTTGAAGCAGGCTGTCCATCAAATTGAACTGGAGAGATTTGGTATGAAGAATGGTCAACAAGACCTCCATCCAGAATCAGACACTCATCAAAGGCTATAGGAGGACAGTGTCTAGAGGCTGTTAGATTTGAGAAGGAGGCTCAACTAAGTATTGATGTCATATCTCTGTTGCGGTGCCCACATTTATGCACCTGTCTAATTTTGTGATGATGCATATTGCATATTTTCTGTTCATCCAATAAACTTTACGTCACTGCTGAAATCCTACTGTGTCCACAAGGCATGTCAGATATTAAAAGGAAGTTGCTACTTTGAAAGCTCAGAATTAAGATGGGTTCCCAAACTTTTTCATATGAGTGTATATATCTAACCAGACTCTCTCTATCAAACAAAGATTTTAGGTGACACATGAATAAAATTTACAACAAATGTGTATTTACTACAGTATGTTATAATTTACTATGTTATAGTATATACTGTATATACATACATACATATATATGTGTGTGTGTATTTGTATCTAATTTAATAGAAAATCTTGAGACAAGACTATTGCCAAGAGATTTTGTCAAGTCCCGCCATCCCCTCCACCATTTTCTCTTAACAGCCCTCGCCCGCGGCCCTCTCATCTCTCACTGGTGTGAATGTTTTTGTCAGACTCAGTTCCTGCACTCTCAGCTCTTATAAACTTTTATGTTTTCCTCACTTTAAGTTCCCAATAAAAGAAGACTTACTATGTCCAAATTTTATCCCGATGGGGTTATCAACAGAAGAAACGAGTACACGGGCAATCCTAAGCCCGAGAAACGATGAAGTCAAACAAATTAATGTGAAAATTGTCGATCGTTTACACGGCATATTGGTTTAAATGCGTATTAATAGACTCTGCTGAAACAATTGGTGGTGATGGTGCGGAAGTTCAACTTACAATATCATGAAGAATATCTACAACTGTTAACACCGTCTGGTCTTCCACCAGCAGAATTACTGTAGACGTATCGTAATGTTATCGTGTAATTTATGTATGAGTGATGGGCTATGCAATACGACAAGATTAGTTGTATTCAAAATTGGTCGAACAATTCTGACATGTAAAATTTTAACAGGCAACAAGAAAGGTAACGTAGTCCATCAAACATTAGACACCACAGGAGATCTTGATATGCCATTCGTATTAAAGCGTTTACAGTTTCCCGTTAGAA
This sequence comes from Erpetoichthys calabaricus, assembly GCF_900747795.2. NCBI lineage: Eukaryota > Metazoa > Chordata > Cladistia > Polypteriformes > Polypteridae > Erpetoichthys > Erpetoichthys calabaricus. The sequence goes on along the minus strand of NC_041402.2, from coordinate 194,694,761 downwards.
TCGCTTTTGCTATGACAATTAACAAATCACAGGGACAAACATTCGAAAAAGTTGTTTTATTTATTAGAGAGAAAGAAACAATATTCACTCACAGGCAGTTATACGTTGCATTGTCACGATGAAAGTCCAAACACAGAATCAAAATTCAATGCAATATTGACGAAAAGTTAATTCCAAATATTGTTTTTACTGAAGTTTTAAGTGTTAATTTCAAAGCCAAACAGAACGAAAACGTATAACGCAACAAATACCTCTAACACAACATGAAACATAATTTTCTTTCAATTTATTACGTTTTACTATTTTTTTACTACGGTTAATTACTTGCTGTAATGTTAAATAGTTTGGTCTATTATGCATATGTAACAATTCCCATGAAAATAATAATCTGTGTAAATTGTACATCCACTTCCCCATACGTGAGAGGCAGAGCTGTGAAGTGTTGGCGAGCAAAGTGAGCAGGGGGCAGAGCCCCCTAGTCTATATATATATATATATACACACACACACACACACATGCTGAGGAGGGGCCACATTGGCACAGTTGTAGTGCTGCTGCTTCACAACAAGAGGGCCGACTTCACGGACTGTGGAGTTTGCATGTCCTCCCGACATCCACGTGAGTTTCCTCTCATCGTTTGAAGACATGCAGGTTAGGTGGACTGCTGTTGCTAAATTACCTCCTGATGTGTGTGTGTGTGTTTGCCCTGCAATAGACCAGTGGTCTATTCATGGATCGTTCCTGCTTTGCACCCTACAGTTACAGGGTTTGGAAAATGGAGGGAATGGACACATGCTGGGAGTGTCTCACCTCATAGGTAGAAGTCTAGAATTTTCTGCTGTACTTGGCCTGCTGGAATATCCCTCTTAAGGGTCCAGCAGTAGTTAGCAAGCACCCCGGATCTTCACGTACCTTGTTATCTCCCTGATGAAACCATTCGCTATGCTTGGTGCTGACCTCGTCGAGATTTCCATAAGGAAAAGTCCAGTTAAAGTTTCCAAGAAATGGCTTTTTAAAGATGTGAACTCATACACTTTGACATCAGAGCTAAGCCTCGGACACGGAGCAGACCCCTCAAGTCCAAACATCTTAGAGCCTGCAAACTCTGGCACAACTGACTTATTTTATACCCTTCTGGAAAGTTATAAAATGTTCACAAACAGCAGGAAAAAAAAAACCCAAAACATTTGAATCATAAATTTAACTTTCAAAAACCCATACATCCTAGTAAGTGTTTATATACTAAATCTGTAAGAAATAAAAAGTCAAGAACGATGGGTATCTGAAAACGATGACTGCATTTTTGTAATCAGCATGAAAAAAGTACCTTTATAACACCCCAAGTTGTTCTGTGACAAAAGCTTTGTTGACCAGTGGTACCTTATAGATTTAAAAATTAAAGTACATAAAATATGTTCACATTTTGACATACGTGACACTATGGCGAGATATTTTATCATAAAGATAATCAGTTAAGTCGCACCAAAATGTGATACAATAGGAACAAATATAAAATTAATAAACATGTTTTTGAATCACTGTCCCATCAACCTTCAGTATCAAGAAACGTGGCTGAATTATATTTACAAGAGCAAAAGTGCAAAACGCAAACTCCCTTTGAAATAAAAGTATGAATGGCAGTGTCCAATCGGCAGCGTATGCCTGAGAATGTTCGAGAAAGCATTTCCTAGAGGGACTACTTTTTAAATCCCAAATAAATGTGTTAGAACATCTATGACTCATAGGTTTAACACCATAAATACATTACCTCATTTCATGTCTGATGCATATGTCTTTTTATTAAACGTAACGAACCTGCTGAAGTGGCCCACACTACGAAGTCAAACTGGACAAACTTGACAGAAGAATCAAACTGCTTTCAATAGAAAAAAGGCGGATTCATATGACGTTTTAAACAGGGCGTGGCACTCGGAGGATAAACAAGCCACGAACTCGGCGATCGATTGGCTGAATGCGTTGCCAATTTGTTAAAAGCTTCAAACCCGCCCACCTGCAAGGTGCGATTGGCTACCTCGACAGCTGGGCGGCCAATGGCAGCACACGGCGGGCTATCGGGTCACTCGAGACCGGCTTTCTTCTTTGAAAGTACGTAGCCCGCGTATTTTGTGGCGCTTCTTTGTCACCCGCCCAGTGAAGAAGCGCGCTGCACGTTTAGTGTACTCTGCAGTATTCTTAAATCTTCCTGTAATGTCACTGTAAGCGTATCACCATGCAAAAAAGTCAAAATAAAAAAGACAAACTACTGGTGCGGGGTTGTGCCAAGGTGTGGTACCCATCCCTCGGGTGCTGCCAGTGCGTTGACGAGGCGCGCCTCCATGGCAACGACTCACCTGTCGCCAGGTGGGCGCCGCGACGGCAGCCTCGCTCCCGTTGCAGGCCTGCGCCAGCTTCACAGGCTGCGCTGGATGTCGGGTCCGCTTTCCAAGATGACCTGAATGCTAGTCCCGGCGCCGCGCTCCCGAATGTGGCATCCTCGTTAGAAGAGAGGGGGGTGAGCAGGTGTTCGCCAAGACGTGGGTGAGTAGAAGCGCCTCGGGGAAGCACCGGGAATGCTGGGGGCAGGATGGCGGTTTGCGTTGATCGCAGTGACCGTAACAGAGTGAATCGTTAATCGTCGGTTTACTTACGGTGACTACTTGCCCGTTTCTTTCACCTGCTGATTTGTGCCCCATGCTTAAGACAGACTCTTGTGGTCACTTCTAAAGACTCCATATTACAGTGTGCCCGCTGTCTGTTTATCAGGGAGCTGATGTCAGGTTCTTCTCGATACCTTTGCTACAGGTACTGCCAGTCAAAAAGCCTGCACCTGAAGAGAACGTCGCCAGCATGTTGGGGAAATCAGTCCAAAACCACAGGAGGTCCAGCCTGGACGTGATCTCAGAAAACGGAAAATCAGATCGTCTAAGATCCAGGCGTGGGTGGCATCGGTGTGCCACCTGGGCCGCTACTGGATGTTGTGGCACATTTCTTTACCGGAGGAGGTAGTAAGTATGAGAGGAACAAAAGAGAGGCAATGGAGTCTGTGTTTTGTGCTGGCAGGGAGCCATGACAAGCTGGGTGATATCATGAATGTGGAAAGCTGCCACACTTACGGCACGTCACTGGAACCCAAATCACACCCCCTCCATGCTGTAGGGGTGGCTTTGAACATCTCCAAGTGTGCCGTTGTGTTCTGTTCAAGGGCACAGCTAAGAGCTTTAGTAGACGTCTTCTCAGCCAGGTCATGTCCGACACAGAGGACAGACCGTAGCACTGACTGTGCCATCTGCTGGAGCCCCTACAATAACACCTTCCAGACCCCCAAACTGCTGGACTGCCAGCACTCCTTCTGTCCTTGAATGCCTGGCCAGGATGCGGCTGGCCATGAACCCTGGTACCCCAGGTGGCTGGGTAGGGGGCCTGCCTTGCCCACTGTGGCCGGCATATTACCCCAATGGAGGTGGGGCAGTCCGTCACCCCGAGCCTGCCCACAGACCTGGCCTTCTGGAGCTGATGCGTCTGAAAGCTACGCCATGGTGTTGGAAGATGGCCGGCTCTATTACGAGGCCACATCCCGCAAACCCTGGTTTAGGAAGCAGCGGCCCACCATCTACACGCTCAGCCTGGACATGAGCGCCGCCTGCGGATCACTCATAACCAAGTTCACCTGGGACCCTGGACGCCGAGAACTCCCCCAATGAAGGCTGTTTTAGCCCCCAGCTCCGGACCTTCTCTTATGTACTGCTGGCCATTTTTGTGGTGACAGTGCTGCTTATTATGTCCTTATATTGGACACGACAGGTGCTATGGGGTAATAAGTGACAGGTGGCCAAATAAGCCACTACCACTCCCGACAAAGGTTACCACGTGGGTGCTAATGCCAATCACCCAGCTGCTCTCCTGGCATCTCGTTTACAATGGAAGCAGCAATCTGCTGCTTGATGGATTTGTGCTCATCTTTTTTAACATTGTAATAAGCCTAAAATAATTAAAACAATTGTACTAGACGCTGCTTTTAATGCACTTTTATTAATTATTAAAGAAAGATTACAAAACATGACAGGAGACCAGAAGATCAAGGAGACCTAAATGGTCAGCAATGTGAGCAGGTTCAGGGCCACTCCCAGTGTCTCCATCAAGAGATGACTGCCATCTGTTGGGTGGTCAGATTGGGTATGGCCTGCTAGGGGGCTGTGGTAAGCATTTACAGGGATACTGGGCAGCCTTGGTGGCATCCATCTGTGCCAAATGCCTCAGCTGTGGTCAGCATTATTGATCCCCTTGCATTTTAGGTCTGACATGTCCAATATTTTCTGAAATAGTTGATCATTAGAGATCAGAATGTGCTGTACAACAAAACGCATGATGTATGTTCAATTGGCATGTAGAAATTCAAAATCTGACCTGGTCCGTGCGAAAGACCCCCTTTCTCTAAGGGCGGGGTTTATACTTCACGCTCAGAATGTGTACGGGCGTGCATCATGGCCGCCACACGTTCCAATCATTCATTTGACGTGTCTTATGAGCAGGTCCTTTAATGTGACGCATACATGAGTTGCAGTCCAAGCAAAAGGTTGAGGGGCGCAGTGTGACAAAGTCGGAACGTGATGGTCAGAGTCTCAGTTTACTATCTACATGTGACAGAAAGCCGCTAATAATGACACAAGTGGTAGCGCTGCTGCCGCACAGGGAGTCATGTTTCCTGGCGTTCCCTGCCTGGACTTTTACGTTTTTCCCGGTGGGTTTCCACAGTGTGCTCGAGTTTCCTCCCAAAGATATGGAAGGTTCGGGGACCTGAAAATGACACCAGTGTGTATGTGTATGCCTGTACTCACCTTGCGATGAGCTGATGCCCCGTCTAAGGATTGTTTCTGCCTCATGCCCAGTGCTATCTGGAGATGGACGCATCCCTGGATTGATGGATGTAATCATTAAACATCCTTTTCAGAGATATTGTGGTAAGGTGTCCTCGGAATTGAATGGATGTTTCAGGCAATTCACAGCACAGGGAAGCCCAAACGTTTTCTCACTTTGATGATATCTCGCACTGCCACCTGGTGGAATCTTCCAGATTTGCATAAACTACACACGCAGTATAAACAGTACAATACTTGCGTAGTGGTAAGAGTCCACGGGAGCGCGTGTCGAGCCACATGAAGTATAGACTCGGCCGCACAAACCTTGGCCATGATGACCACCTCCAGGTGTTTTCTTGTTGCCTATCTCGAAACTTCTTTCCGATGGTTATTACTCGGTTCATGAATGAGCCCTTTTCCCAGCAGCACATTTCTACTCTTGCCAAAGGTTTTCAGTTAGAGTTGAGATGAGAGGCTTCATTTATAAATGGTGCGTACGCACAAAATTGTTGCATGCACTGGTTTCTACATCCACCTCGAGTTGTATAAAATGCTAAACTTGGCGTAAAGCCACGGCCATTTTCACAGCAGCCTCGCACCACGCGTACGCACGTTTCTGGTCGGATTTGCAAATGGGTGGTGCCCGCTGTCACAGCAGTGCTACTGTTTCTGTGTCGTTTCCCTTTCTTTTTCAGATTCGTACCCATGATGCTGGCTTTATCAAATACAACACAATTAATTGCACAGTTTCCAAATTAAATTCACTTGATTGTAATCATTCTGTAACAATACAGCATGGCTAAAGTACTCCATCTACTGTAGCTGCTTTAGCGTCGTTAGAAGACCTCGCAAATGGAAGAATTAGAAGAGAGCGCCTCGCGTTTACAGATGATGACGACGACTCGCTTCTAAGTCGATTTCCAAGAGCTCTCCTCTCGGCGCTGTGTGCTGTTAGAATATTAGGAGGGCTAGCTGATATCATTTTTATGATGAAATGCATTAAAGTATCTACAGTGCATCCGGAAAGTATTCACAGCACTTCATCAGTTGTTCCACATTTTGTTATCTTACAGCCTTATTCCAAAAATGGATAAATTCATTTTTTCCCTCTGAATTCTACACACAACACCCCATAATGACAACGTGAAAAAAGTTTACTTGGGGTTTTTGCAAATTTATTAAAAATAAAAAAAACTGAGAAATCCCATGTCCATAAGTATTCACAGCCTTTGCTCAATACTTTGTCGATGCCCCTTTGGCAGCAATTCCAGCCTCAAGTCTTGTTGAATATGATGCCACAAGCTTGGCACACCTATCCTTGGCCCAGTGTCGCCCATTCCTCTTTGCAGCACCTCTCAAGCTCCATCAGGTTGGATGGGAAGCGTCGGTGCACAGCCATTTTAAAGATCTCTCCAGAGATGTTCAATCAGATTCAAATCTGGGCCACTCAAGGACATTCACAGAGTTGTCCTGAAGCCACTCCTTTGATATTTTGGCTGTGTGCTTAGGGTCGTTGTCCTGCTGAAAGATGAACCGTCGCCCCAGTCTGAGGTCAAGAGCGCTCTGGAGCAGGTTTTCATCCAGGATGTCTCTGTACATTGCTGCAGTCATCTTTCCCTTTATCCTGACTAGTCTCCCAGTTCCCCACAGCATGATGCTGCCACCACCATGCTTCACTGTAGGGATGGTATTGGCCTGGTGATGAGCAGTGCCTGGTCTCCTCCAAACATTCACACCAAAGAGCTCAATCTTTGTCTCATCAGACCAGAGAATTTTCTTTCTCATGGTCTGAGAGTCCTTCAGGTGCCTTTTGGCAAACTCCAGGCGGGCTGTCATGTGCCTTTTACTAAGGAATGGCTTCAGTCTGGCCACTCTACCATACAGGCCTGATTGGTGGATTGCTGCAGAGATGGATGTCCTTCTGGAAGGTTCTCCTCTCTCCACAGAGGACCTCTGACAGAGTGACCATTGGGTTCTTGGTCACCTCCCTGACTAAGGCCCTTCTCCCCCGATCACTCAGTTTAGATGGACGGCCAGCTCTAGGAAGAGTCCTGGTGGTTTCGAACTTCTTCCACTTACGGATGATGGAGGCCACTGTGCTCATTGGGACCTTCAAAGCAACAGAAATGTTTCTGTAACCTTCCCCAGATTTGTGCCTCGGGACAATCCTGTCTCGGAGGGTCTACAGACAATTCCTTTGACTTCATGCTTGGTTTGTGCTCTGACATGAACTGTCAACTGTGGGACCTTCTATAGACAGGTGTGTGCCTTTCCAAATCAGGTCCAGTCAACTGAATTTACCACAGTGGACTCCAATGAAGCTGCAGAAACATCTCAAGGATGATCAGGGGAAACAGGATGGACCTGAGCTCAATTTGGAGCTTCATGGCAAAGACTGTGAATACTTATGTACATGGGATTTCTCAATTTTTTATTTTTAATAAATTTGCAAAAACCTCAAGTAAACTTTTTTCACGTTGTCATTATGGGGTGTTGTGTGTAGAATTCTGAGGAAAAAAAATGAATTGAATCCATTTTGGAATAAGGCTGTAACATAACAAAATGTGGAAAAAGTGATGAAGCGCTGGGAATACTTTCTGGATGCACTGTATATTACATATTACAAATAAACTTAACTTAATTTAAATAATTAAACATGTTGGGGCATGGAGGAAGTGCTGCTGCCTCACACTAAGGGGTTGTGTCCCTGGTGTCCCCTGCCTGGAGTTTGTATGTTTTTCCTGATGGATTTCTTTCAAGGGCATGCAGGTTAGCAGATTTTGATGATGCTAAACTGACGCCACTAGTGTATGTGTACTTGCAGTCATCTGTCCCAGCAACCGTTGTGCACCAGGCAGGAACAATCTCTGCTCAATCGCTGCTTTAATGATATCAGATATACATCTTAGTATTCTAAAATGTTCAGTGAGCGCCATAATAACATGAATGTAACGTAATGTGTGTGGCAATCACTGCCTGTGCACTCCTGTCAGCGTAAGAGAAAGGCCCGTAGCAATTAATGACAGGGTCGGGGAGCACTTAGAACATGAAGCATTTAATGTGCTGCTTTAGTTTAATTTAGTTATAAATATAAATATTGATTTTAAAAAGGAAGTTTACAACGTTCTACTTTAATGACAATATAAACTACAACATTAAGGAGGACATTTCAAGATTAAACTTTTTGATCCATTTTGTGTAGATAAGAATCACTTCAGTTATGTCCAGCGGCTCCTGACTCACTCACAGGAGAAAGTCCCAACAAATCACATACCATTTGACTCATCTTGCTGTCTAGTTATGCAGGACGTCAAGCTTTTTGGAGTTATACCCCCCTTTATTTTGACCTTCTATGCCCAAAAAAAAACAAAACATTTAGGCCATTTTTAGACCACGATTTCTGCCGGAAATTGAATCCTTATGATAAAGTGGAAACCAATGGGTATCTTCAGCAAAAATGATTAGTTGCCACATCATCTGATCCCAAAGGTTCACCTGCTAATGGGATGCAAGGTGTCAAATTTACAGTAATATAGGCAAGAGCTGATCACTAGTCTGATATTTTTAGCGGTGGTCCTAGCCCTCTAAGAGCCACTCCCAGAAGGTGACAAATTTCTAACAGATGCATGTGAGGTGTTGTTTTAGATCATTTCAAGGTCTGTGATTTATGAATACCCACGTGATTTTTGAGTTGTCAGCCTTTACTCGGGATGTAGCCCGCTACAGACCTCCATCAGAGGGCCAAAAACAAGTCGTCTGTGTCAACTTGGGAATATTTAGACCTTTACACATTTAAATTGAAGCTCCCATTTTAGTATTTCAAACTACTGTTGTCCATTATGTACTTCTGCCTCATGCAGTAACTCATTACAGTTCATATGAACGTCCCAAATCTGGGCAACTTATGCTAATTCAGACATTTTATTGTTCCTTTTGTGAATTTTGCCGATCGACACTAAAGTCTCTATCAGCTCTGCACACTGATATTGATATGAGAATATTTGTACTTTGTTGGGGTGGACCTGCTCTCTTCAAGTTCATCCACAGATTTTCTATCTTGGCCTCTCAAGGACATTCACCTTCCTATCTTTAAGCCATTGTTTTTTTTGTTTTTTTTTCTGCCAGTGTGTTTTTAGGGTCATTGTTATGCTGGACGTTGACCCAATTGTCCATCTTCAGGCATTCCTGCCTTTAATATGGGAGAGCAGGTGTGTGTCTTGGGTCTGCCTTGTGGAGGTTGCATGTGCTCCCCGTGTTCGAGTGTCCACTGTCCAAAGATATGCAGGTTAGGTGAACTGGCACAGCTACATTATTCCTAGTATGTGTTTGGATTGGCTGGCACCCTGCTCAGGGTTTGTTCCCGCCATGCACCGTTTGCTAGCCGGCACCCTGCCCGGTGTTTGTTTTCCTGCCTTGCACCCTGTGTTGGCTGGGATAAGCTCCACACCCATATGACCCCGGTCTGGATTAAGCAGGGAAGAAAAACGACATGATGTTTTTCCCATCAATCCTGAACCAATCGCCCAGTCGCCACTGAAAAAGAGAAAAACGTAGAAGGGTCTTCTTGCTGCCACAGCGGCTCGTTTCATTGTTGGCACCTGCACAGACAGACCGGTCTTAGCCAGAACCCCTTCAAAGCTGTCACCGACCACAGCAAGGTGATGTGGTTTACTCTAAGGGGCTCTTCACTTATCTACAGCAGGTATTTCACAAATTCAATCTGAGTAATTGTTCAGGATCTGCAGTGGGCTGGCACCCTGCCTAGGGCTTGTTTCCTGCCTTGCACCCTGTGTTGGCTGGGGATTGGCTCCAGCAGACCCCCGTGACCCTGTAGTTAGGATATAACGGGTTGGGTAATGGATGGATGGATTTTTTAAAATGTTTTCACTTTGAAGTTGAGGATTATGACATGTAACTACATCTAGAAATAGTTGTATTGAATTTATTTTCATTTCAGGGGGTTGAATGCGACCAAATTCAGACAGGGGATGACGATTTTCTGTAGGCACTGCACATGCTTCATACGTATTTATTCCTAGTTATTATCATCACTATGTTACGCTCTATATATATATATATATATATATATATATATATATATATATATATATATATATATACAGTATATATCCATCCATCCATTTTCCAACCCGCTGAATCCGAACACATGGTCACGGGGGTCTGCTGGAGCCAATCCCAGCTAACAAAGGGCGCAAGGCAGGAATCAATCCCGGGCAGGGTGCCAATCCACCGTAGGACACACACAAACACACCCACACACCCAAGCACACACTAGGGCCAATTTAGAATCACCAATCCACCAAAATATTATATATATTATATATATACCAACACACACACATATATATATTTTTTGTGTTGCTTTCCTTTGTCCTTCATTTTTGTGCTGCCTAACATGGTCAGAAAACTTTTCTTGGGCTTTGCCAGCAGAAACAGAGAAAGTTCTGGTCCTTTTTCCCTTTTCTATTAGAAATGGGTTGGCTAAGCTCCTGGTTGGACGCTGATGGCTTTTATTGTAACTTCAGTTGTGGGTATAATAGTGTTGTAGCGCACACACCCCCCCACCCCCCAGCATTTAGAGAAGACTCCAGCTCTCCATACGGGACACCAGCCTACGTATCGAGAGGGTCTCAGCTCACGGAGGGAATGTCCTGGCCACTCCAGGGGGGCGTTTAGCATGCCAATACTACAATGGAGATTCGCCAGCCTAAGTCTGACCTTAAAAGACCCCTTTAATACAAGTGGGGTGTAATGATTATCGGTGTTGTGGTGGCTATTTTGTTCCTGCCGTGACATTGAGTTGGCATGGTGAAATGGAACAAAACTTTCCACGGTGTGATTCCAGTATTAGACCCTGGTCAGTTTGAGGGGCTAGCGCTCCCCTGCTGGCCACACTGGCACAGGCAAATACCATCCATCCATCCATTTTCCAACCCGCTGAATCCGAACACAGGGTCACGGGGTCTGCTGGAGCCAATCCCAGCCAACACAGGGCACAAGGCAGGAACCAATCCTGGGCAGGGTGCCAAACCCACCGCAGGAGACACACAAACACACCCCGCACACCAAGCACACACTAGGGCCAATTTAGAATCACCAATCCACCTAACCTGCACGTCTTTGGACTGTGGGAGGAAACCCAGGCAGACACGGGAGAACATGCAAACTCCACGCAGGGAGGACCCGGGAAGCGAACCGGGGTCCCCAGGTCTCCCAACTGCGAGGGCAGCAGCGCTACCCACTGCGCCACCATGCCGCCCGGCAAATACCCAAGGTGGCAAATAATTAGGGGCACATGGCCATCTCTCCAAACTGTGGTTCACGGTTCTGCGCTCCTCCGTCCATCACTGCTACTCAGCAGAGGAGCCAAGAGGGCAGACGGGTGGATGTCATGGAATCAAATCAGTCAAAGGCCATTAGTTGAACGGGCCACTGTTTCCATTAAAAGTACACATGCCAGCAGTAACACTGCAGTAAATGGCACGCAGCGCAGAGCTCATCACTTGACCTAACTGACAACCTCGATTCATACACTCAAATAAATAATCAACACACCGAGTTGGCTTTGTCTATAACTGGAAGAGAACTTTCATTGACAGGGACTGAGGAAGGAGCAATCACGTGGTGACGAGTCCATTAGAAACATGTTAACGATGACGGTCACCGCAATCAGTTACAAAAATTCAAAGGTGCTGGGCACAAAAATAAAAGAACGAAGAGGAGAAGAGAGCTAAGCAGGACGTGTGCACAGTCACTGTGTCAAGACTTTTGGATCTGGAATGTCACTGCCATCGATTGGCATCAGTGGGCACTCCTGGGGCGTTTGAAGTGCCAGACGAGATCTCACAGGGTGCCTCACACAAAGGTTGGATTTTGGTTTCTTGCAACCAATTCTCTCAGAGCAACAATTCCAAAACGCAGTGATTTGGCACAGTACTTCATGTTTTTGATCCGACTGCATGTCACACGGCTGAACTTTCGCTTAAAATGTCACCGGCAGTAAAAAGGCTCAGCTGTCAAGTTTGATTTTTTGTTTTGTCCCATTCTGATTACATTTGATTCAGCAGATTAGTCCCCTGACAAGGCAGTAAGTGGTGGCCCTTAAACTTTGTTTTCTCATCGTAATTGAGAATTCTGCACTCTCAGCAGTTCAGTGAAGATTTATGACCCATGGGAGACATTGAGGTGACTCTCAGTCTTCCCAGACGGACATAAACATTCTTGGCAGCTCTTACTCCATGGAGGGCAACCTGACATTAGGATGGCATAGAACAGGACGCCACTGCAGCTGCTGCCATTCAGAAACGTATCCAGACTTAAGGATTGCCCCCCACCAGGGTGGCCATCTGACCTGTAGAGACAGTAGCTGGGGCACTGAGGAGTATTCTAAACTCGAGGGCCACCGTGACACAAGATCACCTTGGAGGTTTTGGCCGTCATTAGTGTCAAGTTAGCACCCATGTCATTATCACGTGACAAAAAATCAGAGATGGCTCCGTGTCACAGAAGACAAAGAATTTCAGGTTTTAAACTTTAGTTCTTCTAAGCAGCTTCACTCTGTTAATTTATTGCTTTTTCTTGAATGTGCCTCCCTTTTCCTATTCCAGCGTTTCCTTATTTTAGACTGCCGTCTAGCGGGTGAACCAAATTACCGCATTTTGAAATTGTGGCTCTGAAAGAATTTGTTGCAAAAAAAACGGGGGATCCACCATTTTGTGTGGGTGCCCTGGTCTGAGACCCCAAATGTCCCCAGGACTACCACTGATGTCACACAATGACTGTGAAAGTCGGGCTGACTAGTCTTGGAATTAACTGAATTGTGAACTGGGAGCAGGAACAGGTAGACGCTGGGCACACAAAGGGCACCAAGCCACATTTACAAGAAGCCAAAAGAGATGGATCAATTAAAGACTTGGAAAATAACGACACAAACAGGGCTGCGTGACTTATTACAGTGGGCTTCACTCCAGGTGTGCCGTGTGATATCTCCATTCTGCGCATTGATATTAATGCTACGTTGTGAGGGACCTGGATTGATTAATTCTGACACTCCCCTAACCCCTTGGTTACTCCTTCCTGGAAATGCCACCGATTTCAGCCATGTGCTTATTTTTCAATCCTTTGTACGCTCATGAAATGAGGTGCAGACGCTGGGAGTACAAACGTCAGTACTGGCAATAAAATCAATTGAGATCTTAAGGGTAGTGATGATAAAGCACAAACGGGCTTGAAGTGTCACACCTCGTAATGTTCAAAGCAGCAGCTCCACTCTGTCTTCATGTCACAGTCTCCATCATTCAAACCATCGAGATATTAAAAGTGGTAACAGCAAAACTTTAATGGACGCATCTCTGATCATCACGGTATACAAATAAAAGGCGGCGCAGCACACGCACGTCTTGCCTCTTCTCCCAGCTGACACCAAGTCGTCTGTTTCTTTGTGCTGGCTGAGTGCTAAGAGACAAACGTGCAGCTGGCAGGCCCTGCCAGGTCATTACCCACGAGTGCCGGGGGCTCGGGAGACGGAGAGGAATTGGCAGACTGGTTTACATCGCACTGCCCTCCTCCTGCTTTCAAGGAGCTGGCACTGATTTTTAAAAAAAAGGGCAGACATTAGAACTTTTGTGGTGAGGTGACGCAAGTGTGTCGCTAACCAGCTCTGCGCCCCCCTAGTAACCAAGTCTGCTGTTTAAAGCTGCGAGTCAAAAGGCCTAAACATGGAGCAGAGCGACCCAGCGGGACAGAACTGCTACAACGTCCAAGACAAAAGAAGAAATACGGACACCTGGGGGCGCTAGTCAGTCATCCAGAGCTTAAAGGTCCGGTCATAGGAACACGTGGCAATCAGCTGGCCGTCGGATGAAATGTCCAGTCCCATCACCTTTCCCTCATGGCCAGCGAGTGTTTTCAGGGGGGACCAGCCTGGGTGTGTCCACACTTTAGCCGTGTTGTCGTACGCACCAGTCAGTAAGTAGTGACCATCAATGGCTGCAGCAAGAAAAGAGATATATTCACTCAACCGGGGGCTCACTCCATCAACGAATAAAGCTGACTTATGAAAATATTACATTTACTAATAATAACAATTCTTTACATTTATATGCCGCATTCCTCACTACTCAAAGTACTTCTGCGAGTGGGGAGCCACCTCAACCACCAGTAACATGTAGCATCCACCAGAATGATGTGGCGGCAGCCATCGTGGTGACAGCACGCTCACACATGAGACAGGCAGCCAATTAGGGGGCCAGAGTGACAAGGGCATGGTGGGCAGCTGAGTGAGGACATTGGGATACACTGTGCTCTTTATGAAGGATGCCCAGGGGTCGTTTATGACCATAGAGAGTCAGGACCTCTGGTTTACAGTGGGGAAGACCAGTATTGAACACGTCAACGTCTTTCTCAGTAAATATATTTCTAATGAAGCTACTGACGTGACAGTATCACCCGATTTCGGTAACCCACACATACAAAGAAGTCCACAAATTATGTGTAATAAAGTGAAATGACTCAGTATTGAGCCTGCTTACTGGGATTTAATACTTAGTTGTTGGTGGTGACGGCTTCAAGATGCCTCCTGTGTGGAGAAATGAGTCACACGCATTGCTCAGGTGGGATTTGGGCCCAAACTCTCTTCAGATCTGGAAGGTTCCGGGGGCCTCGTCTAGGGACTCTTGCTCTTCAGTTCTTTCCATTGATTTTCAATGTGACTCAAGTCAGGTGATTGACTGACTCACTGGGCCATTCTAGCAGCTTCTTGATTTTCTTTATTCTCCGAAACCAACTGGAGGTTTCCTTGGCTGTGTGTTTGGGGGTCTTCGTCTTGCTGAAATGTCTCCCCTCATTTCATCTTCTTCAGCATCGTGGTAGATGACAGCAGATTCTCATCTGGGATGTCCCGCTACATTTCTCCTTCCTTCCTTCCTTCAATTATATGAAGTCTGCCAGTACCATATGCTGACAAACAGCCCCACACCGTGAGGTTCCCACCTCTAAACGTCACTGGTAGCGTTTGTGGGGTGACGTGCCATTTCTCCTCCTAACAATGGGGTGTGCAATGACATCCAAAGAGTTCAGTTTTGCTCTCCTCTGACCAGACTCTATTCTCCCAGTTATTTCATTGGCTTGTCCAAATGTTGTGCAATAAACTTTCAACGAGCTTCAATGTGCTCTTTCTTCCACAGTGGAGTCTTGCGTGGTGAGCGGTGTGCACAGAGGCCATGGCAGTGGAGCACATTACTTCTTGTTTTCTGCTAATTGCAGGTCTTTCTGAAGCTCTCCGTGAGTGCTCCATGGCTCTTGGACAACTCTTTTGATTATTCTTTTTACAGAAATCTTGAGAGGAGCACCTGGTCGTGGCCAGTTCATGATGTTCTTTCCACCTACAGATTACGGCCCCATTCACTGGTACATTCACAAGTTTAGAAATACATCTGTCACCGATGCAATCAGCATGTATGTGAAGGTCTTCAGAGGGCTCTTTGCTTTTACCCATCATGAGATGCGTCTTGTGTGACACATCAGGAATGACAGGCCATCAATTAGGACTCAACCAGCTGATATTCATTTGCACCAATAGGGGGCTATCAGGTGTGACAGACAGATGGGGCTCATACCCAGTTGGGATGCCTGGAGAATGGAAGGACTAGAAGAGGACTAGTACCTCCCCTGGAAAACGAGAAGGCAGCCGCACTGGTGGGTGTTGGGGCAATGGGAACAGAGTTTGGAAGCTCAACATTGTGGGGACCTGTGGCCACTGCCAGGGGGCACCTGGATAGTTCAGAAGCCATAGTTATGCAGCAGTTCCGCCACACCAGGAATTGCTGCCGGACTAGGAAGCAGGTACACCTGGAGTGGTTCCAGGTGCCCATGCAGCACTTCAGCCACACCAGGAAGGTCATCAGGGAGCACCTGGAGCACATCTGGGGGGCTGTAGAAAAGGGGCTGCCTCACTCCATTTAGGAAGCCGGAGTCGGGAGGCAGAGGATGGAGGCGGCCAAAGAGAAAAGCAGAGAAGAAGAAAAGGGACTGAGCTTAATTGGGGTTTGTGCACTGTGTGTGCTGAATTGGAAAAGAAGAAAATAAAAAGCGTGAACTTGTGTAAGTGGGCCAGGTTAAGCGCTGGTATAGCGCCATCTATTGGCACACAGGAGTGACAGATGTCAGCTGCTTTCTTGGCTTTCCAGGCCTTTTAGCACCTCCTTTTCTTCGTGTGTTCAATCCTATTCCACTTTATTACACATAACTTCATTTATGGACGTATTTGTTTGGATTTCTTTGTATGTGTGGATTTAGTTGGGTTGTTTCCAACATCTGGTGAAAATGTCATGTCAATAGCCCCATTAGAAATACGTTTACTGAGAAAGACGTTGACGCGTTCAATACTTATTGTCCCCACTTGTATGTCTCATCTGAAGGACGGTACCATTTTTACAGTACAGGGTCCCCCACATCACTGCACTGGGATCCACACACAGAGACCACCAGGTAAGCGCCCTCTGCTGGCCTCACCAACACGTCTTTCAGCAGCAACCCAAGCTTTTCCTGGTTGGTCTCCCATCCAAGTACTGGCCGGGCCTGCACTGGCTTAGCTTCAGGTGGATGAGCTCATCTAAAGGGCATGTGGTGTGGCTGCTGGATTTATTTATGGCATTGGCATCCACATACAGACTACAGAGTAGGCGCCCCCTGCTGGCGTCACCAGCACCTCTTCCAGCAGCAGGCCAAGCTGTTCCTGGTTGGTCTCCCATCCAAGTACTGGCAGGGCCTGAACGGGCTTCGCTTCAGGTGGGTGACCTGTACTGAACTGCAGGTGGCATGGCTGCTGCGCTTTTATTCTCTTCAAGTTAACACAGGCCAAAGAGAGTTTAAAAAGGAACACTTTCTGTTTCATTGGCATTTGAGATTTGTAATTTGCACCGTCATGTCAAATATTCAATAAAGTAACGTTGGGTTATGATACTAAAAAGGATTAAAGCAAAAACCTGAAGCCACTGTGGTCCTCCTGAAGTCCACAGGGTATCCTCCAAGAGGGCCACCAGATTTAGAAAGAGGCTAACATGCAAACCTGCAGCCACTGCGGCAGCCCCCCCTGGAGTTTGAGATGCCCACTCTAATTCATGGTCACGTGTCATAATTGTCACCCCTTTCAGATGGTACTTACACTGGAACTTGACTGCTGACAGTAGATTTTCATGTGCAGGGATGGTGTAGATGCACTTCCTTTGCCGAAGGTCCCATACTTTACAGGTGTTGTCACCACTTCCTGTAGCAAGATGGAACCTAAAAGTGACACACAAGAGCTCATTTGCACTTGGTCTTCCCTTCCACGGTTTGAGAATTGAGCCAATAGTTTCCACAGATTTTGTTTTTTTACCCATTAGGTGAGAAGCTGACTCCATAAATTTCTTTCAGGTGTCCCTCAAGGAACATGATGCAGCGCCCGGTTCGCAGGTCCCACACCCGTCCATAGGCATCCAGGCCTCTGCAGGAAAGGGAAAAAAAAAATGAAGGCAACCTGGGAAGTGAAACTTAAAAACGAACCTCCATCACCACTTCTTCAGACGCATCAGTCTTACCCCGTCCCAGCCAGTGAGCCATCGGGGTGGAATGCTATATCATAAACCCCCTTGCTGTGCCCCTCCTGGTGAAGGATTTCTTCCTGTATTTCCAAGTCCCAGAGGCGCCATGAGTGGTCATAGCTGAAGACAACATTACAGATGTCAGAGAGTCAGACAAACACACAAGAGAGAGCTGGCTGAGGTTCTTGAACTGTAATTGTAAGATGAGGTCTCCTAAATGCCCCCATTGCCATCACGTTACTCACCAGGTAGTACCCAAGAACCTGCCAGATGGATGCCATGCTAATCGTGACACTCGTTTGCTGTGCCCCTCGATATCTGCTATAGGCTCATCACTGCAGGAATGTAACAGACAGACAGACAGACGGATGGTCAGCTAGGAGTCCAGTCTTCAACATGAACATCAATAACCGGGGGTGCAAAGCTCTCACCTATCAAGGCTCCACAGCTTCACTGACCCATCTGCAGCGCAGGACACTAAGTTCACACCTTTCTCATCCATTGAGATTGTGGCTTGAGGGTGAAAAGCGATGGCCCCCACGTTTGTGTTGTGCCCTGTAGACAGAGAGAGAGAGAAACACACATTTATTTGGGTAAAACCAAAAGCATCCCAATGTGGGAGAAGCTTCAGTCGCTCTAAAGCCCACCACCTGGATGGCTGCTTGGCAGGTAGAAGAGTTGCTTACCTCTCAATGTGCGAATCAGGCTGCAGTTGGGAACCGTCCACAGCTTGCAGAGGCCACTCCTGCAAATAGAGCACAGAACACGCACATGGAGAAAGGGGGCATCTGACCACAGCAGAGCAGGTCTGCAACATGAGAGGTTAGTCACGGCGTCTATGACAACATTTGCCATAAAAAATAATAAATGTCATTATTTCTGTTTTTAAAGGTCTCTGCACTTTGATTCTGGATGGGTGGTCATCATATTCTTTAACAGCCCCGTGAATCTCTTCTGTAAGCTCCATCTGCACAGTGGTGTTAAAGGTTCAACATTCAATTCAGTGTACTTTTGTATAGAGACGTTCATGGAGTACGGGCTCACAGCACTCCTAAAAATGTGGGCCGCTCATTGTTATGGTGGGGGGGTGACACCTGACCAGCTGACAGTAATTCAAATATTAGAAGGCCATTAAACTGAACTGGCATAGTGGGGATGCCACCTCACACAGAGTGTTCAATGAATCGCCTGGACATGTTTTGGTCAAGAATCACTAGTTTACACGCAGTCAACCTGAATGGGGCAATGATCAAAAAAAAAGTAGGTACAACTTCCCTGAAGTTTTGTGAAGCTCCCGTTTTTAAAATGAGGGAATCACCTGAGACATCGTCTGTTTCCGTCACCTGCTCTGTAGAGGCTGCATGTGATGTACGTGTATCGCAGCAGTGAAATATGAGCAACACTGCAGCCTAATCCTTCTTACTAGCTGCTCAGGTCTGTTTAACTGAAAGAAATACATCAGCTGCTTTCACAAGTACAGCAACATTCATTTTATGTACGGGACGGAATTGTCAATATGATGGGCACTTCCTGTGCTACCCGTCTAAGATGGGTTGAAGTCCAAGTAATCAATGAAGACCTTTGTTGATGTTTGTAATGCACCATCTATTGGAATGCATTTTGTAATGCATGTAGTAATAAAATGCATTTCACTTTTTATTCCAACAGATGTGGCATCACAAGTATTTGCAGTAATATAATGTACAGTAATCCCTCCTCCATCGCGGGGGTTGCGTTCCAGAACCCCCCGCGAAAGGTGAAAATCCGCGAAGTAGAAACCATATGTTTATATGGTTATTTTTATATTGTCACGCTTGGGTCACAGATTTGCACAGAAACACAGGAGGTTGTAGAGAGACAGGAACTTTATTCAAACACTGCAAACAAACATTTGTCTCTTTTTCAAAAGTTTAAACTGTGCTCCATGACAAGACAGAGATGACAGTTCCGTCTCACAATTAAAAGAATGCAAACATATCTTCCTCTTCAAAGAAGTGCACGTCAGGAGCACAGAATGTCAGAAAGAGAGAGAAAAGCAAACAAATCAATAGGGCTGTTTGGCTTTTAAGTATGCGAAGCACCGGAGCACAAAGCTGTTGAAGGCGGCAGCTCACACCCCCTCCGTCAGGAGCAGAGAGAGAGAGAGAGAGAGAGAGAGAGAGAGAAACAAACAGTCAAAAATCAATACGTGCCCTTCGAGCTTTTAAGTATGCGAAGCACCGTGCAGCATGTCGCTTCACGAAGCAGCTGAACAGAAGGGAGCAACATGAAGATAATCTTTCAGCATTTTTAGAGGAGCGTCCGTATCGTCTAGGTGTGCGAACAGCCCCCCTGCTCAATCCCCCTATGTCAGGATCAGAGAATGTCAGAGCAAGTGAGAGAGAAAGAAAAGTAAGTTGGGTAGCTTCTCAGCCATCTGCCAATAGCGTCCCTTGTATGAAATCAACTGAGCAAACCAACTGAGGAAGCATGTACCAGAAATTAAAAGACCCATTGTCTGCAGAAATCCGCGAACCAGAAAAAAATCTGCGATATATATTTAAATATGCTTACATATAAAATCCGCGATAGAGTGAAGCCGCGAAAGGCGAAGCGCGATATAGCGAGGGATTACTGTATTCCATTTTTAATTCCAGCATATGGCACATCACAAGCATTTGTAGTAGTAAAATTAATTTTTCATTCCAACAGATGAAGCATTACAAGCATTTGCAGTAATATAATGCATTCCATTTTTCATTCCAACAGATGGAGCATCACAAGCATTTGTAGTAATATAATGCATTCCATTTTTCATTCCAACAGATGGAGCATCACAAGCATTTGTAGTAATATAATGCATTTCATTTTTTCATTCCAACAGATGGAGCATCACAAGCATTTGCAGTAATATAATGAATTCCATTTTTCATTCCAACAGATGCTGCATCACAAACATAAGCATGTTTTTTACATAACAAATGGCCAATAATAAGAGACATAGCAACTGGCACACAGACAGACAGACAGATCCTTGTCCTTTATTAACACCTTACCCACTAGGCACTGTAGTACCATCAGGTGCCTTATAAGAGAAATAATCAGATTACAATATAAAACACAGATCACAGTACTGCTGCTTCACCCCTGGGTTTACATTTTGGGCCCGCAGGTTGTCTGTGTGGAATTTCTTACATTATTTTTTTTTGCTGTTTTTGACAACAAACATTTTATGTCTGGTTTTGATTTCTGTCCTGCCTGCCCTTAGTCTCTCTGAAGCCAGGCGTATGAAATGTACATCTGAAGACAACCCCAAGTGATTTTTTCTTAAAACCGGGTGGGAACAATTAGGTGGCTCACCAAGTGTCAGGTTTCTAAACCAACCCAGCGCCTCGTGAAGGTGGCGTCCAAAGTCGGGGTGGTGATTTTAAACTGCAAAGATCAGAGATGCTTTTGTTAACCTGGGGTCTGACAGGCAGCAAAGTTCTGATTACGAGGAATCGTCTCCAGCAGAAAAGTGCCCAAAAACAATGTTGGACATATAAACGCGTGTTGTGCGTACAGAGAACGCTTTGCACGTTTTAAAAATAAACATAACCTGATGCAAGGAAAAAACCTTTGTGTAACATCAGATTCTACACTGGCATTCGAGTGGTAAACGTGAACGACATGTTGCCGCAGATGCTGTGTGCCCTCTGCTGTTCAGTGTGACGATGACCGTGTAGGAGCCGATGTACGACTGAAGGAACTGACAGCTGTGTTTGTGAAAATTTGTACTGCAAAATATTCAAAACGGTGTGTCAAAAGAGAGCGGATAACAAAGAGCCACAGATTTCAGGACTCACTGTCCCTTGAATCAACAAATCTGCCTGACGACGCCAGTAAAGTATAGATGGGGCTGTGCAACGTCCACCTTCTGACTGCAACAACCGTCAAAAAAAACACAGCAAAGAAATGAAACCTCGTTTATAAAAATATGTGCTGTTCCTTATAAACACAGCTGGGGTGCCCCTCTCGATTCCTGTATCTGCAAAAAGACTGAATGTCCTACGGGGAAATGTCTCCATGTGGCAATATGAAAACCACCAACGACGACAAATATGACCAGGCCTGACTGATCAGATTATAAAGGAGACCGAGGACCAGCTGATAACAAGGAGAGTTTACAATGGCACTAACATGCAGAAAGTGTCAACCAGCAGTGGTCAGTATGAGGATCCCAATGTCCCAGTGGAGGGACGAAGACACCGTGCTGTAAATATGGTGCTGTCCTTTGGATGAGAAATTAAACTGAGGCCCTCACTCTCTGTGGTCACTGAAGATCCCTGGGGCTCCTTTCAAAAAGAGTGGGGTGTCACCTGATGTCCTGGCTAAACTGCCCATCACGGCCTTGACCGTTCTGTCTCTAATTGGCCATCTCTAATAATAATAATTCTTTGCATCTATATAGCGCTTTTCTCACTACTCAAAGCACTCAGCAATTGCAGGTTAAGGGCCCAACAGAGCAGAGTCCCTTTTTGGCATTTAAGGGATTCGAACCGGCAACCTTCCGATTGCCAGTGTAGATCCCTAGCCTCAGAGCCACCACTCCGGCACCTAACAGCTAATGTGTGGTGGGCGTAGCGGCACAAAAATGGCTGCCGTCACTTCATCCAAGTGGGTGCTGCACATTGGTGGTGGTTGTAGTGGCTCCCCTCTGTCTAAGTGCTTTGAGAAGTAATAAATGTAAATGTAATTAGTTATTATTATTATTTAAACTTCCCTTGAGGTAATCGGCTGTGTTTCTCAAACTCAAAAAAGGCATCAAGGCAGCGTATTGAATGAAGACATTCTCCTTGTTTCAATAATTATATGAATAAAGATATTTCTAGGTCGCACTTACCAGGAGGCGGTGGCCAGCATTTTTGAGTTGGGACTGAAATGGCAGTAGGAGATGGGCCGATCATCACCAATCTGACTGCAGATGTTATTCAGATTCTAGACCAAAGGAAAACATCATCATCATCATCATCATTCTCACCAGCACCCCACCCCTCCATTGTGCCGGGTTACACCACGTTTGGTGTGGGGTCCTTTCTTGTTTCGTTTTTTTTCGGTCTAAAAGGTGTGACTTGAGGTCAGGCACGGAGCATCACATCTTTTTGTCTTACTTTGCTCTGTTCAGTTCTCCTGAGCTCTGCACTGTTTTAGGATGAACAGACCTTCTTCGCATTTCTATGTCCGCTAACCTCCACATTCTGGCAGTCTGTCATTTTCTTACCTGCTTAGTCCTAAAACGAGCCTGTGGGGGTCTGCTGGAGCCAAGCTCAGCGAACATGGGGAGCAAAGCAAGGATCAAACCCAGGATAGGGTGCCAGTCCACTGCAGGGCAAACACCCCCCCACTCACTCAACAAACCCCCCACACACACACTAGGGGTACTTTACTGTATAATCGCCAGTTCTTGCATATCCTAATTTCCCTTCACCGATTGTTTCATCAGCTGTCATTCTTATTTTCAACTCCTTCACTGCACTCTACCTGACTGACCTCTCCATCTTGACCATAACTCTAACTTGTATTTGACTTTTCTATCTAAATCTTGTCAGGTCCTTTGCTGTATGTGTCCCACCCCCCCCCCAAATTTCATTCACCCAATAAGACATCCTCAAATTTTCTTAAGTTTAGCTTTTGAACCCAGTGTTCCACAGACACAAAGCGCATTTATTGCTGCCCTTCAATCCTTCCTTTATCTCTACACAGTGTGACAGCATTGTCTGTATGCAACAGGAATGTCTGCTCTCTCGGATGCTTATCCTTTTGCTCCATCGCTTCTTCTGAACCCAAAGTAGTTACAGGCTCTGCTACACACACATGAAGAGAAAAGCAGGACCCTCCCATTCCACTGAGTGCGCTTCACTTAACACTAGAATCCCTGAAGCTTGTGATTTTTTTCGTTGTCCCCAACCTCCTTAAATTTTCCTGACATACGCCAAGAAGCTCGCTGCTCCTCATCACTGTTAGCCCGATTTTGTTTTGCAAATGTGTGGTTTAGTAGAACAGAGCCTGCTACACCCCCCCCCCAACCACTCGGTCAGAGGAAAGCATCACCCTGCTGCCATCCTCAAAGTCTGCGTCAAAGTGTTTACCTGGGGATGTGTTTGTAAGGAAATACATAGATAATGAAATACCATGATTTGAAATCCAGACACTTCACATGTGTTCTGTGTCAACAACGATCTGCGTAAATACAGAATAGATAGATAGATAGATAGATAGATAGATAGATAGATAGATAGATAGATAGATAGATAGATAGATAGATAGATAGATAGATAGATAGATAGATAGATAGATAGATAGATAGATAGATAGATACTTTATTAATCCCAATGGGAAATTCACAAATAACAGAATAACAGAAGACATGCGAGGTGAGATATGCCGAACACACGGCTAAAACAGAAAATGTTGTCATATGTTACCAGGGGGCTGCTCGCTTTGCTTGCCAAACCCACAAAGTTGTGAAGAGGGTGCTGAACACACCCCCAAGGGGACGCGGCCGCTCCTCTGAAACCCCCTCTTAACCGGTGATACAATGGGAATCAAATAACAGTTGGTTTTTTTACCTCCTCTTTGCTCGATCAGCGGCTGTCTTGCTGCTGCTGTGCCACGTGATCTGCATGTCATGCGGCGCTTCGAACATTTAAAAGCCTGTACAGCAGCCATCCTTTTGTCTCACTGCCTTGTCTCTCTTATCCCCCACACATCCTCAAACACTATGCGATCTCTTTTCGCTGTTCCGTTATTTCACGGAGTAATAATTTCCGTTTGTTTGTGCTAATGCGATCTTTACTATCATTTTTTTGAGACTTGAATTTTCCTACTTCCATTATCTCTAACCTGCTCTGCCTGTGTATCGCGCCAACATTTTTGAGTTCTTTACGACATTCTACTTTGTCTTTTTCCGGCCCCGGTTAAATCTCTTGGCACAAAGTCTTCATGGGACAGTCTGATTATTACTTTTCTTATTTTCTGGATTTGCACATAGATTATTTTTATTCTCTTTTGCCTTCTTTTCTCTCCAACGCTTTTGTGTCTCTTTTCAACGTGCTGCTCTTTCTTCTTCGCTTAGTCATTGACGTGTCATCTAGAATGTATACACTTTTTAAGAGCTGAGAGCACAGGAAGGGTGTCTGCCAAAGTATTCCAACAACTGAGAGGTTAGATGAATGGGGTCTTGTTTGAAAGTGGCAGTAAGTAGGGCGTGACTTGCAAAAGAGAACGTCTCATGGGACTTGCTTCCAAAGGTTGTAAGTATGACGTGACGTGACTGTTTAGCAGGACGTGAAACTGTCTCTCTTCAAAAGATCACGTCTAGTTGCAGGAAAAAAGTCTTGTATCGTCGCAAGATTTTTTTTAATAATAGATAATAGTAACAATAACAGCAGCTCACTACTCAAAACTATAAAATACGAGAATAAGCCGGAATCGAATCCACAACCCCTTGATTATAAGGAAGCAGTCCTTTACCCCTGCACC
The DNA here is from genome assembly GCF_900747795.2 of Erpetoichthys calabaricus. Classification (NCBI taxonomy): domain Eukaryota; kingdom Metazoa; phylum Chordata; class Cladistia; order Polypteriformes; family Polypteridae; genus Erpetoichthys; species Erpetoichthys calabaricus. The sequence continues at coordinate 194,669,802 of NC_041402.2, read as the reverse complement.
AGCTAAACTGACGTGGCTAACTCGTATCAACTGAGAGTTGGACACGTTGCCAGTAACATTTCTTTTTCGTCGGTTATATTCTTCAATAAAAGCGCACTTGTGTTGTTATACCTTTCGTGTTTATTTGATATTTGGACTTCAGTCTTCACACATTACACACTTCATGTCAACAGTTTGCCAATTATTACTATCACATGCAAAAAGTTTCTCTTTCAGTTATGTATTCAACATTTCTTGTCTCGTATTTCCTGTCATCCTACATTAACACAGATCGTTGTAGATGCGAAACACACATGAAATGTATGTATTCCAAATAACGATATATTATCTACCCAATACACTGCCAGATAAACAGACTTGAGCTGTGACAATTTTGCGCCTGACTTGATTTCAGCTCCATCAGTGGGGGAATCAGTGAGCAGGCGGCCTGCTGCTTGTGCCGACTGACACATTTGTGAAACAAAGGTGCTGACAAGGAGCTGCAAAGGAATTTAAGGTGGCCAGGGATGATGACTTTTTTCGTAGCCTTCAGGGACTCTAGTGTTAAAGGACCATCTATTATCACCTCACTGTATGTGTTGCTCTTCCACACCTTCCTGCATTCACTTCCAGAAGTCCACTTACCCGGAGCACCTTATGAAGCTCCTGTGTACGTGCCGTGCGAGAGGCCTCGGGGATCTCCTTCTGCTCGCGGGCCTCCTTCAATCTGTCTGCAGATCTGAAAATGACAGGCACAAACAAAAAGCAAATCAACGGAACAGACAAAACAACACCACCCTCTCACACCCACTTAAGCCAATTCAGGGATTCACATGGCCGGAACCAAACTGGGGAGCACCTGGCACAAGGCAGGAACAGGCCCTGGATTTGGGTATCACCCACCACAGGCATAGGCAGCAGTGATGTTGAATCTGTATTTGAGGTGTCATGGTGGTCTGGGTACTCAATAAGCTGTGCAACTCTATAATCTTTTTATTAAACTGTATTCTTTTATATGCATTTTAGTTCTGCTTTAATGGATTATTACGTTACACTAGCTGTGTAAGCCCGTGCTCCTAGAAACCATGAACTCTAGCACTTCAATCAATCAATCAATCAATCAATCAATCAGTCGCATCGGTTGTGTATTAGTGGCGGCGGTTTCATTTTGGCAACAGAGACGCTTTCTTTGAGTTTCACGCGTAGCCTCGCACTTCTGGGCTGGACAGACAGACACACACACACACTTCCACGCATTGACATTTATACAGTGCATCCGGAAAGTATTCCCAGCGCATCATCACTTTTTGCACATTGTGTTATGTTACAGCCTTATTCCAAAATGGATTCAATTAATTTTTTTTCCTCAGAATTCTACACACAACACCCCATAATGACAACGTGAAAAAAGTTTACTTAAGATTTTTGCAAATTTATTAAAAATAAAAAAACTGAGAAATCCCATGTCCATAAGTATTCACAGCCTTTGCCATGAAGCTCCAAACTGAGCTCAGGTGCATCCTGGTTTCCCTGATCATCCTTGAGATGTTTCTGCAGCTTCATTGGAGTCCACCTGTGGTAAATTCAGTTGACTGGACATGATTTGGAAAGGCACACACCTGTCTATAGAAGGTCCCACAGTTGACAGTTCATGTCAGAGCACAAACCAAGCATGAAGTCAAAGGAATTGTCTGTAGACCTCCGAGACAGGATTGTCTCGAGGCACAAATCTGGGGAAGATTACAGAAACATTTCTGCTGCTTTGAAGGTCCCAATGAGCACAGCGGCCTCTATCATCCGTAAGTGGAAGAAGTTGGAAACCACCAGGACTCTTCCTAGATCTGGCCGGCCATCTAAACTGAGCGATCGGGGGAGAAGGGCCTTAGTCAGGGAGGTGACCAAGAACCCGATGATCACTCTGTCAGAGCTCTAGAGGTCCTCTGTGGAGAGAGGAGAACCTTCCAGAAGGACAACCATCTCTGCAGCAATCCACCAATCAGGTCTGTATGGTAGAGTGGCCAGACGGAAGTCACTCCTTAGTAAAAGGCACATGGCAGCCCACCTGGAGTTTGCCAAAAGGCACCTGAAGGACTCTCAGACTATGAGAAAGAAAATTCTCTGGTCTGATGAGACAAAGATGGAACTCTTTGGTGTGAATGCCAGGCGTCACGTTTGGAGGAAACCAGGCACCGCTCATCACCAGGCCAATACCATCCCTACAGTGAAGCATGGTGGTGGCAGCATCACGCTGTGGGGACTGGGAGACTAGTCAGGGGAAAGATGACTGCAGCAATGTACAGAGACATCCTGGATGAAAACCTGCTCCAGAGCGCTCTTGACCTCAGACTGGGGCGACGGTTCATCTTTCAGCAGGACAACGACCCTAAGCACACAGCCAAGATATCAAAGGAGTGGCTTCAGGACAACTCTGTGAATGTCCTTGAGTGGCCCAGCCAGAGCCCAGACTTGAATCTGATTGAACATCTCTGGAGAGATCTTAAAATGGCTGTGCACCGACGCTTCCCATCCAACCTGATGGAGCTTGAGAGGTGCTGCAAAGAGGAATGGGCGACACTGGCCAAGGATAGGTGTGCCAAGCTTGTGGCATCATATTCAACAAGACTTGAGGCTGGAATTGCTGCCAAAGGTGCGTCGACAAAGTATTGAGCAAAGGCTGTGAATACTTATGGACATGGGATTTCTCAGTTTTTTTATTTTTAATAAATTTGCAAAAACCTCAAGTAAACTTTTTTCATGTTGTCATTATGGGGTGTTGTGTGTAGAATTCTGAGGAAAAAAATGAATTTAATCCATTTTGGAATAAGGCTGTAACATAACACAATGTGGAAAAAGGGATGAAGTGCTGTGAATACTTTCTGGACGCACTGTATATAAGACTAGCTGTGTAAGCCCGTGTGGGTCCTAGAAACTATTGAAATCATCAGGAAAAAAAATCGAAATGTGGAGATGTCAGGTGATTGAAAGGAACTACTCTGGGCGTCTCTCTTCCAAGGAGCTTTTGTGTTGCCGAAGTGCTCGCATCATTTGTACATTAGCGGCTAAGCGAGTGACTCTTTCTTCAGAGGTTTCGCCTCGTTTGCGTATCCTTATCCCGAGTCCACCTCTCACTTCCGGGCTGGACAGACAGACATATATTTAAACATTTAGGCGTGGAAGTGTAAGATTGCTTGATTTTCCCTTTTATTATACATCAGTAACGGCGCACTGCACGTTACACACTTGACTTGAGCATTCTTAGTTTTCAGACTCGTTCTCTGTACGTTTTTATCATTCGTTTGCTCAGAGGTTCATGCGCTTGCTGCTTTCTGAGCGGCTCTTCTCTCCCCCCCCACTTCCCCCCGCGGCCTGCTTCTTCTGTTCGTCCGTCGGCATCTTTTCACATTAAAACCGATTAAGTCCGTGTTTGTGTTGCAATCACTTAGTACGTTTTCCTTAATTTTTCACTTAAGCTGGCACTTAAGTCTTCAATCTCCCTCAAGACTGATTTAAGATATGAAGAGGTAGGGGAATTGATGGCGAAGGTGGAAAGGACTGAGAACGCCGCCCGAACGCATGCGCCACCCTGCTGGCCACTGCCGAGAGTTGATTCTACAATAAATAAAATAAAAATAAAAAGAGGAATAATCTTGGAGGTCAATCATCACCCAGAAAGCGGACAGTAGACGTCACGTAGTATAAGTGTACCAAATTTCAGGTCAATGCTTCAAACGGTTTGTGAGCTACAGGTGATTTAAAATCCCGGACAGACAGCCACGCTAGCTTATTATAGAAGAAGATTCTTGATTTTTTTTGTCTTCATTATTATGCTGTGTCTATCTGGGAGAAAATATTTCTTGGACACTACCAGGAGATATGCTGAAAAATGTCTGTTTCCAGAGATTTGGACATAATGCTCCCAGTTAAATACTCACACACCTATTAGGCCAACAGAGTTTTATCTTAAAGTTATAAACTTCCTGGTTCAGCAGGAGTAAAAGTGTTAGTTATGAGAACACAATGCACGGTTTAAATCTTGCAAGTCAACCGTATGAAAATGATATTTGGACATCCTGCCCGTGGACAAAGGCCTTCAACGTGAGGTTAAATAGCGCAGCCTGGAGGTTAGAAATGAGCGATGCACCGCACTAGTGAGGGCTCATCTGGGACATTGTGCACAGTATCAGTCACCACATTACAAAAAAAAAAAAAAAAGACATGGCAGAGATGAGTGACAAGGCCTAATGAAGTTCTGTGAGATACGACTATGCAGGAGTTCAAGCAAAGGGAGATTAAGAGGGGACACAGCCAAAGTGTTTAAAATTATTAAAAGACATTAGCATAGTAGATCTAGGCAGTTACTTCAAAATGAATACTTCAACAAGAACACAGACAAAAAGTTGTTAAGGGTACACGTTATACAAAATGTCAGAAACCTTTGTCTTCACATAAAAGACACACACTCACTGGCCACTTTATTAGATGCACCTTGCTAGTCTCCGGTTGGATCCCCCTTTCACCTTCAGAACTGCCATAATTCTTTGTGACACAGATTCAACAAAGTGCTGGAAACTTTCCTCTAGGAAGCTGGTCCATATTGACATGATGACATCACACAGTTGCTGCAGATTTATTGGCTGCCCACCCATGATGTGAATCTCCCATTCTAGAACATTCCAAACGTGCACTATTGCGTTGAGATCTGGTGACTGTGGTGACCATTTGAGTCCAGTGAACTCCTTGTCATGTTCAAGAAACCAGTCTGAGGTGATTTGAGCTTTGTGACATGGTGCGGTGGCAGTCATAACGGGGTGGACATGGTCAGCAACAAGACTTGGGCAGGCTGTGGCTTTTACACGAGGCTCAGTTGGTACAAAGGGGCCCAAAGTGTGCCAAGAAAACATCCTCCTACGCCATCACCACCAGCCGCAGCCTGTACCGTTGATACAAGGCAGGATGGATCCCTGCTTTCATGTTGTCGATGCCAAACTCTGACCCTACCACCTGAATGTCGCAGCAGAAATTGTGACTCATCAGACCAGGTAACGTTTTTCAAATCTGCTGTGTGTTGTCTAATTTTGGTGAGCCCATGTGAATTGTAGCCTCAGTTGCCTGTTCTTAGATGACAGGAGTGTCACCCCCTGGTGTGATCTCCTGTTGCTGTAGCCAAACCCCCATCTGCTTCAATGTTTGATGTCTTGTGTGTTGAGAGCTGCTCTTCTGCACACCTCGCTTGTAACGAGTGATTTTTTGAGTTCCTGTTGCCTTTTTATCAGCTCAGACCAGTCTGGGTGTTCTCCTCTGATCTCTGGCATCAACAAGGTATTTTGGCCCAGAAAACTGCCGCTCAGTGGATATTTTCCATTTTAGAACCATTCTCTGTAAACCCCAGAGATGGTTGTGTGTGAAAATCTCAGTCTGAAATCCTCAGACCAGCCCATCTGTCACCAACAACCATGCCATTGTTCAAAGTCACTTCACTCACCTTTCTTTACCATTCTGATGCTCGGTTTGAACTTCAGCAGGTGGTCTTCACAATGTCTATGTGCCAAAATGCATTGAAACGCTGCCCTGTGATTGGCTGACTAGATATCTGCACTAACAAGCAGTTGATCAGGTGTACCTAATAAAGTGGCCGATGAGTGTATTTAAGAAGTGATCAAGTAGTATTGTAGAGAGCAGACCTTTAAGGACCTTCTGATCTCAACTTGGTTATTTTGGACAATCCAGGTGAATCACATTGATGAGCTCTTCCTGTCACAATTGTTCTAAGGCGCTAATAAAGTACCATCATTCCATCTCTTCATTAATGTGCCTTGAAAAAAATCATTACTTTATTTAAGAAATTGGTGTCCATCCTACCTGGGGAGTGAATACTTGGCAATCCAGAGTCGGGCAATTTTCAAAGACGTAGGCCCTTCATGGTACCAGGTCTGATGACACTAAAGAAGGAAGGAGAGAGAAGTACATGTCATTAAAGGAAACGCTCACTTTGTATCTCTGAAGAAAGCAACATTCCAAACAAACTGACAGCCACTGGTCACCATCTCCCACTTACCTCCTCTGGTGGCCTCTTCAACTTCTCTTCATCTTTCTTAGACTTCTTCAGGGCCTCAGTCCCCACCACAGAAAGGATGTTGCGCAGCCTTAGGGGAGAACAGAGTTAAGTGAGCCAAAGACTTGCCTTAAAGGATAAGTGCAGTAATTTTCAAGTCAAAGTTAGCACTTTGCATACTATATATGTTGTGGGATATGGCCGACATGTCACCCTGGCCAACACCCCCAGGCCGCCAGATGGAGCTGTCCCTGCTGCATGGAAGTGCCCCGAATACCAGCAGGGAATCATGGACGATGGAGTTTTCCCTTACAGCCCTGCTGGATATCACAGGGGCCAACAGATGACGCTGCAGGGAGGCCCAGAGAGGACTTTGTGCCCTATAACCCGGAAGTTCGTCGTAGGCAAGTTCCGGGTTGAGGAAAAGGACTTTTTATCTGACCCGGAAGTGATAAGAAATCAAATGGACTGTAGGATGGGAAACACTTCCGGGTCAGGGAATATAAAAGGACTATGGGAAATCCCAGACGGCGAGCTGAGCTGGGTGGAAGGGTGGCACCGCGTCTGGGAGTGGAGGATTGGTTATTGTTGGTTGAATTATTGATTATTATTGAGTATTGTGGAGTGGAGGGTGCTTTGTGCACTATTATTATTATTATTATTAATAATAAAACTATTATTTGGATTTTTATCTGGTGTCTGACATCTAGTCTGAGGGTTCAAGGGGTCACGGAGACCTCTATCTTTCACAATGTATATATAGTAGCTCTCTACTCCCGATGTCAACTCTTCTCCCTCCCCTCGGCCCGCAGCCTCTGTCTCGGATAAGTGCGATTATATCGCTCCTGCAAGTGAACTCTGATTCTTAGCACAATGAGAGAAGTTGCAAAATCAACCGGAACGTTCAAGCAAACTCTAGAAAAAAAACCCAATCGAAAATCCGTTAAGTCGTTCTCTTGTTCGCTAACTGAGTGGAGTTAAGGTTACACCCCAAGGCAGACGCGTGAGTGAGGAGGGCCCCGCAGCCCGATGAGTCTCCCTCGGATTCGCACTAATAAAATCGGTACCACAAGCGAACTATGATACTTAGCGCGATGAGAAAGTCACAAAATCAACCAGAATGTTCAAGCAAATTCTAGAAAAAAACCCAATCTAAATCCGTTAAGTCATTCTCTCGTGAAAAGCGGACAGACATAAAAGCGGGTCTAAAAAAACTATAAGAAATTTCGCACTTGGACCACGAAATTTTTAAAACCGTTTGTTAGTGAGCACCTATGGGCCAAGGGTAACCTACATTCCAAATTTCAAGTCCCAAGTCCTGATGGTTTGGAAAGATTTCGTGATGAGTGAGTCAGTGGGATTTGGCTTTTATATATACATATATAAGGGCAAGTTAACACGTTATTATTGCGTTAACACATTAATTAATTAATGCTGACAATTATTTTTATCACATGTTAACGCAGTTTTTGCTATTATTATTTTGAAAGCCTCAGTCTCGCTAGCGATTGATAGAGATCAGTGATCTTCTTGTTACATCGCTTTTTTATACGCTTGTGTGTGTGTGTGTGTGTGTGTGTGTGGTGCACCAGACAGAGGCGTTGCTGTTAAGGAGAAGCCTGAAGCAGAGTCCAGTTTCGTTGTGTTTGTTGATACCCCTTCTAAGGAACTGAATTAATAGCAGGGTTAGAGCCTTTGGTGCGTTTTTTCCTTACTTCAATTTAATTTCTCTAATTTTTGTTAATTCTCACATTGTATATTGTACACTATTCCCCCATAAATACTTACATCAAGAACTGATTTTTTTAAGTTGTCGTGGAATAAAAAACTTTTTTGTGCATTTGCCTCTCCTGTGCCCCTCTTATTATCTCCTCAGTCCTGAACGACTAGCAGGCCATCTGCTTTAGCAGGAGGCTTGTGACTGTGTGTAATCACAAGACGCGCATCCCCACCAAGACGCACGTATTTGGTTAATTTTAAGGCTGTTGGTTTCCGGCTATACCCATGCCCCGCTAACTCCAAATGTAGAACACCAATGCGGGCAAGATATACTGTATACTTTTTTAAATTTATGGAAATTGCTTGACATTATTACACAATTTCATGAGGCACATGCATATATACCATATTATGTGATATCATCTACTGTTAAATTCTGCTCCATACTTGTGATATTTTTATTTTTATACTGTATTAAGGTTTACTTGTGTTCTGTTCTGTGTATTGTTTTGTATTGACCCCCTTCTCTTTGACACCCACCCGACATGGAAAGGGGTCTCTCTTTGAACTGCCTTTCCTGAGGTTTCTTCAATTTCTTTTCCCTACAAGGGTCTTTTTTTTTGTCTTCTTAAGAGAGTCAAGGCTGGGGGGCTGTCAAGAAGCAGGGCCTGTTAAAGCCCATTGTGGCCCTCCTTGTATGATTTTGGGCTCTACAAAAATAAATTGTATTGTATTGTGTACCATGTTTGTGAAGAAATAACTCAGACTTGAAAAGAAATATCAAACTGATCCCTTTAATCAGAGACAACAGGAATGTTAAGACTGTGCAGGCTGCTCACCGTTCTCTGCGCTCTGCCGGTCCCTCACCAAACAGCGTAATCGGCTCTCCCAGTGCACGCAGGCAGGCCTTCACCTCGCTGTCATCTGTGGACACGTTGATCTGTCTGGCACGCCTTCTGCGCTCAAACTCTGCCAGCACCTCGGCTTGCCGTTCATTGATGTGCTCTTCAATCTCAAACGATTCTCCTGCAAGAGACAGAGAGGAGCTCTTTGAGAAGTGGGCCTTGCCAACCATTTAAATCACCCACGAGCATCAAATGGCTCTAACTTAAAAAGTTCCCAGCACACTGCACCCAAAAGTGCAATTTTTTGCATAATAAAAGCAGTTTCATATTTTATTTCTGTTCATGTATGTTTAGAACATTTTACAACTGTACCAACCGTTTGCCACTTCATCCTTTCTGGTGTGACAGCGAACCTTCATGTTGCTCTTTGGGTCCCAAACCTGCATCACTTATGGCCCACCAACAGCCTTAAAATCACGACTGATGTTGTGCTGTAGGCAAAGATCAATTCAGTTGTTCTTTGTTTGGGGGACGCGAGTCATGTGTGACCATGTTGGACATTAAAAGACTCGCGTGTGACACGGATTCAGTCAGTGCTAAAGTGAGGCAGGTCGTGGATATCGGTATATCACACCACATTTTCATAGATAGATAGACAGATAGATAGACAGATAGATAGACAGATAGATAGTTTATTAATCCCAAGGGGAAATTCCCATACTCCAGCAGCAGCATACTGATAAAGAACAATATTAAATTAAAGAGTGATAACAATGCAGGTATTACAGACAATAACTTTGCATAATGTTAACGTTTACCCCCCCGGATGGAATTAAAGAGTCGCATAGTGTGGGGGAGGACCGATCTCCTCAGTCTGTCAGTGGAGCAGGACGGTGACAGCAGTCTGTGACTGAAGCTGCTCCTCTGTCTGGAGATGATCCTGTTCAGTGGATGCAGTGGATTCTCCATGATTGACAGGAGTCTGCTCAGCGCCCGTCGCTCTGCCACAGATGTTAAACTGTCCAGCTCCGTGCCTACAATAGAGCCTGCCTTCCTCACCAGTTTGTCCAGGCGTGAGGCGTCTTTCCTCTTAATGCTGCCTCCCCAGCACACCACCGCGTAGAAGAGGGCGCTCGCCACAACCGTCTGATAGAACATCTGCAGCATCTTATTACAGATGTTGAAGGACGCCAGCCTTCTAAGGAAGTACAGTCGGCTCTGTCCTCTCTTGCACAGAGCATCAGTATTGGCAGACCCAGGTATTTATAGGTCTGCACCCTCTGCACACAGTCACCTCTGATGATCACGAGGTCCATGAGGGGCCTGGTCCTCCTAAAATCCACCACCAGCTCCTTGGTTTTGCTGGTGTTCAGGTGTAGGTGGTTTGAGTCGCACTATTTAACAAAGTTCTTGATGAGGTTCCTATACTCCTCCTGCCCACTCCTGATGCAGCCCATGATAGCAGTGTCGTCAGCGAACTTTTGCACGTGGCGGGACTCCGAGTTGTATTGGAAGTCTGATGTACATAGGCTGAACAGGACCGGAGAAAGTATAGTCCCCTGCGGCGCTCCAGTGCTGCTGACCACAATGTCAGACCTGCAGTTCCCGAGGCGCACATACTGAGGTCTGTCTGTAAGATAGTCCACAATCCATGCCACCAGGAATGAATCTACTCCCATCTCTGTCAGCTTGTCCCTAAGGAGCAGAGGTTGGATGGTGTTGAACGCGCTAGAGAAGTCTAGAAACAATTCTTACTGCACCACTGCCTCTGTCCAAGTGGGAGAGGGATCGGTGTAGCATATAGATGATGGCATCCTCCGCTCCCACCTTCTCCTGGTATGCGAACTGCAGAAGGTCGAGGGCGTGGCGGACATGTGGACCTCAGGTGGTGAAGCAGCAGCCGCTCCATGGTCTTCATCACATGTGACGTCACAGCAACAAGCCGATAGTCACTCAGGTCACTAGGCCTACAACTAATGAGGAGCGTATTGTTAAAAAGTGTTACTTTGATACATCTGCAGCTTCAAAGTTGGGTAATATTCTAAACACTGAGTCTGTTTGTGGTGATTTTACCTCAACAACGCCAACAATGTTAATAGCAAGGTGGAAAAAGACAGCTAAGAAATCCTCCAGCACTTCTATACCCTGGAAAACCCAACGAGAGTGTGATTTAAAGAGAACATGCTGGAGATCCGAGCGTAAACGTTTTATGAAATACTGAAGGCTAACTGAATAGAACAATGCAGCCCTATTCCTCTAAAATTATAAATGACTAGCTGTGTAAGCCCGGGCTCCTAGAAACCATGGATTCCTGCACTTCAATCAATCAATCAATTAATCAATCACTTCGGTTGTGCATTAGTGGCTAAGCGAGATTCTCTTTCATCTGCGGTTTTGTTTTGTCGACCTGCTCGCCTGTGTTGTCTATCAGCGGCTAAGCGAGTTTCTCTTTTCTTGGCGGTTTGACTTTGGCAGCAGAGTCGCTTTCTTTGAGCTTCATGCTGTAGCCTCGCACGTCCAGGCCGGACAGACACACACACTTTCATGTGTATATAAGACTAGGGCATGTCTGGCTTCGCTTGCCAACCCCCGGGCGGGCACTACACGTTAGCCACTTCACGGCTCTGCTGCTCATGTATGAGGATGCGGATGTACAATTTAAACCGATTGTTATTTCATGGGAATTGTTACATATCCATAATAGAACTATTTTACATTGCAGCGAGTAATTATAGTAAAAAATAGTAAAACGGAGTAAACTGAAAGAAAATTAGGTTTCATGTTGCGTTTGAGGTATTCGTCGAGTTATACATTTTCGTTCTGTTTGGCTTTAAAATTAACACGCAAATACTTTTTAAACTTACACTTTTACTGTAAAATTTCAGTAAAAACAATTTTTTGAATTAACTTTGTCAGTATCGCATTGAATTTTGATTCCGTGTTTGGACTTTCATCATGACAACGTAACGTATAACTGCCTGTGAGTGAATTTCGTTTCTTTCACTCTAATAAATAAACCGACTTTTTCGAACGTTTGTCCCTGTGATTTGTTAATCGTCATAGCAAAAGCGATTCTAACGGGAAACTGTAAACGTTTTAATACCAATGGCATATCAAGATCTCCTTTGGTGTCTCATGTTAGATGGACTTCGTTACCTTTCTTGTCACCTGTTCAAATTTTACATGTCAGAATTGTTCGACCAATTTTGAACACAACTAATCTTGTCCAATTGCATAGCCCATCACTCAGACACAAATTACGCAATAACATTACGATACGTCCTTCTTTCAACAGAAATTCGGCCAGTGGAAGACCAGACGGTGTTAACGGTTGTAGATATTCTTCGTGATATTGTAAGTTGATGTTTCTGTCTTCCACGTGTCACACACGGGCGATTAGGAGGCAGTCAAAGAGCCTAAAGGTGAGTGAAATATCGTGAGATATAGGTGTCACATGGTGCTTACCTAAATCTCTTCTCTTTACAGAAAACCAGAGGAAAAATAATTGCCCTGCTTCCGGGTTCAAGATGGCCGCCGATTACGTCACTTCCGGCCATCTCCACTAACCTCACTTCCGACTCTGCAATATCACATCACTTCCGACTCCATTGGGATTAATAAAGTATCTATCTATCTATCCTCCTGATGATGTTATTTCCGGTTCCTGTTTTGATGCCAACCATTTCCTTTTCCCATAATCCTTTCTGTATTTAAACCACCATGTTTCAAAAGTAAAATGGTCATTTATTCTGAATTTAAAAAGACTTGTGATCATTTCTTCATTTTGATATTGTCTTAGGGCAATATACGGGGACGGTCCCCAAACCTTTTTTTGTGTCTTTTTGGACTTATTTTTGAAAAACATTACACACGCCATCACTACCAACTGTTTCAGCAGTCTATTGATACGCATTTAACGTGTAACCGATTGACAATTTTCACGTTAATTCGTTTGACTTCATCGTTTCTCGTTGCTAGGTTGCCCGTGTCCTCATTTTTTCTTCGGGATGAAAGTCTTCAATAAGATTTGGACATAATAAATCTTCTTTTATTGGGTACATAAAGTGAGGAAAACATAAAAATGTATAAGAGCTGAGAGTGCAGGAACTGAGTCTGAGAAAAGCATTCACACCAATGAGAGGTGAGAGGGTGTGGTTTGAGAGGAGGGCGGGACTTGAAAAAAATCTCTTGGCGATAGTCTCGCCTCGTCTCAAGATTTTCTTTTATAATAGAGAGATACTCTCAAATTCAGAACACAGTTTCATGTGACAAATGCATACATGCCAAGTTTCTGAAGAAATAACGTTTGACTTGAAAAATCCCTAACGTATCCTTTAAATGAAACGGGACACAAGACAGAATCAACTTCCGGCCACTCAGCACTCACTTCATGCCACTTCACCGTAACAAGTGGACTCCTGGAAGAAAGCAATGGTCTAAAGCAGAACGTTACACACACACAAGAAACACACAAAAGTGGGACTCACCACTGGAGATGTTGATGTTGCCAGCATCGATGCCAGCCTTGATACCCTCCCGGGCAGAGGAGCCGCTCTCGGCCTTGTTAAGCCGCTCTCTCTCGTGGTCCTCCAGGCTGCCATAGAAAATCCGAGATTTCTTTGCCACTGGAGCTTCTTCCTCGTCAGACATGTTTCTTCTGAAGTTTTGCTCAACTGCATTCGAGTTTGGAGAAGAAGGAACAGAAAAGAAAGAGATAATTTTGAAACTCTCACGTGAAGAAATGATGATATAATGCCACACTGAGAAGAAGAGCAAGTGCTGTCAGCAGGCTGGGCACCGGCGGTTAGTGCCACTTATGGTCTGTGCCTCACCGACTGAGCTAATCTTCCTATGAGGCCTCTCTCTGTGTGAGCGTATCAGTCTCCCTGTCTATGGCTGATTCTTTGTAACCACTCGGGGTGAAGGGAACAATCGCATACTGTGGACAAGGACGAGGCTGCTTGTTGATGGCAGTGACTAGAAATGGGAATGTTAGCAACGCACCAAATGCAAAAAATAAAAATAAAAAATAAAAATGGAAACACCTGGCATTGGACGAAGTGCATAAAAACAGTCGGATGTGTGAGGTCACAGATGACACTTTCAAACATGACCTCCTGCTCGGTTTGTAAGGGATGGCCAGCCCTTCCAGTAATGGAAGGCAGCTTATCAAGGACACTGCCTCCCCCAAGACGATAGACGGTAGCTTCCCTGGACTGCAGCGTTGCCCCGGATGCCAGCACTATGGCACTTGGAGAGTGGCAGCACAGCCCTGCTGGGTACCGCCAGGGGACGCTGTGGGAAAACAAATTCTCACCTAGCCCGGCAGTGCCAATGGACTATGACAACAGATGCCCCAAAGTACTTCTGGGCTGATTAAAAACCTGAATCCTCCAGCTGATGCGGAAGTGCTGGCAAGTCACGTGGGAGGAAGAACAGAAGTACTTCCGGGTCAAGGACTATATAAAGGACTGATGGGAACCCAGCGAGCGAGCGAGCCAGAGTTGGGAGGTTGTAGGACAGAGCTTGCTGGGAGGTGTGGAGGAGAGATTTGTGTGATTTATAGTATTGTTATACTTGTTACTTGCCTGTTTATGGTGGCAGAGGTGCTTTTGGGCACTATTATCTATCTATTTAAAGAAGAAAGAAAATAAAAGACCTTCTTGGTTCTTTTACCCTGTGTTGGGTCTAATGGGGCAACAGCGACCCCTGGTGTTCACAGGTTACAGGAAATGAGTGATACATCACACCACACTGTGGGATTGGCGAGAACAGTCTAGCTGCAGCTTGCAATAACACCTATGGCACAGATCAGGTGATGCCCACAACGTCAGTCACAAAATGCCCGTTGACTCAGATAACCCTCCTACAACCCTAATCTTAACCCCGGTGTGACGGGGCCCTAATGTTAATCACAGTCTAGTGCGATGGGTGTTACGTGACTGACGTGGAGGGCGTTTTGTGATGCTGGGGCTTTACACGACTGGCCTCATAGGTACTGTGGTCTGCAATTACACTCTGTTGGGATTGGCATGGGCGCCATCTTTAGCACACTGGAATGGTTTGTTTAGGAATGAAATAAGGAATGAGTAGTGGGGACATACGGAGAAAAAGTGCAATGCATTCACAAAAGCAGAAAAGAAAGGTGGAAGGAGACGAGATCCTACGGGGACAAACGGAATCAGGAATTCTGTACAAACAAGTCAAGCGGATCTCACCGACTCGCCAGCCAAGAAACTGACAAAGCAACCCAAACAGGCAAACTGCGCTCAGATTGTTTTATTGATTGACTAGCTGTCATCCGCGAAGTCGCCCGCGAGAAGTGAAACAGGACAGTGAGGAGGAGGAGGAGAAGGACGCCCAGGAGCTCCCTATCCCTGGGGTCACGCTTCCCCTTGGCCTGCAGCCTCTGTCTCGGTTTAGCATGAATATATCTCTCCTGCAAGCGAACTCTGATATTTAGCGCGATGGGAGAAGTCGCAAAAATCACCTGGAATGTTCAAGAAAATTCTAGAAAAAAAAACCTGATCTAAATCCGTGAAGTAGTTTTCTCATTCACTAGCTAAGCGGATGCAAGATACACGCCCTGAGGCGGGCTTGTGAGTGAGGAGGGCCTCGCTGGGATTCGTGCAGAAGTCACAAAATCAACCCGGAATGTTCAAGCAAATTATAGAAAAAAAAATTTATGACCTAAATCTGTGAAGCAGGTCTCTCGTGAAAAGTAGACAGACAGACAGACGGACGTATGTTGGATTTTATATCTAGAGACATTTAGTCAACTCATCTCAATTCCATTTTTTAAAATAGGGCCGCTTAGCAGAAACAGACTTTAAAAATAAAAGGATTAATTAACAACTTGCTGTTTTACAATTCAGTTTCATTAAAAGACACGACCTGAAAGTGAAACTGATTTAATTTAGGACTCGGCCAAATAGCAAAAAATAAATAAATACAAATCGGGGGTGCTCTCCCCGTGACTTTCTCGTATAGTCATATCATCATCTTCTCCTTTCGGCTGCTCCCATTAGGGGTCGCCACAGCGGATCATCTTCTTCCATATCTTTCTGTCCTTGTCATCTTGTTCTGTCACACCATCACCTGCATGTCCTCTCTCAGCACATCCATACACCTTCTCTTAGGCCTTCCTCTTCTCCTCTTGCCTGACAGCTCTATCATTAGCACCCTTCTCTCTCCTCTGCACATGTCCAAACCAACGCAATCTCGCCTCTCTGACTTTGTCTCCCAACTGACCAACTTGAGCTGACCCTCTAATGTCCTCATTTCTAATCCTGTCCATCCTCGTCACACTCAGTGCAAATCTTAGCATCTTTAACTCTGCCACCTCCAGCTCTGTCCCCTGTTCCACCATCTCCAGCCCATATAACATAGCTGGTCTCACTACAGTCCTATAGACCTTCTCTTTCACTCTTGCTGATACCTGTCTGTCACAAATCACTCCTGACACTCTTCTCCAGCCACTCCACCCTGCCTGCACTCTCTTCTTCACTTCTCTTCCACACTCCCCATTACTCTGTACTGTTGATCCCAACTATTTAAACTCCTCCACCTTCACCAACTCTACTCCCTGCATCCTCACCATTCCACTGACCTCCCTCTCATTTACACACATGTATTCTGTCCTGGTGGTCCTACTGACCTTCATTCCTCTCCTCTCATATCTCCACCTCTCCAGGGTCTCCTCATCCTGCTCCCTACAGATCACAATGTCATCAGTCCATCACCATTGCAAATAAGGGCTCAGAGCCAATCCCTGATGTAATCCCACCTCCGTCACTCCTACCACAGACCTCAGCTCAGTCACACTTCCCTCGTTCATATCCTGTACAACTCTCACGTACTTCTCTACCACTCCCAACTTCCTCATACAATACCACAGCTCCTCTCAGTCACCCTGTCATCTGCTTTCTCCAGGTCCACAAAGACGCAATGCAACTCCTTCCGTCTTCTCTCTAAACTTCTCCATCAACATCCTCAGAGCAAACATCACATCTGTGGTGCTCTTTCCTGACATGACACCATCCTGCTGCTCACTAATCATCACCTCACTTCTTAACTGAGCTCCCACTACTCTCTCGTATAGTCAGATATGGAGATGGATATTTGAGGAGTAAACCGCATGACAAGGATTAAATTTTTATATTATCTACATTAAAGAACCATCAACAACAAATCAAATCAAATTAATAACATATTGAACAATTATTATAAAAGTAAAGTCGAGATTCATCCCAGTCGAATTTATCGACGACTCCTATACTTTCCCCATACAAGAAAGTCAACAGGGCATTCCATGTTGAATATTCGGTCCAGTGGTTTTTTGAAATTTAGGTTTCGGCCTCAGAGTGGTCATACGTTTCATACCGATTAACACGTTCAAGTTAAGATTTTCACTGGACTCTGTGCACAGGACAATCTCTTGGACAAGAATCCGGGTTGGAAATTTTACAAGAATGTCCTACGAACTTCACACTACAAGTCAGACAATTCTGAGAAAACAAAGCTACTAGAATTCTCTGCATTGTGACATAACGCTGACCTTTCACTTTAGTCAACTGTAGAATATAAAAGAATAGAAGCTGTGTCATGCAAGTGCGTCAGAGGGTCACCATCCAGATTCCTCCCAGGTATGTAACACCACTTTGGGCCAAGAGGGGGTGCTGCTGCTAGCTGTGCCATCTTCCTTTGCCTCCACAGTGCTGACAAACCGCCCAGTTAGAACATTAGAACACTCTGGACGAGAACAGGCCATTCAGCCCAACAAAGCTTGCCAGTCCTGTCCACTTATTTCCTCCAAAATAACATCAAGTCGAGTTTTGAAAGTCCCTAAAGTCTTACTGCCCACCACACTACTTGGTCGCTTATTCCAAGTGTCTATCGTTCTTTGTGTAAAGAAAAACTTCCTAAGGTTTGTGTGAAATTTACCCTTCACAAGTTTCCAACTGTGTCCTCGTGTTCTTGATGAAATCATTTTAAAATAACAGTCTCGATCCTCAGGACTAATGCTCTTCGTCATTTTAAACACTTCAGTCAGGCCTCCTCTTCATCTCCTAAAGGCTCAGCTCTTTTAATTTTTCCTCATAACTCATCCCCTGTAGCCCACAATCAGCCTAGTCACTCTTCTCTGGACCTTCTCTTGTGCTGCTATGTCCTTTTTGTAGCCTGGAAACCCAAACTGCACTCAGTACTCCAGATGAGGCCTCACCAGTGTGTTATAAAGCCTGAGCAGAATCTCCTTGGACTTGTACTCCACACATCAAGGCGCTATATAACCTGACATTCTGTTAGCCTTCTTCATGGCTTCTGCACGCTGTCAGGAAGTCAATAGCTTAGAGTCCACTATGACTCCTAAATCCTTCTCATAAGGTGGACTCTCAATTTTCTGACCACCCATTGTGTATTCAGACCTCACATTTTTACTTCCTATGTGTAATACTTTACATTTACTGACATTAAATTTCATCTGCCACAAATCTGCCCAAGCCTGCCTGCTGTCCAAGTCCTTCTGTGATGATATAACGGATTCCAAATTATCTGCTAATCCACCTATCTTGGTATCATCTGCAAACTTAACCAGCTTGTTACTTATATTCCTATCTAAATCATTTTATATATTAAAAATAGCAGCAGGTGGCACAGTGGGTAGCGCGGCTACCTCGCAGTTAGGAGACCCATCTGGGTTCACTTCCCGGGTCCTCCCTGTGTGGAGTTTGCATGTTCTCCCCGTGTCTGTGTGGGTTTTCTCCCACAGTCCAAAGACATACAGATTAGGTGCAATGGCAATTCTAAATTGTCCCTAGTATGTGCGTGTGCCCTGCATTGGGCTGGCACCCTGCCTGGGGTTTGTTTCCTGCCTTGTGCCCTGTGTTGGCTGTGATTGGCTCCAGCAGAGCCTGTAGTTCGGATATAGCGGGTTGGATAATGGAAGGATGGAAAAATAGCAGCAGACCTCACACTGCCCCCTGCTGGTCACCACTCTTAACATCTGCCAGTTCTGAGGAGGTTCCTCACACCCTCTGCTTCCTGTGTCTGAGCCAATTTTGCCCCCATCTGCATCACTTCTTTTAGTTTGATGCCCAACCTCTCATGTGGCACCTTATCACCTTACCGCCCCTTCCTGTATGAGGACCTTAAAAGCCCAGCTGCCCTGAAGGAGGTGCCACGTGTTGACTGGAGAGCAGAGGAGATGGAGATCCTGCAATCCCAGAAGAAGTGCCCGACAGAGGCCTCGGTAGGCAGTGTCCTTATTTGTAAGAACACTAGAGGGCGATATTTTTGTTTGTACTCGTGCCATCGAACGCTAATTAATTCTTGCTTAACAAGTAAACAGGGAAAGGCAGGCTGGCACCTCAACATTTATCCTGAGTTTTGACAGAGCATTCTCTCAGATGACCACTGTAAGAGCAAATTGCATTTGCTCTTATTTTTATGAAAACTACACAGTTTATCACAAATTGCTTTTCCCACAGACCACGTAACAAATAAGCAGTGATGTTGTGTTTCTCCGAATAGTCCGACTGAAAATTCACAGAAGTGGGAATATAAGACATCACAACCCGGAGCTCTGAATACTGAACACACGTAAAGTGCAGCATAAGGACCTCATAAACGTATGTGTGTTACGTGCTGCTACATTGTCTCCGTTTGTCACACAAGTGCATCTGAGGGACACCTCAAGGTTTGTAAAACCCCACCGAGACGCGATGGGTGGAGGGGGTTACTGCCGCTAATTCCTCTTTGTAGGGCAACTGACCGTGCCCCTTCCGGCGAGACCACTATAATAGAGAGAATATCCCCAAATGTTGGTGTGGACCTGAACATTTGAGAGGATGGAGCCCCCACCCCGATTCTCACCCGCTTGTATAACTAAACTCATTTGCACCGGCCATGGGAGCGACTTCTGTTTGTTCACTGTGCCATCGTGTCACATTGCGACTTTTATCGCACCGCGCCACCCCCTGACTTTTAGCTGGTACTGCAACTCGCGCATGCATCATGTTCATTTCTGAGGATGCGTCAAATGAATGTTGGGAACGCGTGGCGAACGTGAAGTATAAACGAGCCCTTAAGGGGTAAAGATTTAAAGATATTCATCATACTTCAATTACACTGAATGTTGGGATTGGATTATGACAGCCACGTCAGGTCAGGGCCCTACATTACATTTACAATTTAATTGGCACTGCAAGTCCCAGTGAGGCGGTAAACAGGTGTATGGCTGTTGGTTTAAAGGACCCCCATCACGTTTCTTGGCACAATAATATGTTGCCCGAGTTTGCCACAGCAGTATTCATAATGGCACTCAGCTGTGTTTTGATTCTCTACTTCACTACAATGATCTTCAGGGCGTCCTGCCCATTTAATTACCCTGCTGATTTGGTGGCAATTTTAATTTACAGGACAGGTCAGGTTGGGGAGCACGCACTGGTACAGCATGTTGGCACTCCCACCACATAACAAAACACCTCAGGCAAGCCCAGGCAGACACGCGGTCCAGTCCTACTCCCCGGATTTGACCATGCCCATGGTGTTATGTGGGCATCCCCTTGGCCTGGTCCAGCTGCCTGGGTCTCATGAGCCAGATCACCCTCGGGGAATCACGCCACATGGCCAAAGTGCCGTAACGGACGCTCTCTCACAACGCAGGTAATGTGCCTCATTTGAGCAACCTCAAAGTTCAACACCCTAGCAAGGGCCGTACCCGTCACCCACAGCTGTGCTACCCCCTCCTGAAGTTGCTGCAATTTTATTTACACCACTCTAAAATGGTCACTTTAGTTTTCACTTTTAGAGAAATCTGAAATGCAAAATTAAAAGGACGTCTGCCAACACGGCCCAATTGCTGGACATTTTCTGACATGCACGACTTCCCGAGGTACTTGTGTCTCATGCCCACCGTTGGATGATTGCACTCATGTCATCTTTGAGTACTCGCCATTGTGTCCTGCACCATAAATAAATTTGCTATCTGCATGTAGTTGGTTTCTCATGTTGCACCTCTTTGATGGATTTATTTGTATTCAGGTTTGAGATCAGTACAGTGGATTTGAATCTCCAGCCAAAACTAACTCAAACAAATAATACACAGCGAGGCAGAAATCAGAAGCGAGTCCCTGTTCCCTGCAGTCTGAACGCAGCTTTAATAGCCCGTAGTGACACATGGACTCAAACGCAGCTGCCGAGGACTTGTTCATTCATTTTTACCATTGTGACTTTATTGCTCTCAGATTAAAACATCTGATCCCCCCGCAACAACCAAAGCGCCCCAACCTCCAGAGCAGCCAAGCTCCGTGCCACTTTAGAGAAGGGCTCATTTTTTCATTTTGTGTGCACGCAGGTTTTATAAATGAGGCCCCAGGTCTTAGGACAAACTCCAGTCGTGCCCTGATATTCTTTCCAGCTTCCTCCTGGCACACCTCCCACGCAGATCATATTTTTGCAGCCCGTTTCTAATGGTAGACTTTGACATCAACAGTGGCAAAAGCTACCTGGAGGTCCCAGGGTGAAATTCTGGGCTCCTTAGAGACTCATTTCAGCATTCCGCTGCTGGGCTGAACTTACTGGGGTGGGGTGGCCTGGACAAGTGGGCAGTTGTGTGAAATCTTCATTCCTTGTTGATCAACTTCCAGACAGTGGAATGGTCAATTTCTAATTGTTGGGAGGTCTTTTTAAATCTCTTTCCAGCCTCCTAAGGCATTGAGATCCTTCTTTGTGATGGCCTCAGAGAGATGTTTCAATCAGACATGGCGATAACACGCACTTCACTGCTGAAGAGCAAACCAAACTAAACGTCTCAGGTTTAAATAAGACAAGTCAGACAAGATCCTCTCTCCTGATGTGCTAATCATTTACTCCGGATTTTAATTCAAGGCAATGATAAATACAGGGGTGCGCTTACTTTTTCCCCACATGTGAAATTTGTATTTACGTTTTTTGAAATTATACAATGGAGTATAAAATGTAAATGTAGCCCGATGTTTGTTTTTATCTATTGATGCTGTTTAAGTGACGACCGATTGCTGATATGTCCACCGATATTAAAAATCAGAAACATTTCAAGGGGTCGACTTACTTCTTCCCACGACTATACATAAAAATATCGAGCAGGACTCCGGCATGCAGAAATTGTGTGAGTAAAAAATAAAAAGATTCGCCTTTTTCTGATCACAACAAGGTACTATTAATGAGGGAAACAGATCATTGCACATCACTACTGCTGCTGCGCTGGTCAAACCTGTTGGGATTCATTCTAAAGATTGAGAAGTAATACTCAGAACTTTAAATTTCAACGCAGCTCTTGAACTAATGCATGTCCAGAAGCAGGCACCGCTGGCCTGTACGATACAGATACCTCGATCGGTCCTTTATTTGAACCCGAGGCCGAACCGCTTCGAGTCGACACTCCATGCCGATTTGTCACGCCTCACTTGTATGAGCGCACGCGCGCTTAGCCACCGATGTGCCTGCTCGACCACATATTGACGGGGAACGACGAGAACTCCGCTCAGTTTAGTACATCAAAACCACTTACCTTCCACAAAACCACGAACTCGGCAACTCGATGAATTCCGGTGAATGAGAACCCGGCTACCAACGTGAGAAACACGAACAGAAGAACATTTCCGTAACCCTTTACTATCACTTCCGGTACACGAATGCCTTGTGGGAAATGTAGTTTTCAGCCCAAATAGAATGAATTAAAATCGCTCTTTGAAAAACAAAAAACAGCATTCATGCAGATGATTTTTTTTTCTTTATTTAAAACGAAAACGATACGGAAGAAATGCAATTTAGGCCGAGATTTATGTTGGCCCATTCCCGCCTCCGAATCTATTTGGCGAGGCTCAAGTCTGACGTCACAAAAACGCGTCAACAAGCTAAAAGATGATTGGCTTTATTCGTCAACACCGGAAGTTTTCGGACGCTGGTAGTGTACGTAAGGCGCAAAAAACAACATGGTAGATTTAATTTAAGCGTTCAGTAAAGAAGCGGGCACGGTGACTTGATCATCAGATGATTTTCTTTCCGTTGTAGCAACTCTTTAAGTAAGTAAGATTGCAATCATCGATCTCATTGGGTCAATTTTCTGTGCTTTCTTACGATGTATGTATTTTTTACTTTTCCCTGTGGGCAGACAGCACCAGTGTTAGTATTTACATTTCCTATGTGACAATAACTCGGGAGCCTGGGCAGTTAACCAA